>NW_027210731.1:242500-777500 GCF_029030835.1 Brachyistius frenatus
TGCCTTTTGACTTTTAACTCCTTTCTGTTCCCCGTTTCTTTGCTCTATGCTTAACTGTAATCTTTTCTCTTTCAGTATTCCCTTCCCCTGCCACATCGGCGGTGAAGCGTGATCTGCTGGGATGTCGGAGGGCGGAGCGGCTACCTGCCCTCAGGTGTTTGTCGTTGACAGCTGGGCCAACCACATCACAGTGCCCGGCAAAAAGGAACCGAGGTGGGCGAGAGTAGGCAGAAAGCTTCTCCTCCCACTGGTTGGATTGGTTGCGTTGGGACTTATCGTGGAGGGATATCTAATCTACAATCTTTACCAAAAAACGGAGGTGAGACTGATGTCTGCATGTGTGTCTGTCTGCATGAGGGGAGGGAAAGGCCGCACGGCTAGGAGAGACTGGAAAGTCCTCCTGGAGAATTTCCCTTTTTTTTTCCCTCTACGTCACAATAGTGTGGCGCTAAACACGTTTCGGTGTGGGCCATCGTCTGCTCTTTAAATTACAGGTCGATTGTGACAAATGGACTCTAGTTCTACTTCCCTTTCTATCTCAAGTGCAAACCCACAACGTCAACTTCACTTTTCTAAGACAGTTTCATAATGCTACCTATTACACACCCCGCCTCTGTTATGTTATGCACTTTGCATGTTATATAATATGCACTATAGTTCAAAATCAGGTTTCTGTTAAAAAAAAAAAAAAAAGCTAGAAGATCCCTTTAAAAGTTACTGCACTTCTTGGTTATCAAAAGGGACTTTCTCCCAAACAACAGTCAGTTTAATGAAAATGTTATACTTGTTATTTTATTATTATTTGTATTGTATGGTTGTCAATTAGCTTAATTAAAATATATGAAAATCTGTGGTTTGCCATACAGCAATATTGTGCTTGCATTGACAGTCTATGGACTTTTCCATATTTCCACACCTCCACAAAGTGAAACACTTCCTGTTCTTACAGAAACTTTTGACACTTTGCTTGTAAACACACACATAGACTTTCTTACTCACTGATGTGCTCATTCTATAATTGTCACTCTTAATTTTGTTGTTGTTGGTGTCTCCCTGCAGGCATTTTCTGTCTCTAGACCTCATCCTCACATTCAGAACTTTTCCAGTCCCAAAATATCTGGCCAGGAGGTGAGCGTGGGTGTGCAGTATTGCTTGGGTGTGCAGTATTGCGTGTCTGTTGGTATTGAGTGAAACTGCCAGGTATGTGTTTAGTTCTGACTTGTAACTTTTTCTTTCATTCCAGAGTGGCATCATACTGAGTCAAGTGGGGTCTAAAGGTATTGACTAACACATTATTATCGTAACTTACCGTGCCTCATGTTCTAAGAAACTGTCTGGGAAATAACAACAACAACAAAAAGTATATTGTCAAAAGATTTAACTACAAAAGATATTCACAGTTAAAATACCAAATATGTAAATTCCGATGTGTTCCTTTTTTCATTGATTGATTTATTGGTTGATGCGACCCTCTTAGAGTCCAATGAGATCCCCAGGGTGCTGACACAGACACAAAAGAGGCCCTTTGCGCACCTGTTAGGTGAGAGCTCTCTCGACACTTTAGCTCAACAATTCAGCTCAAGTTTTTCATTTTTCATTTTCCGAGTTCAAAAAGCTTTTTTCTCCCTTTGTTTGTCACCTTTGTCTCAGGCCCCAACAATGCATTGGGGGAGAACAATGTGGTGCAGTGGATAAAAGAAGGTGAGGCCTTCACACAAAACATGGAGTACGACAAAGGCCAGTTGATAATCGAGGAGAAAGGTTACTACTACCTCTACTCCAAAGTGCAAGTAAATGCTGTCGAGGAGTGTTTGCTCATCCAGCACCGTGTCATGAAAAACACCAGCGCCTATGGCCATCCGATAGAACTAATGAAATCAAAAAGGTTTGTCACTGTACCACTTCTTACTTCCTTCCTCCTTCCTGTTGTGTGCTTTATTTGTTTGGCACCTGTTCGTAGCTTCACTTCTGTCTATATTTGGGCATGCTAACATCACTTCCATCTTCACTACAAGGAGGTGACTTTGTTTTTTGTCACACTTCTGCCATGTTTCCACGTAGTTTCCGCTGCTGGACCCCAAAACGTGAAAAGGCTTCAGAAATGGAGGATCTGTGGAACAGTTTCCTGGCTGGGATTTACCACCTGGAGAGTGGAGATAAAATTTTTGTCACATTGGACAACATACAGAAGATGCGTCTAGGGCTCACTGAAAACTTCATGGGGGCCTTTATGGTATCTTCTTAGCGGCATGTAGAAATTTCTCTGTCCCATTTTGAGATGTTATTTTGTTTGTATTAATTTACACCATATGTTGTGCTCATTTGTTACATAGATATAATATATATATACATAATACATTTAATATATGCTGTACTTGATGGATGTCTTTGTATCATGGAGGAAAACAACAAATAGTTGTGATATAAACAGTATCTGATATTCAGGCTATATTATCCTACTTGATATTTTGCAACATATTTTTGTTTTGACAATAAAATACAGTTTCTTATCAAACAAGATAAGAGGTGGCATCAGTTTCTTGTATCAGGAAAGACAACAAGATCAATGAAGCAGGTTTATGAGAGATAATCAGAAGCTCACCGGGTGTCTTTTCTGCTCAAATACTAAAGCGCACAGATAAATTGCAGACAAGCCACATCACACATTTGCAGATCTATAGATATGAAACATGAATAAATTCCTGCAAGGCAGTATGTGCGTGAGGCGCAGGATGTGGTTGAGTAAGGATGCAGTGAAGAGCAATGGGGGTTGTGGGTAGTACACTAAGGTATCGCTGACTCAGCTCCTCTTGCATTGTACAGGGGAAAGAAGTTTCACAGGCAAAGCAGTTTCAAATGAAAAAAACACAACATACACAGCTACAGAGATGATTAGTAATGAGGGCAAGATAAGTGAATCTGCCTGGGAATGGGTATGGAAAAGAAACAAAAAGAAAAGCGTGACAGATGAGTAAGGGAAGGTCGAGAGACTGTCAACCAAATTACTACTTACTTAGAAATATGAGTAGAAACTCTAACCTCGGTTACATTTCAAAATTATTCTGGGTCACTTCCGCTGAGACAGATTTAATCTGCATCTGAGCAAAACAAACACTCACTGAGATACTCCTGCAAACCTGTGTGTGAAAGCGAATGGGTATAAAAACACAACTTGCTGTTGCTCGTCTCTTGCAGCGCTGAGAGGTATCAAGTGTGTGTAACTCAAGTGCTACACTTCAGAACAATTTTGAGCTACTTGTGCATTAAATAACTTTCTATTTAGTGTCACTCTGTACTTCTTGGAACTTTTGGAACGAACACAATGAAGTCGGGTGCAAACAAGTAAATGTCCTTTCAGAGGTGCATTGTGACATTTTCTTGTAAACAAATACAAGTTTTGTTTACATTCAGTGTTAATGAAATATACTGTATGTAACTTTGAGGTCAACTTTGTTGAATGTGTGAAACATTCACAAAGCCAACTTCTAAGTATTTTAAAGTCAAGTTAAATTACATTTAATATCCTTTTTTGAAGCCAAATATAATGTCAATTTTTTTGTTTTGTTTTATCTTGTTAATCGTTTTTTATTATATATTTTTTTTAATTTTGTTATTATTAAAATAAAAAAAAAGACCATGGAAAGATATGAGAAATGCTTCTTTACCTATCAGCCACCTGGAAGGGCCTGGTGTCTGTTTGATTGACAGCAGCTGGAGGGCTGCCAGAGTGTGGGTGTTATGCTGTGAGGAAAAGAGGTAACTAAATAAACTCACACTGTGGTGTATGTGACAAGAAGTCTCTCAGTATTTAACCATACCAAAGGATAATATACAAAATGTCCCGTACCTGGGCAGCTAAATAGCTACTGGAGCCTGAAAACTTGTACCCAGTAAATGTTTGTTTGGTCACTTGTTGAAGGAACAATTTCATTGGCTGCAGCCGTATCCAAAAAATATATTGGCCTGTACTCCATTCAATTAATACAAGTTGAGGGTGAAATAAAAAAAAATGTGTACGTTTTACTCTAAGAAGACAAAAAAAAAAAAACCCGCAATTTAATTTCAGTTGATAAAATCCGATTTCAAATCCGATAACATTTATCAAATAAAGTTTGAACCCTAATCTTAAAAGTAGAGGGATGGTCTACTGAACTCAGACTGGGAGCTGGTTCGACAGAAGGGAAGCTCGATAGCTGAAATCTCTGCCTTGCAATCTACTTTTGAAAGCCTGCACTCTGAGCAGGAAGTGTTCTGTTCGAATAATATGGTACTCTGAGGTCTTTGGTACTGTATAAGATGGAAATGGGGTATTAAGGGCTTTGTAGGTAAGTTGAAAGACTTTAAATTCTATTCTTGATTTCAAATGAAGAGAAACTAATATGGAAAAAATGTGACTTCTCTTGTTAAATCCAGTCAGAACTCTCGCTGCAGCAGTTTCAATCAACTGGGGACTTTTCAGAGAGTTATCGGGACATTATGATTGTAAAAAATTATAATATTCAAACCTGGAAGTGACCATGGACTACTTTTTGTGCATCGCGATGAAACAGGATGTTCCTGAGTTTTAATATTACACATATAAAAGAAGGCAGTCCTAGAGACCTTCCTTTATGTTTGAATTAAACGACATCCAGTCAAAAACAACTCCAATGTTCTTCACAGGGGAACTGAAGGTTATCCAATAAGTGAATGGATAATGAGTATCGAGGCGTTCAGGGCCAAATACAATAACTACAGTTTTATCTGGATTTAGAAGTAGAAACTTACAGGTCATGCAGGCTGTTTTGTCAGACTTCATAGATAAATATAAGGTGGGAATAGCCATGGAAATGTATGCAGTCCTTCCTAATATTACCTAAGGGAAACATGTATATTGTGAAAAGCATGGGACCTTGCATAGAACCCTGTGGAACTCGTATATATATCAACATTTATGTACACATCCTGCAGTGACAGAGGAACACTATCATTCATTTTGAGGTGTGTCCACCAGATTCACTCTCTTTTGGCTCTTTTGTTGTTCTCCATCAATTCCTGAGGGAAACATACAAAACAAAAACACCCAAACACTAAATGAAAGGTAACTATGCGACACACTATTTGGGATTTTGGAGAGTGCATCCAGATTTATCACCTCCATTAAATGTGAACTTCTCTTCAAAAGTAATGATCTAATTAAATGTATCTTTAAATTGTATTCAGCATTTCCTTTGAAACAAAATACGAGAACATATCTCCTGCTTATAGACCTGGTAGATCACAATAGGATCTCACATTCATTTTCACTTGACATCTCCACCTTCGGTCTGTATAACACAAGGTGAACTTGTGTTTGTTCGCTGGCCCACACATTTGTTTTTTCTAAACCACATTCGATGGTAAATAAACAGGATGTGATGTGCATCCAGTTCCCGCTACAAACTGCGTAACAGCAGAGAACTTTCCCTCACTGACAAACCTTTCACAAATTCCACTCGTTGCAATCACTTTCACACTCGTCATTTTCTAATTTAAATGAGCTCCGAGTTTATTGTATTCCTGTTTATTATGGATTACAAAAGAGTACATTCAACAGTGAGTAGTTCGTCCATAGGACTTACATATTTTTCAAAAGTAAAACGTGTTCTCAATTCATGAGTCCCTACATACAATGTGCATTGTCCTTGGCAAAATAAACAAATGAACATACAATCAGTTTTGTCAATCTGACCATGTTTGGATTACAATAGGATAGTTTTTAATCCGCTTATGTTTCTGCAAAAGTTATTTTAAATCCAGCGTCACGGTTACCTATAATCAGAAGATATTTTATGAGTCAATGACTAACTACAGTGGAGCTAAATGCAGTTCCTTAGGCAGTATTGTAAAACCACACATTTCTGTAAACAACAACTTTATGCTCTGTGCAATTTATAAAATCTGAACTATAAAGTTACATTTAACCCAAAGTAGGCAGATTAAAATCAGTGTATTGCACTTAGTTCTTATGTAGTGGCATCTACATCAAAATACATTTCTAGATAGAATATGGCGACATCATTATAAATATAAGTGCATAAATAGTTCCATATCAACAAATAAATATATTATACAGTATTTACACAGTGAGGTGAGTGTCTAGTCTTTTCCATTTCCTGTTTGCATTGTCATAATTGAAACTTCTCCGGAGATTCCTCCTTTAAATCCCACTAAGGTTCTTTGTCTTTCACCCTCAGTTTGCAAGAAACCTTGTCATTGCTCTGAAAATGGCACCAGTGCCTGTTTTCATCGACAATCACATGCTGGTGACCCACAGGGCACCTCTATATCTGGACAACTGCTGTTGCACAGCGACAGCATCCACATCAGTCCACGAGGAATATCCCAAATCCTGAGCCAAGTAGCTCCAGTTTCCAGTTCTGCAGTCCTTCCTTTGGGACAGTCATCTGAGTGATCAGTTTCGGCTTATCCAACCAGCTCACAGCCCAGCACTTTTTGCTCGCAGATATTGAATTCGGCCGGAGCTCCACCTCGCAGGTGAGCTTATCATTGACTTGCACCCTGAGGAGGCCTGCGCTGCATTTGAAGGTGCAGGTCAGATTGAGATCAAGGTACATGAAGTAGCTCCCCACCCGTTCTGGCGTCAGTGAATCCTGCTTTGAGTTGAAGATGAAGTTGCTTCCTACAGAGGTCCCATCACTGTAGTGGACTGAAGCCCACTTCATTGTGGAGTTCCCCAACTTGCCTGATGGAGGAGACAAACACATTTACTTTAGATGATGTTTACACACTTAACATCAGGTTTGGAAGTTGCATTTCTTTTAATTGTTGTCCGAACAGATTTAGTCAAGACCAAAGACGTCTATGAATACATTTTTATTTCCCATTTATGATGCAAATTAAGTATTTATTTTTTTTCTAACATGGAGATATTATTATATTACATAAACACAAAACTTACTTGAAATGGTTTCCAGGTAGGCAAAATTCTGCATCTATTGACAAAACAGAAAAAAAAAATATGTGGATTAAAATGTGCAGATGTCATGGGTTAAACGCAAAACAATTAGCTTTAGCTTTACGCACTTTATGAAAATAATGATAAATAATAACCTTGTTTACCTTATATGCAGGGGAACTTGGACCTGGTGTCAAGTTTGACCTCCGAGCGCTCAAACTCGAGGAATCCCCTTTGGACCACAGCTCCATCACAACCATCGCTTCACCGGTGGCCAAAGCTGTGACCGCCACAAACAGCACAACGATGGACACGACGAGAAAAATGTCCAGGCAGCTTCCACGTCGCCGGCCTCTTTCCTGGAGAGATTCAACGTCCATTATTTTTATTTGAAGGTCCTCACAATCGGCCTGTAGGTTCTCTTTAAAAGTTGTAGAGCTCCAAATGTTGGGTGGTTTATCTCCACAAGATGGTCAGCCCAATATCACGCGCCCAGTCCGAGTCCTGGAGTGAATGTCTCGACTAAAAGCACCATGATGTTTTATACTCTACTTCTTAGGCTACGTGCACTCAGTTTCAGACACAGAGGAAAATGCGGAAGTCATGGGTTTCCCTGTCGCCCACACACTCCTTCACTGCACTTACAGTAGGTGGGAAAACGAGTCGCTGAGACTTTCCGCAGCTCTCCTCACTATTGCGCAAGTGCGCCAAAGGCAGAGTTTTCGGTGGAAAGCGAAAGGGAGAGAAGATACATTGCCTCCAACTTCACTATATTACTATATTCCGACACGGTCAAAGACCGGCTCATTTTCCCCTTTACACTTTGAACCCAGCAGGCCTGGCAAAAGTGGCACAATGGAGATACTGATGAAAATATTCTGAGTGTCCACCTAGTTGCCAAATTAGCGGAGTACTTTTTGTGTGTGATTTTGTGTGTGTGTGTGTGTGTGTGTGTGTGTGCGTGTGAGTGGGAGGATATGATTAGATAGGGTAAGGCATTTGTGTATTTCAACATAAACCTAAAAAAAGCTCAGTATCATTCAGATGCTTCATTCTGGCAAAATGACAATGTGACTACAAAATCCTGGAATCCCCAAGTAACACGTGTGTGTGTGTGTGTGTGTGTGTGTGTGTGTGTGTGTGTGTGTGTGTGTGTGTGTGTGTGTGTGTGTGGGGGGGGGGGGGGCGAGAGGGATGGGTTTTTAACTATTTCAGGGACCTGGAAGCTGGAGGTGCAGGTATCACAATAATTTTTTTTTTTTTTTTTTTTTACCAGAGCAGGCACACCGTCACCAGCCAATCAGATTGTAATCTCATGAATACCGTATGAATCCCCAGTGAGAATAGACGCAATGGAATTTTCCACGTCATGCTTTTGAAAGATTTGAGACAGAAAACAGTTTAAGACTGACAGTGACAGGACGCGGTGGGGAGAGTGATTTCCTGCACCGATGTTTTCATTAGCAACCACATTGGTGCTGCATTAAGTCAAACTAACATAGTGTGCAACAGAATTGTGTTTACATGCTTGAAAGTATCCTGGTTTTAAATCTTCATGTCCCTGTACATATGATCATATCAGTATCCAACTCTATGCTGTGTCTGGATTTTGTTTTGGCCATCACAACCGCTCTGTACAAGAAAATTCAGAAACCTGAATGAGGTGTTTACATGCCACAAAATTCAGATTTCTATAAAGTGGTCCTGATACCCGACTATTTCCCTAAGGTGCCACCTAACCAGAATCATTTACTTCATTAAGTAAATTTCTTTAGTAAGTACATTGTTGTCACGATCTGATGCGTACCCAATGCCCCGGGTCGATGAACTCGTGGACCGACTGGGCACTGCACGTTTCTTTACGACACTGGATTTAACCAAGGGCTACTGGCAGATTCCTCCCTCGCCAGAGTCCAAGGAAAAAACAGCTTTTCTCCACGCTGTTTGGATTATACCAATTCACCACGCTTCCCTTTGGGTTGTTCGGTGCCCCGGCCACTTTCCAACGCCTCATGGACCGGGTGCTGCGTCCGCGTGCTGCATATGCTGCCGCCTACCTGGATGATGTCATCATCCACAGCACCACCTGGGCGGAGCATGTGCAGCGGGTCGGCGCGGTGCTGGAGTCCATGAGGCAGGCTGGGCTCACCGCCAACCCAGGCAAGTGTGCAGTTGGACGGAGGGGGTACGGTACGGTACGGAAAGGTGCCTCAGATCCGGTCCAGTGGACGGAGCAGTGCCAGCGGGCGTTTGAGAGGGTGAAACAGGCTCTCTGTGGGGAACCACTCCTCCACACACCTAACTTCTCTCTCCCCTATACCCTGCAGACTGATGCGTCGAACAGAGGGCTGGGGGCCGTTTTGTCCCAGCGGGTACGGGGGTCGACCGCCCTTTTTCTGTACATCAGCCGGAAGCTATTGGAGAGGTAGGCCAGGTACAGCACGGTGGAAAAGGAGTGCCTGGCCAGTGGGCTACGACCATCATGGGACGCCCATTCACCCTCTGTTCGGACCACGCTCCGCTCCAGCGGCTCCACCGCATGAAAGATACCAACGCCCGGATCACTCGGTTTTATCTGGCGTTACAGCTGTATAATTTCAAGGTGGTCAACAGGCCAGGGACGCAGATTACCGTGGCTGACTTCCTTTCCTGCTCACAATTGTGTTTCTATTTTTACAGTTCTTAAGAAAGAATAATATGAGTCCATATATGAGTCAAATTTTACATATCGAGAAGTAGAATATGCATCACTGCAAATTTTTCACCAGCTAGAAGGTTGTTCAGGTACATTTTTATTAAAATTGATCTGGATAAGATATTTGAAAACTCTTGTCTGCATACATTGTCAGTCAGTTTTTGGTGTTGAGGAACTCGACTGGCCTGTAGAGCCTTGACCTGAACCTGTTCGATGCTCGAGTGGCCAAATGGCAGCAAATCACCGCTGCTGTGCTCTAAAAATTAACCGAGTATCACGTCAAAGCATGTTCAGCAATACATCCATCAGTCCACCGGAGTATACCGTGAGAAGTAAGGTGCCTTACGTTCAAGCACAAAAAAACAACAAAAACCCATGTGTTTAGGTTTAGAAAAAGATCACAGGTTGCTTTAAAATAAGTCATTTTGCACAAGCAACGTTACGTACAGTATGTCACACAGAGGCGAACGCTGGTCTCTTGGGTAAAAGTCCTGTTTGACCTCTTCCCTTGTGGACTTTGTACTTTTCAACACGACCTCCTTCTTGTCATGCCTAGGCGAGGCAAAACGTATACGCATGTCGTGCTAATTAGCACAGACTAGCATGCTAACAGGGTAAATTGGAATGTGGTAAACGATGCACCTACTAAACATTAGTATGTTTGTGGTTGTGAGCATGTGAGCATTTTGACATTAACGTTTAGCAGGCAGCGTGCAGTGAGTGAGATCGCTAATAAGATTTAAACTGCAAATGCAAAGAATAAATAAATGAATCTTGGGTCTCTTGTTTATTTTAGGAGGAGTAGAGCTGATGCAGCAACAGTTCTTTTTATTTGGGTGTGGGTGGGGGAAGGTGTGTGTGTGTGTGTGGGGGGGGGTCATGAACTGATCACAATGTTACCCTGCAGTTGGTGTATTTACTGGTGAGGGCCTTCCCTCCACCATCACATGATAATTCATAAAGCCCAGACCTCCCAGGAGAGATTACACTGGGATTTGTGGAAATCACAAACAGCTGTTTTCTGATCAAACATGATCAGCTGATCAGATCTGCACAGTTTGCAAAAGGAGAAATGTTAGAGGGAATGTTTGTGGTTGTTACTGAACGGGAAGTACATGGTTATATTGAGACAGACATATGACAGATTCGATTTTGCTGTTTTTTTCCCCCCTAAAATCTCTCATTGACAAAAAGTATTCCGTCCCTTAATCCTGTACTTTGTAGAGGCCTCTTTTGGCTGCAGTTACAGCTTCAGGTCTTCTTGGGTGAATCTCTACCAGTTTTGAACGCCTGGATTTGTGCAGTCAATCCCATTTCTGTTCTTTTGGTCTAATTATTCATCTCCTGAGGTTTCTTTTATGTTTTACCTTTTACATCCTCTTAGCGAGTTTGTCCAGGTCAGGAACTTTTGCTGTTGCAGGTCTTTGAGGCCCACCATTGTTTGAAATGTCACAACATAAATGCAAGTTTGACATTTAGTGTTCCCACATGACATTTGCTTCAGTAATTTAAATATTATGAGGAATGACAACTAAGAAGTGTGATGGGAAAAATGTGGGGACTGTTTGTGTGTGGGAGTGACAGAGCAAGATGGGGGAAGTTAGCATGAAACAGAGAAAATTAGAAACTTATCAAGTAAGATTCAGTTTTCAGAGGGTCATATATGCTCCAGGACGCACATAAAAACCCATGTTTTCAGTTCCTTAATGAAACTAAGCATTCATGTGCAAACATGAACACACCATCAGGCACAATGACATACACAGATACATTCCTAAAAAGTTTCCAAGCTTTTTTTTTTAAGAATATTGAATATCGCCAATGACAGCTAACTCAAGTTTTTTTTTCCAAATTCCAAAATGCTGGATTGGTTTCTTTTGTGTCTGTGACGTAACAGTTGAATTGTGGTTGTCTGCATTTGTAACTTGCATCTGTCTGTCAAAGAAGTTGTATTAGATATGTTATTTTTCATCTTTGATCAAAGGAAGTAATACAGCATTACTCAGCGAGGTGCTGTAATATATAACATATGAAGCAATAACATGGTTTCATAGAAACAGTACTATAACGAATATGAAATGGCAGACAAAGGCTTAAGAGGAACTGTGTCATTTTTTTGGTTCAGCGAAGGCAATCCAAATATAAAGTTTTAATTACACTGTTTTCATATTTCTGTGGTCAGGATTACACATGGGCCTTTTTTTTTTAGACCAAAACAAAAAAAGAAACGCAGTTGTGATGCGCTGGGGTTTCTAACAGGGAAGTCACTGTCTCTATTGTCACTTCAAAAGTACAAGCACTCTCTCGCTCGCGCTGTCTTTCTATTTTCCTCTACGTTTAGATACGGAACCTAACATTGCTGATCATCAGCAGAAGAGAAGGCAAATGAAACCTCCCCTAGCAATACTTTTGCTGCCCCCTACAGCAGAAAACACATTTGCCCTGAGAGTCCTGAACAGTATTTTTTAGGTTAACTGAAGAAATTGTGCAAATAATATGATGTGAAATTTTCTTTTATGGTGGAAAAGCTTCAGGTTTCCTGTCCCATGTTATGAAAATACATGCAAAATATTAGAAAAAGAAAAAAAAGAACAAGAATTATCTGAGTTATAACACAAAGTTAGGTTCTCTATAAAGATTCCTCAAAAATGGAGAAAGGTATGTTAAAAAAAAAAATCATTGTCAAGCAGCCACATCAACAAAGTGGTGGCACTTTCTGTATGTCTGTAATTCTCTTTTCCCCCCAAAATATCTACGAGCTCCTTCAATTTCCCTTACTATCAATGTCTCCATGTTGATCCTCCTCTCTGCCAACATAAGTTCATCCAGCTCCTCAATACAAAAATAAACCAGATCAGCGCTGTTCTGCGTCCTCTGCTTGTTTATTTCTTCTCGCCTGTTGGTGTAAATGTGTTCAAAAAATTACGATTTAAAACCCTTTTAAAAATATGGCGATACACAAAACAAACAAGCCAGAAAAGTCTGCAATGTGATCATTATAGACTGAATTTGCATAGCATAAAGTATAATAATAATAATAATAATAGTAACAATAATAATAATAATTCCTGTTTATTGGCTTAGCTCAGTTCCTCCCTCCTCTCAGCTCTACTGTTGTTGGATAGTAACACTTTCATAACCAATACTGTAATGCTGCTGAAATCTGGTAATAATTGCGCAACATGCAGTCAGTAAAACATTCCTATTCTGAGTTTATCTAAGGACTCTCGGACTTTCACAAGTTCCTCTCAAAGTAAATGCTGTGATTTGATATTTTCTAATATTGTCCAGGATTCCAATGACAAAATACTGATCATCTAAATGATGAAATACGATTTTTTTTTGGTGCAATTTCATTAAAAAAAAAAAAAAGTATATTTACTTTATTTAACTGAACACTTTTTTTTTTTAACCAGTTATACTCCAAAATATTCTGATCAATAAATTGACAAGTTACTTGGCAGCAGGTTAGTTCTGTTACAACAACAGCCTATTTTTTTTCCCCCTCCCCTGATGTTTCTATCATGTTTTCCTTTTTCTGCTGAAGTTTGTAGTTGTTTTTTTTCATGTTCGTATAGAGTGTGGGTTGGGTCGGAAACATTTAAATCTATAGGTAAATATGACTTTTTATGGTCCCACATGACATAACTAACCTCATGCCACGAAAGAAAAAGAATAGAAGCCTTCAATGATAAACATAACATGGAACTGAAAAGGGTGGCGGTGTGATGGGAAAAATGTGGGGACTGTTTGTGTGTGGGGAAGTCAGCATTAAACAGAGAAAATGAGAAACAGCATGACAAGTAAGACTGAGATGGTCTTTGGAAGGTCATATGCTCTTAAAAGACCTAAAACCCCGTGTTTTCTGTTCCTTAATGAAACTAACCACCACGGTACAAACATGAACCGTCAGACACGACGACACACACAGATGCATTCCTCAAATGTTCCCATGTTTCTTTAAGAAAGCTTTAAACTTGCTCGCAGTGATTTTGCTGCCCCCTACAGCAGAAAACAAAATTTCCTAAATATTGTCATCAAAACATGTGCAAACACAGACTTCTTCATTCTTAAATGGAAAAAACATGAACATTTCTCCCATGTTATAAAAATACATACACAGCATTATCCTGATCTCTTAGTAACATTAGGTTAGGTAGGTTAGGTAGTTACTTTATTAATCCCCGAGGGGACATTTTTTCGCTACAGCAGCATACAGGAAGCAATAGATAATAATAGAATAATAGAAAGCAATAAAATAGCAGTAAAAATATAAAATATAAAATGCACAGTATATACAGTATAGTATATATATCTATATATATCATATACAAACAACCAAGAACACAGACAACAGTGTTATTGTTGTGTGATTCAATCACTCCAGGACGTCACTCCCAAAGAAAAGGAAAAAAAGAAAAAGAAAACAAAACATAATAAAAGAATCTTTGAGTAGCTGGTAGGTGGATTTTGTTTCCTTCAGACAGGTCCAGCTGTTCCCTCGTTTCTGGTCTTTATGCTAAGCGAAGCTAACTGTCTGTAAAGCTTCACATGCACATTCCAATTATATCTGTCCACTCATCTAATGGCAGCAAGAACAAGGATAAATCAGCATAAATGCCAAAATGCCTCCCTTTAACATCGATGGTTAATAAATAAACTTTAATAACAAAATTTGGATGTTCTTATAAGTTATAAGAGAATAAGAGAATTGTAATCACCCTTCCAAATAGAAAGAATAAACACTGGTGCATAACTATAACTATAGTGAATGTATTTATCAAACAACATTATAAATGTTTTATGCATTTATAAAGTGGTACTTCACTCACTCAAAAATGAAAAGCTATATTTTTCAACTGTAGCCCACTTTTTGCTACCCAGTGCAAGGAAGCAACAATTAGATGGATTTAAGCAGCTGACTCAGTTAACTAGGAAGAAAATGAAGGATTATAAGGGATCAGATAGTGATTTGTCAAAACAGTTCTCAGAAAGAATGCGTCTCACTATTAATGTCTGAGTTAACAAATGATTGTAAAGGGTTTTGTTTAGGCTACTTTAGTTGTTCCTTTGTAATCTCCTATAATTGCCAATATAAGTGCTGGCAGCAGTATTTCATTCTTTTACTGAAGAAAAACTGTCCCCAAACAAAAGGAAAATTGGGTTTATTTAAACAAAAAAAAGAGTCTTGCTTATCTGCCTCAATGACCCAGTAGTGCGATAGGTTTGGAGACATAATCTTAATGTTATCGACTGGATCAGAGTCCTTGTGGAATTCATAAATGTCAAAAATGTTTGACATTTAATTTAGAAATCCCGTGGTGAACTAGTGTTGGATAACCTGCTGATATTCCTTTGCACGAGGCAGCTGTTATGATGGCGATGGAGACTGTCGGTGACTGCTCTGCTGCCCGGTGAAAACATATTCATTAAACCATCTGCAAAATGTTCTTGCCGTCTGTGCAAACATTTGTCTCACATAATCTCACTATTCCAATACGAGTTCGATTTGAAAACAGTTCAGTCCACACGTAACTCGTATAGTTTGATGTATTTCATAAACATTCAGCTCGAGTGGAGACAGCAAGATCAGGACAACTTTAATCTGACAGCGAGACAGAAACAGCCTGAGCAGCACACATATGTTCTCAAAGATTACAAGAGTTTACAATTTGCAAGTAGATATATGTATTTTGAACATTTTTTTTTTTACATTTTCTTTTAAAAGATGCTGATTATTCAGAGTTTTTGCACCAAAAATAAAAGCATCAGCCAAACTCTTTCTGCATTTTACGCATCGTGACATTTCCTCTGTGGAGAATCTTCATTCAGATGCTGAAGGTGGAGCACACATGCAAATTGATTTGCAGACCACCAACACAGCTTTCTTGGAGAAGACAAGAGCGCACAGCTTTGAGCGTGTTGGTCGGCTCACCTGTGTCATCAGGTCTGAGCCCATAATATTCTCAAACAAAACCCTGTCTCTCAGATCAGTTGTCTTGTCTGTCCGTCCAACAGTCTCGATCATGATGGCACTAGGAAACGTCACATTAAAACACCTCTGAGTCTGAGTGAAAGAGAAAGAGAACATATGCTTACGACAGAATTAAAGTGTTCAACCTACAGCGGAGTATCTAAACACCGTAATACCAGCGACGATGACTTTAAAATGATATTTCTGAATCCACCATTTTCTGAATCATGAGCTGGCGCAAATGTGTTCGAACCTTTTGTTGAACTATTGAAAATTGTCATTGCTGGCATTATGAATAGTTTTGATGCAAAATATTTGTATCTTCTTATCGTTCATTCGTTACACCCCCCCCCCCCCCAGAGTGTAAAGGCTGTTAATCAGAGAGATTTCCATTATGTTTGTGACCAACATTTTTCTGTTAGATATATAGATATATATATTTTTTAACAGTGCGAAATATATAAGGTCATTATAGCCGCTCATTATTTTAGTTTTCAGCAAGTGTGTTCCAGAATGTATAAAAGTGATTACATTTCTAGTTATCACAGGTTTCACTTTCCCCTCCCAGCTGTGTACAATCAACATTAACATTAGCTTGTAGCAGAAGCTGGCACTAGCCCCGTTTGAGACTATAACAATAAAACTTGATTTACAGCTCACCTCCTGCTCCAGCTGAAAAATGTATAAAACATCAGGTTCTGTCTTCTTAGCCGTGAGTTTATCCACAGTTTTCATCTCCTTTGTTTGTTTTCCAGGGCAAGACATTGCACACACACTAGTGCAAACAGGCGACGACACAATCCGCCGCTCTTTGCTTTTGCGCTGAAGTCATGTTTGATCACGCCAGTTTCGAAGAGATCTGAAGGTCCTGGGATTTCTGTTAGATCTGGTATTGCTTCGTCTGGTTGTGTGCATTTTAATGATTAAAAAATAATAATAATAAAAAAAAAATAGGTCAAACCTGTTCTTTTATCCGTGGATTCCCATGGTTTTTTTGGGTTTTTTTAAAAGTCTTTTAATATTTGAAAATCCTCTAGTGTGCACAAGGCAATAAAGTAGCAATGTAAAAATACACCATTGCAGGTCAAATTCATACATGAAAAACCTTACTTCAATAAAAGTACATAAGTAATAGCAGTAACAAGTTAAAAAGTGTTTAACTGGTTCTCTCACTGATATATATTATTGTATATATATATATATATGTATATTTTTGTCTAATATTTCTCTAATCTTTGACATTTGGTAAGATTGTTTCAAAATTTATTGAAATGAAGAGAGGCTTAGAGAGAAAAATCCCTATTTGGTGCAGCTTCTAACAAGTCAGACATCTGAAATGTGACCACAACTAAATGCTGCTTTCTGCAAGACATCAAAAGCCCAAAACTATTGAAAACCACTGGTTTCATCTTTAAAAATGTGTGGTATTTTAAAAGCTCGTTGTATAGACCCACCACTTCTGTCAATCTTCATTTTCAAAGTTACAAAAGCTGTCAAATAAATGTTGTAAAGTACTACAAGCTATCTGCAATGTAGTGGCGGTACAGAATGGAAACGTGAAGTAGGCTATCTCAATATTGTACTTAAAAGGGTCTCACATACTCAACTACTTTCCACTGAAGTCTGCGGCTAAAAGAAGGTGAAAGGTGATGGAGAAATCAGATGGCATCCACGCAACCACCGTCACGAGCATCGAATGCATCAGACATGTGTGACACATGTCTGATGCATTCGATGATCTTCCCCTTTGGCCTGCACCCTAATTAAATGTCCCCTCGAGCCCCATGGAGAAATACAGAGAGAGAAAGAGAGAGAGAGAGAGAGAGAGAGAGAGAGAGAGAGAGAGAGAGAGAGAGAGAGAGAGAGAGAGAGAGAGAGAGAGAGAGAGAGAGAGAGAGAGAGAGATATTATCCCCGACTGTGTTTCGCAAACATCCTGCATATCTTCAAGGTGACGGATGCCCTGCAACGAGTCCTGACAAAATCTGTGATGACAGTAAATATGAGTAAAAAAATACTTTTTACTTTGACAGTGAAGCAACACGTCAAACACGTGCTGCGGGGAGCATATTAAATACTCCGACAACCTGTTGGATTTAGTTCTAGTCTCTCTTCAGCTCTGCTCCTGAGTAGTTCAAGGGTGCTCCCGAGTTTCTGATGCCAGTAAGTTCTTCAACACGCAGCCGATTGTCATGTTGGATAAATTTGGTCCGCAGAGCACCGGTGTGTCCCTCTCCAGCGCGGACCTCCAGCTCAAACTGACGGACAACAAGAGCAGCCTGGCCGCGGCGGGGATGGGAATGGAGAACGGCGGTGGGGATAAACTCATAGAGATAACAGGACCGGCTTTATCCAAGAGAAAACTTCTGGTCGGCTTAGACCTCCTCTGCCTCTTCCTCGGTAAGTAGCCACTGATACTTGTTGAATGCAACTGCAACATTACATTGTTCACATGCCAAAGATGGGTTCATATGACTCTGCTCAATGTTCACACCATGTGGTGTAAAGCCATGTTATACTGTCAAGTGTTTCTGTTATTTTGTCCATTCATTCAAATATAAACTGGTGCGCGGTTGCGTGCAGACTTTGCTGATATTTGCACTGATTTACTGAAGAACTGATTTAACTCTACAAAGTAGAATGTCAGTCTTCACACGTGCACATTTTTTTTTTTTTTTTTTTTTTAGAGCTAAAACAAATTGTTGATCAATCGATTTGACAATCAACTGAAATGGATTGATCACTTTGGTCATGCCAAAAGCAAAAATACTAAATCATCTCTGATTCCAGCTCATCATTTCTCAGGATTTGGTGCTTTTATGTTTGATTTCACATAATTAACCAAATTTCTTTACTCTTCAACAAACAATCTGATCTGTGCGTGATTCCCCCCCACCCCCCCACAATTTTCTTACATTTTGTTCCAACCAAACAAATCAAAACATCAATGGAGAAAATGTGAAGAGTGCTAATTAACCATCACCGTTATTATTAGTTCTGGCTATTTACAATCTCTGTTCATTTTTAAACTCTGACGTCCACTGGTGAAATCCTCTATGTACTTGTTATTCCTATTAAGGCAAAGAGTTAACCTCTCCCATGTTAAGTTCTGTTCCACTTTGTCTCAGTTCCTTTTTATTTGGTCAACAAAGACAGTCAGTGGCTACATTCAAGCATGATAATCAGTCCTACCAGCCTTCAGAATCTGAGCAGCAAATTAACAGCAGGTTTGTAACGAGAGAGAAAAAACACCCAACGAAAGAAGAGGAAAAATAGACAAAAAAAAAAAGAGAAAGTTGCACTCTCCATCTACATGTATTTTCTCTTTTTAAAAAAAAAAAAAAAAATTTGATTCCCCTCTCACACGCGCTCTCAAGCTATTCGTGCCAGCTGGTTTGTGCATTTCCCAGGGAATTGTACAGTTTCCATGACAACCTCCAGTTCTCAGGGTAGAGTTGGACCAGGGGGAATTCAATTTGGTATAAATAAAAATTTAAAAAAATTACAATCCACGAGTACTGCATATGTTTGTGTGCGTGTGTGTCTGCCCATGACTCTGATTGTCGACCTTCCCCAGAGTTCCCATACGTGACGTGAGGCTGGTTATGTAATGTTAGGTAATTGGAAAAAGCTGGACGAAGAATTAGCCTGTATTAACAGCAGATTGGATGTGTGCAGCCCTGCAAGAAAATCTCTGTTTCTCTCTTTCTTTGTCTGTCTGCATCCTCCCCACCTCTCTCTCTCTCTCTCTCTCTCTGTCTTCTGTGTGTGCAGGCATGCAAGACAGAGACAAGAGAGAGTGAGAGGGCAGGACATCCAGAGACAAACAGAGACAGTGTGAGGCTGGTTCTGGCTCTGGTCTGCTGCCGCATCTACTCTTTGTTTTGTTGGGAAGAGTTGAACTGGAGTCACAAACAACCCCCCCCCCCCCCTCACCCCACCCCACCCCACCCCAACCTCCCCTTTTCTCTCTCTCAACACACACACACACACACACACACACACACACACACACACACACACACACACACACACACACACACACACACACACACACACACACACACACACACATGCGCAGTTCAAACTGGGTCTTTGTTGAGCCCTGCCTTGCTACACTCCTCTACTTCCAGTCTCTGTGGATTCAGCCTGTATTCAGCCTGGAAATGGGAGCCTTCTGCTGTTGCTTCTCCGGGTTTCCTTGGTCCCAGTGGACGGGTGTTGTTGTGACCCTCGCATTCCTTACGGTTTTACTCCAGAGAAAAGGACAGGCTTCCCACCCTTGTTTTTCCTGTGAAACTATGTCTCGTTTGACCTTTTCTCCTTTCCTCAATCCCCCATGTCGTATTCTCTGCATGTTTGATGATAGCTTTGGATTTCTGGTCTGACCTTATTACATTCAGCTGTGATTAAGTGTGTCTCTTGGTGTATAACACAGAGGAAAAGTCAAGGTCAGTGTATCTGCACCAGCACTGACTTTCAACATCCATACTTTTTTGGTACCAACTGAAATATGTCTGTAGCAAGTATCAATCGCTGACAATAAATCAGATTTAAAGTAATGATTTTGCTAGTTTCAAGATGTAATATATTAAGGCGCAGTTCTTGCGCAACATCTTGTGTTTGGATGACATTTAAAATTTAAATGAAAAGAACATGTGTTCATTCCAAGTTGAAACATCACCATATTTGGAAGAGCTGGAGAAGAGCGAGGGCAGGATCTGACAGAGAAGTGGACTTCAATACACCCGACCACCTATACTGGAAACCGGACTGCACCCCAAGCATGTACATTAAACCGGGCCACGACCTCTCACTGAGGCCTAATACCTGAGTAATGAACCATCTGAACACGGATCAGAGGGAGTGAATTTATCCACCGTGACTGACTTTATTTTTCACGAGAGACGTTGAGTGGGAGTCTATTGGAGCCAGTGGTTGTTGTTTTTTTGGAGCCAGCCTCTAGTGGCCCTCAGTGGCATTGCACGTAAAGACACTTCCCACTTAAAATGATGGTGTTCAGAAGGGTTAAAAGGATTAAATGTCAAATTTAACGCCAATCCATCTTCTACCTATCCAGATAAAAGTCGTAGGATCACGAGAGTGATTGGGATTCGTTCTCTAAAAGTCAAGTGTCTGTCTTTCGTAACAAGCCATCAAATATATGCTGAGTCACTTCACTCTGATACAAAGTTGTACAACCTCAGAGCGAACGACTGACATTTCCATCCCTCCAGCCACGATATTTTCATGGCTAAAAAGCAGGAGCCTATGTAGAAAACAGTTTATACTTAGTGAAACAAATGATTTTTTTTAAATATTTTGGCTTGGTTTTGTGTGGATAATGAACCACGGTCGTTTGGTTGTAATCTCCTCTCTAATTTTCTTTATCGCCCCTCCTTTAACAAATTCTGCTCCCTCTTCTTCCCTCCACAGTAGCATTGCCAGTTTTTCATCTCTAAGAGGGATATCTGTAACGGGTGGTTGTTGAGATATCAAGGCATATCTTTCTCGGTCTAATTCAGTTTGTCTCCCTCATCTTCCTCCCTTGCAGCTTCCATCCCTTTCTTTGCGTGTGAGCTGAAGACAGTGAGTCCTTACAGAAGGGGCTTCATGTGTGGGGACCCCAGCATCACCTATCCTTATCTGCACAGAGAGGCCATACCGGACGAATTACTCATCGCAGGTGGCATCGTCATCACCGGCCTCACAGTGAGTACTCATCATCTTCATCGTAGCTGTCAGCGCATTCTTATCCAACGTACTCATCTCGCGAAGAGGATGAGGAGAACGTAATATCTGACTGCGCGTCCACCTCCAGATCGCCCTCGGGGAGTGTTACCGGGTGCGTTTCCGGAGCGTCAGCTCCAAGGCCTTCGTCAGGAACCTCTACGTGTCCTGTCTGTACAAGGAGCTGGGCTGCTTCCTGTTTGGCTGTTGTGTCGGCCAATCGCTGACCAACATGGCCAAGCTCAGCGTGGGACGGCTGCGACCACACTTCCTGTCTGTGTGTGGCGTCACCTACGCGTCGCTCAACTGCACACCTGGAACCTACGTTGCATCAGTGACCTGTCGCCAGCCGGACCACCGGTTAGAGGAGGAGGCCAGGTGTGTGTGTGTGTGTGTGTGTGTGTGTGTGTGTGTGTGTGTGTGTGTGTGTGTGTGTGTGTGTGTGTGTGTGTGTGTGTGTGTGTGTGTGTGTGTGTGTGTGTGTGTGTGTGTGTGTGTGGTTGAATTTGTGTTATGTAGTCTGCTTTTATAATGTGTTTTTCTAAATACTTCTCCAATTTTACAGGAAGTCGTTCTTCTCTGGCCATGCTTCTTTCGCGATGTACACAATGCTCTATTTAGCAGTGAGTATCTCCATCTCTATCTATCTATTGGTCTCGCTTTCACGCACGTTTTCTCTCTCAAGCACGCACACACTCAAACAAAATTGACGCCCTTTCCAATTTCCAATTACCATCACTATAAAATGCAAAGAGAGAGAATGAATGAAACAGGGACTCATCTTCAGTCCAGTTAGCATCAAAAAGCGAGAGAGTGAAAGAGGAGAGGGACTGGAGGAGATACGGGACAAACAGAGACGGCTTTGTTCTGCTGTGGGAGGAGTGTGACCTCGCATCACCGTCTCACTGCTCTGCTCTATTGTGTGAGTGTGTGTGTGTGTGTGTGTGTGTGTTTGTGTGTGTCTGCATGTTTACATGTGTAAACTCCTGCAGTTATGTGTGTATATGAAAGCCTATGTTTGTGCATGGAGGTGCCTGAATATGTGCACTCATTTATATGCACACTTTCAGGGCTGCATCGGAAAAAGTTTGGATCTGCTTACAGCTGAAAATGCTCAGCATTAAGAAAATATAATGTGCTTGTTGCTTATATTTCCTGCCTACTCTAGTGCCAGACAGTATTTTCTATAGTATTCCTAAAAGAGAGTATGTTATTGTGAATATACTGTAGCAAGAAGGTCTGACAGTTTTCAGAAATTAACCTCAGCATCAACAAAATAGTGACATTTACAACCAAGAGCAGCACTTTAGAGGAGTGTTTTCCGGCTACATATCAGTGAAACCGACGTAAAACAACCACTTGCTTTCATGGTTTAAATACGCGGCAAACATGTTTTCATGGAATCTGATAATTCATGTGATTCTTACACAGCTGGATTAGCAAATGAACCATGGGGACACAAAAGCTGTAGCCAGAGGGTTAGAAGAGAGCAAGACTGAACTCCCAGCAGTGTCCTTTTACTGTGTCTCTCTTCAGTATCCGGTGTTTAATGCTGTGTGAGCAGTTCATTTTTTTAGTCTTCACCAGGGAGGTTATATTTTCGGTTCTGATCCAATTCTCATGAAACACGGTGGAAGGGTGCAGCATCAGCCAAAGACAAGCCCATTACATTTCGGAGTTGATATGAATCACGGGACAGATTCAAGAATTATTTTTCACTTTCACGTCATAGGAGTTGGCCTTTTGGAAGGTCTGCGCTCTCTGAGTGCTCTCGTAGTTTTAAATAATGTTAGCGGTGCTTTGGGCATCAGTAACAGACTTAAAAAAGTAGATCAGGAATACTAACAAAATCTTGCTCCTCTTTGGCCCTTGGAAGAGGAGAAACATAATTAATCTTGGAAGCTGCATCAGTGCCCTGATTACTGTATGTGTGAAATGTTAGTTCGCATGAATCTGAAGAGAAACAAGACAAATACAGATGGTTGAAAAATTAAAATTAAAACTGACACATAAGTGCCTTCAGGTGTTCGGTACTCTTTTGTGCCCTTTAAGTCTCTAATGAAATCAGTGATACCTTTTGCCCTGCGTGGAAGTCTCAGCATTTCTTTTTCATGTGTCATAATTTACAAAGGCAACAAGTAAACAAGGACAATGTGTTGAGTTACTGAACCTACTGTCAATCATTGGCGTCACCAACTCTCTCAATAAAATCTCTCTCCCAAAAACAGACCAGCATCCAATCACCGCCCATTTCAACCATTATCTATCTGGAGACGCTACAAATCACAGCAAAACAAAACTGCAAGAATATTTGAACCCCACCGCGATACAAAACCTGAACCTCTGAGCATCTCAGTCCTCCACTAATCTTTAAAAATTCTTTAACTAACGATGACCCAAATGTATTGTCCTGTTCACTAAATGAGACTAAATGTTTATGTTTTGCAGTTTTACCTGCAGGCCCGGCTGATATGGCGCGGGGCTCGGCTGCTGAGACCGGTGCTGCAGTTTTTCCTGGTTCTGCTGGCAGTGTACACGGGTCTGACCCGCATCTCGGACTATAGGCACCACCCGTCCGATGTGCTAACAGGCTACATACAGGGAGCTCTCACTGCTTACTGGGTGGTCAGTATTTCTTTACCTGCTTGTTTCTGTGCATCACTGCGTGTCCACGTGTCTTAAGTCTGCTTAAGCCTCAAGTTGGGTGTGTGTTTGTGCTTCTTCCCAGGCCTTCCACATCTCGCCCATGTTTAAAAACTCCACTTCAGATCTGTCTCCGACGGACACCCTGGACAGCCGCCTGTCGCCCCACCACACTGTCTGCTAAAGCTCACACCCACCAACCCCCACCGCGTACCAACGTGCCCGAAGTCTGGCTCGGATAGACAAGAGATTTGAAGAATGTGAAACCATTTCCTGTGAAATCAAACCACATACCTCAGTATTTGGAAAGATTGTGAGAGAAAAAGGGAGAATAGATGTCGTGACATACACTGTCTGTGGCTCGAACGAGAGAAAGGAAGAGAGAAGGTGCTGATCGCGGCTCCTCAGCTGGTTTTATGTATTATGTAAGCAGCTTGAGCGCTCAACTTTTTGTCCTTGTGACTGATCTTAGCTTCACATGTGACACTTAACCTGTGAGACGAGACTGAACACAGCAACCACTACCACTCTATATATCATTTGTAAATATAAGCAGATTTTCTTTTTTTTACAACTCGAATGATACTGTAAACGCACTTTTTGATGTTAGTCTTATTAATTACCACTCTGCAAGGATTCGGTGCGTAGAATGTAATATATTTTATACCGATATGGACTATATTGAGTAGCTGGTTTATTTTATATATAAACTCATTTTGTTGAAGGAAAGCACAAGTAGCAATAAAGCAACTTTTAATGTGTTGTAGCAGTATGTGATAGCAAGTGTCCGTCCATCTGAGCGCAGTATATCATATAGTTGAGAGAATGAAATGTCTTAACAAAATACCGTATGTATTATTAATGTAAGAGTATGGATGCTACTAGTTCTCAGACTTTTCTTTTTTCCATATAATGCTAAATATGCATGTCGATTACTTACCAGTCCAAGAGCACACACATAATTTTAAATAAATGTGATTTTTTTTTAAAATATTTGTATTATTGTCTCTTTAATTTACATATATGTGTGTGTGTGTGTGTGTGTGTGTGTACATATAAATTTTTTGAATAAAATCGCACAACCTTTTGAAGGTTGACGACTGTGCATCCTGAATTTCAGAACTGATTTTTTTTTTTTTTTTTTTTGGCCTCCTGGGGGCAGCGCAGCAAGCTTTTAACACAACAAGTCAACATAGAGAAATGTCATCATACATTTGGAGGAATGTTTCTGGCCACCAAATGAATATAAGGCCAATATTCACTCTGTAACTCCTGAGGGAATCTGCTAAATGTTCACCAGCAAGTCGCTAACTTTGTCCGCCTTTCGTTTTGTGCTGGGCAGATGGCGTGTTGTGGATTCATTAAAGCTTTTTTACTATTATTATTATTATTTTGTTGTTGTTGTTGTTGTTGTACATATTCAAGACAGCTACCGGCTTTGTCTTGAAACAAGATTGACGGAGCCTGAACAAAAATAAGTTATGGGCCTTAAAGCCAAAACTATGAGATGAAAGATGCTAAAATGCTTTAGAAATGAGGGTAACTGCAGAGCAGGGTAGACTTCTCCGTTGGTTTGTAACAAAAAGTAACACCTGTCACTTTACACACAGACATCTGTTTTTCAGACAAAGTTACACAAATTAGCACAGCTATAAAAGCGACGGTGCGTGACTTTAACATAAACGTGCATCCGTTTCATGCTAAACACCCGAGAGTAAGTTTATCATTGGCAAGACAAATATCCGTATATTTTCAGTGTTTTAAATCTGGTGTCTGGGGAGATGCACGTGCTGACAGGATGAATGTGAACTGCTCTTTGGGCAGAGCATGAGCACCGGAGACTTCCGCTAACCGAGCCAGCTGTCTTCCGGATTAGTGCTGTGTTAACTCGCACGGCGCTCCCAGACCTTCTAGATGTTATCAAACCCAATGAATCCAATGCTGATGATGAAACGAGTTATTTCACAGATGCTGTGACACCTTTTATTTTATTGATCCACCATTTGTCCACCTTTGTTTCTGCACCGACGGCTGCGACAGACTAGTCTACGGCAGAGCACCGGAGGCCTCCGCCAGCAGAGCCAACGAACCTCCGGTGTAGCCCTGAGATAACTTGAATGGGGATGAAATCAATCCTGCTCTTCTGGACTTTCCAAATGTTGTCAGACCAAATGGATCATATTCTAGCAGTGAAATGAATCGTTTCGCAGGAGTTGTGACGCCTTTTACGTAATTTCTTCACCATTTCGCTACAATTTTTCCACCTTTTGACAGCCGCAACAGTTGCGTCGGAGGCGACGGCCGTAAGCACATGTCAACGGTGTTTGTGTAATTATGCTCCCTGGCAGAAAGGGAGTGCCCTTGCACACTGCAGGTTTAAGTAGATAGTTCAAGAAAATAGCACTCAATGCATTCTTCGACTGTCTACAAGTGTATTTCTCTTCATCGCTGCCTGCTGGCCTATTCTGTTTATATCTTTATACGGCTCATCAGTACCTGTTCCACCTCATTTTCTACTTTCGACATATCGAGTGTTTCTGAACGCCTCCGTCTCTGTGTACACAAACACAAAGAGAAAGACGGGAACATTTATTTCACATGTTTACTTGAACTTCAATAGCAATACAAGACAATCAGAACACTTGAGGTCGATATGTACAAGGATCTCAGGGGGCGGGGGGTCGCAGAAAAGTTCTGAGGTTTTATATGATCTCTGGCTCTGCAGTCAAGAGGTCCGTTGCTATGACAAAGTCCATGGCAACAAGTTCCATCGCCAGTGGCAGGTCGCGGGGCAGAAGTTTTGGTCTTGATGTGAAATAGGATTGGTCAAGAGTTCAAAATCAGTAGGAGGGGATGTGTGTGTAAGAGCCCCTCCAGTTGGTATTGATAAAATGCTTCACTGTGATACATTAATTATACAAGAATGATGTATATACACACACACACACACACACACACGCACTCGCTCTCTCACACACAGATACACACCCTTACACGCACACATGCTCATCAAGCTACGCACACACACTCGCATGTACGGTCACGCACACTTCAGCACTTCCTCCTACAGTATGTAGCCTTGTAAAGCCACTATAAAGTCATGCACATGTTCTTTGAAAGGATTTTTTGGCAACACACAAGTGCTTCTTTGACACACTGTTTGCTTGCTACAGGGAGGGGCAACACCCAGCCGATGAAGCAATAGAAACTTAGACGACGGGCTGAGAAGGATAAGCACCGATGAGATGGGAAGACACAGCAGGGTTTCAGGAGAGAGAGCAGAGGAAGAGGAGGAGGAGGAGGAGGAGGAGGAGGAGGAGGAGGAGGAGAAGGAGGAGGAGGAAGAGGAGTTTTAAATGGATCACAGTCATACAAAAGTAACAAAACATGGAAAGGGGGAAGTCTCGTGGTGATCGGGAGATAGAAGCAAGGAGGAGCAATCACAGTCATTGTTTTCATTGTTACCGTCATCATCCATCATCATTAGCCACTTTGTCATCATAATCATTGTCGTTTCCATCAGTTTGATCATCATTATTTGTTGTTTTTATCACCATCCTCCTCCTCCTCCCTGGTTTCTATGCCCCAATCACCACCGCCCTAGTCACAGGCTCGTCACCCGCTGCATCTGTCCGTCGTCTCCCTCAGAGATGGGCTCTGCTGTGTAGCCTGCCTCTCCGTTGGACGCCAGCGGGGGTGGCTGGTAGAAGGTCTGCAGGTGATTGGGCCGCGGGCCCAGCGGGGGTCGCCCCAGGCTGTAGGGCAGCTCCAGGCCGGACCGCTGGGACTGACCAGTGGGGCTGACTTCCTCTGGACCTTCAGGGCTGCTGTCCGGGTACGAGAGGGTCGGTGGGGAGGTGCGGGTGTAGAAGCGGGGAGGGGAGCTGCTGCGGCTGTACACCTGCGGGGAGTGGCGGGAGTAGAGGTTGCTGGGAGGCGAGTTACTATCTCGTGGAGCGAAGATATTTGTCGGCGGAGAGCTTCGGGGGAAGATGCTGAGTGGCGGCGAGCGGCGGTCACCGGGGTAGAGTGGAGAGGGGTTTGAATCTCGGGTATAGATAGGTGAGGAGTCAGGGTCGAGGTCAAGGTCAGGGGTCAAAGGCAGAGCGAAGCTGTCAGAATCCTCTCGTTCGCCATGAAACCGAAGAGACCCTCTGTCTTTCCCTCTTTTCCTCCCGTCTAGACCTCCATCTTTGCTGTCAAACAGGAAGGATTCCTCCCTGTCTATATCCATCCCTCCCCTCCACACATCCAGCGCTCTATCTTTCTGTTTCTCATTCTCCCGCTCCATCCCTGCTCTCCAACCATCTCTGTCCTTTAAAAACAAGGATTCATCTTTCTCTCTGTCAATCCCACTTCTCCATCCGTCCATCCCGAAATCTTTCTTCTGAGTTATAAAAGTCTCTTCCTGCTCTGTCTCCGCTCCTCGCCACACCTCCATCCTTCCATCTCTTTTCTCCAGCATGTGAGACTCCTCCCTCCCTCTCTCCACGCCGCCTCGCCATTCGTCCATCTCCCCATCTCTCTTCTGAGAGGTGAAGGATTCGTCTCTCCCCATCTCAGCGCCTCCCCTCCATTCATCCATCATTCCGTCTCTTTTTAGTAGAAACGTCTCATCCTTCTCTCTGTCCTGGCCGCTCCTCCACGTCTCTATGCTTGCCTCCCTCTGCTTCATCAGCAGCGGCTCTTCCAGAGCCTTGTACAGGGGCTCCGACTCCTGTGGGGGAGGGGGAGGAGGAGGCGGGAGGGGCCTGTCCCGGTAACGCTCCCGGTCTCTCTCCCTTTCTCTCTCTCGGTCTCTGTCCGTCCCCCCGCTCGACTCCGCTGTGCTGCGGTGGCGGGACAGAGTTCCAGGGGTGCGGCTGAGGGTGGAGTAGGGCCGAGCTTGAACATCAGGCGGACGCGCTTGCTGCCTGTCCTGGAGCCCGCGGCGGCCCAGAGTGCCTTGCAGCTGCGACCGGTCCCCGTCTTTGAGCAGGTCACGGGACTCCAAATCTCCAGAAACGTGTGCGTGTGACCAGCCGTCTTGTAAGCGTGGCGTTGTGGCGTGATCTTGTCCACGTGTTGTGGAATGTGTCTCAGAGTCCGGTGTGAGGTGCCTTGTATGCGCCCAGCCCTCTTGTGCGTTGGAGCGTGTGTTGGGCTGCATGGTGGCAGCCCAGCCCTCTTGGGGTGGCTGTGGGTGTCGAGTTAAAGTGGCCGTGTGGGTGAGAGCTGCCCTGTCGTGGTGGTGTGGCCTCGCCAAACTCCCGTAGCGCTCGGGCGGGACGGGCATGGGGACCGAGGGCCGCAAGTTGCTCTGCACCAGCTCTGAGATGATCATCTTCTCCAGCGCTGCGGCGTCAGACAGATTGCGACGCATCCCCACACCGCTGCTCAGATCCGTGCCCCCGTGCGGCGTGAGGAGGGCCGGGGAGATGTCGTCCCCTCCCATCCCAACTCCGCCATCCCTCAGAAGGTCAGTGCTGCCCACCACTCCAGCTCGGGACCCGGGTGTTGTTCCCAGACCGTGCAGGGTGAAGGTGTTGGGGGTGTAGCCTCCGTTGAGGCACACACTGTCCAACCCACAAGGCTCCTGGCTCTGAGACACACCACCCTCTGTTTGGAGAAACAGGAAGAGGCCAATTACAGAAAGACAGGGAAATCATTAAAAAGAGATGCTTTTATAGATAAATATGAATGAACAAATTAATGAATGAGCAGAGTTTGGTGTTCATGTGCCTTCTGAGGGTGTGGCTTGACCAAGGAGATTTGGGTATTAACAATATTCTCTGATGAAATGTTTGATTATGTAGCCACATGGAGAGATGTTCGTTATGCCTTCATGATCTGTGCAGAGTGCAAATATTGCACAGATATTCTATGAATTGAACCACAGTGCACGAGGAAGTGGCGCTCAATGATTCAAGTGAGCACAAGAGGGAAGAGCTCATACTCTGTTTGTTTCTGAAGGTTCCTACTGGTCCACGTTAAGACAGAAAGACAGAAAAGGAAAGAGTCAAAAAACATCCAAAAGACAAACAATTTAAAAATTGCAAAACAAAAAGCAAAATAAACAGCCCAGTGTCTTTCCCAGGATGTCAAATACTGCCATTTTAATTTGTGGAAAAAAGGCATGACGCCCACCTGACAGAAAATCTTATTTCACATGCTTCTCTTTAAAAATATTTGAAAATAAATACTGTTACAGCTGTTGGCATCAAAGAGACACACACAAGGTGCCTTTTGGCATCACCTCCGTGAGAAGGAGGACAGAAGGTCATGTGACAAGAGTACAAAGAGTGACAAAGTCCAATAAAGTAATAAGGAGGTTGGGAGCTGTTGGATGGAACAAACACAGGATGACGCCCGGGAGACAAGTGTTCCAGTCTGTGAAAAAGCAAAAATCTATTTGGATTTGTTTTAAGTCATTTTTGTAAAATACTTTACATGACTTTAAATACGTAAAATTATGTCATTTAACCCAAACCGTGATCTTTTTCTCACCCTAACCAAGTAGTTCTGGTGCCTAACCCAAGCGGCGACCAACAGTGACGCCAGCCATCGGTTTGTGAACTGACGTTCTGAAGCTTTGAGTTTTGGGTTTTTACCGTTGCCATTTTGCTATTTTGGAGCCAGAAGTGACCATATTTGGACGAGCTGGGGAGGAAGGAGCTGACTCGATTTGATTGGCAACCTGAAGACACTACGTGCCACCCACTGATAGTGTAAACATGACTGCACCACAGGCCTGTCAATCATACAAACACGCCCCTAAAAAAGGCTGCTTTTTGAGACGTAATATCTAATTCATTACATTACATTACATTTCATTTAGCTGACGCTTTTATCCAAAGCGACTTACAATAAGTGCATTTCAACCATGAGGGAACAGACCCAGAACAACAAGAATCAAGAAAATACAATTTTCTTCAAGAAAGCCAAACTACAAAGTGCTATAAGCAAGTGCCATTTTAAGCGCTACTAAAGTGCTACCTATAATTAATGAAGCACCACAAGACTAATCAGGAGAAGTGAATTTAGAGAAAGACAGCCTAATGACTAGTGAAAAAGATCAATTGACTTTGCATTTCATAAGAGAAGATGAATGGGAGTCATTGGAGCCTTTTTGGAGTCAAAACCGGTGGTATTGCACTTCAACTCACTTCTGCATTGGCCTCATTTAACAGACCCGGAGGCTACGTCCTTTTTTTTTTTTTTTTTTTTACAGCATATGGCTTTACCCTAACCAAACTATAGCCATGTCACATTTCACCCAAACCATGATCTTTACCTAAACCTAAACACATGTTATTTGGTGCCTAAACCGAAGGCACCTATTGCGTACGTATAAGATGTCAAACGGCAGTGTTTGGCACCCTGGGATGACAACGGGCTGATTACAATAAAACAAACTCACAGCACTCATACTCACAATGAACATTTACATTTTTCATTTATACTATACAGAAACTGAAAATGACAAAGTGTACAACGCAAAAGTCTTAGGCTCCTAGCAAAAAAACGTGTTTAAGATTACTCGAAACAAAATCTTTAAAGTTACAGATGGTTACTGCGTATAACGGTGCTTTTAAATAGACATGAGGTATTAAACGTAGCCTCCGACTTTTGTGCGTCCACATAAAAGAGAACACAACTAAAAGTAACAGCAGAAGAGTGCACATGTAGAGAAGAATAATTAAGAAAATACAGAGCCGTGACTACTGCAATGAGAAGTACCTGTGGAGGTGAAGGGCTGATTGTATCCCTGTGCCAGCATTGTGTCATAAGGAGAAGCTCCAGCATGAGTCTGCAAGACTTGGTTAGTTAGGAAATGGTTCCCCAGAGCAGCTGACAATGGAAAGAGAAGGAGAAAATGAATATCACGTTCTTCACCCACAGAGGGGACGAAGCTGAGATTTTAAAAGGTGACATTCACCTCGGTTAAGAGTCGGAGTGTTGTTCACATCTGCAGCGATGAAAGACGATTCAGTCTGTCTGCGCACAGTGTCATTCCACATCCGTCTGATACGACTCTGGAAAAAAAAGGATTAAAAAAAAAAAAAAAAATCAATAGCTTATACCACTATTGTCTTGTCCTATTGCCATGGTTTTTACGGGTTCCAGGTAGTAATGCCTGACTACCACCAGAAGGTGGCGCTAGTGCCCCTGAAAGCTGTTTGTCAACTGTAATTCAACAACAGAAGAAGGAGGGGACGAACGCGTTACTATCACACTCCGGTAAAATGTTTGTGGCTGTGAGATTAGACGCGACGGTAAAAACAGCAGAAACATGCAAAGAAGACAACAACCGTCAAAAAGTTCATCAAAAAATGTACAAAAACGAGGTGCTGTGCAAACTCTGCCAGCTAAAGCCAGCATGTCATAAGTCTCCCACAGCTATGCACAGTCATTTCAGAGCAAAGCACCCAGCAGACAGTCCGTCTGTAGTTCAACAATCAATGGCTAGCTTTGTCTCCAAGATAGAAGTTTCTGGTCCAACCAGACCTCCTGCCAACGTCCTCAGAGACAGAAAAATAATCTACAAGGGGTCAAAACTCAAGCAACGCTTGCAGCGTGAGGAAGAAGTTTAACATTAGACCAATGGCTTTCGGCTTGTGACCTTCTCTGGTTGACCCTGATGGGAGCCACAAGCCGAAAGGCGTAGGTCTAATATTAAAGTTGCTCTACATACTGCAAGTGTATTTGACCGCTTCTAGCTTTGACACCAGGCAAACTAAGTTTGATGTTACGTGCTCATCACAAAGATCGATGGCTGTCATGCTTCTCGATGGCTTCATCAAAGGCGAGGGCCAACGGTTCCCAGTCAATATCGAATAGTGTTTTTGCTTAAAATGCATGTCACCAGTCTGCTTCACAGAGAGAGAAAGCCATAGACAGGTAGAGTGTAGTGTACCGTACCTGTCTGTTAGCAGTAGCTCTGCGGCTCTGGCTGCTGGTGTAGCGGCTGTTGGATCGAAGGGCAGCACCCTTCACCGAGTCTGGAGAGCTGGACGAGGACGTTGCACAGCACTGCGAGAGACGCAGGCATCGTCCGTAGTCCTTCTGACCCTACGCGAAACATAAATCATGTACATGATGGGTTTAGTCACAAATGATCATGTGACAGGCAGACACTGGCAGTTACAGTATATACTGACTCCAGAACATTGAGGCCGACCTTTCTGGCGAGGGTGCAGTGCAGTATGGTGATAAGGAGGCCCTGGGCCGTGTTGAGGGAGGAGAACAGGTAAGCGAGGAGGAGAGACGGAGCTGAGAAGAACATCAGGCCCGAAGACCAGGTAACACTCTGCAGGAAGAGCAGCGTCAGGGAGCCCACGGCCCACGCCCTGCAGACACCGGATAAATGTCATTTCATTTTTCTGACAAGCAAGTTCTAAAAGAGATCACTTCCCTTCATCCATCAGGGTGTTCTTTTAATTATACTGTTCTCCTCCCTTGAGCTTAAAATAGACAGTACTCAACTATGCTTCTATTTTACAAGGCAGCTAAGACATGAACAAAAAGGGAGCAAGGGTGTATCTAAATATGTCAAAGTTTGAACACTCAAATCTGTCTGAAACTCCCTATCAACAAGCTCTAGAGTTTAAAATAGCAGCTAAAAAACAGAATGAAAGAAAGAGCATTGTGACAGATGTGGGTGCATGAACTTAATGCAGGCTAGTTGTTAGAAAGACACATCAAGGCTGACTTTTTGTCCTTTTTATGGGTGGAAGCCTTGTTTTTCTCATTTTATTTTGCAATCTTACAGCAATGCTAAGGTTTGACCTATATTCACTTAAAACGATGCAGAGACTACACAGGGTCATGCTGCTGCCATGAATGCTGCAGTGGCTTTTATTCTCGTTTTAAAAAGCCTGATTGCTTGACTTAACACTGTTCAGAAATGCTGCTGCTATAAATCTCGACATAGACAAGGTTGTTCTGACATAACAGACTGCGTCCAGCTCTAGAAATTAATTCCCTGACTCATATTTATAGTTTTTTTTTAGTTTTTTTATTATTATTTCTTCCTCTGATAAAATTTTGATCGAGGGTCAGGCATTTAAAAGAAAAATCTTGAAAGATATAAAAATACAAAATAATATTTTAAATGAAGATGCATCCGGAGGATGTTTACTAAAGCACAAGTTTGGTTATATAAATCCAGCCACTTTCCCACTTCATAAATTCACTTTTACATTCTAACGAAACATAATCATCCACAACAGAACAGCATGAGACACGATTACTAACCTCAGGTTATCATGGCGATTGGAGTCTGGCTTTAAAGCAGCAGTGCTGTGCATCTTATGCAAGGTCATCACCAAGACAACCAGGTTCAGCTGAGGCCAAAAAGGACAAATATCAAACACAGTGGAAAAAATATTCATTGATAGTGACTGAACATGAAGTTATGAACATGACAGCATGAAGCCTCACCGTAATGACAACAGCGACAGGTCCAAGGAAACTCCAGATGAAGTAATTGTCTGTGCGTAGCCAGCATCTACACACACACACACACACACACACACACACACACACACACACACACACACACACACACACACACACACACACACACACACACACACACACACACACACACACACACACACACACACACACACACACACACACACACACACACACACACACACACACACACACACACACACACACGCGCCCAAACAGAAGATATAAAAACAAATCACAGGAAAATATGATCCTTCAAAATAAACTCTTAAAGCTGACACAAGAATACAGAGATTTAGGAAGTAACTGTCCCCATCCAAAAATGTGCATGTACACACACACACACACACACACACACACACACACACACACACACACACACACACACACACACACACACACACACACACACACACACACACACACACACACACACACACACACACACAAGCGCAGACATTAGTCAGCTTACGCGGTTTTGGAGCCGTATCCTCTGAAGTCAATGGCTGCGGACACGGCCACCACCAGCCCAGGAACAGAATATCCACACAGGTAGAAATATTTCCTCCGGGAATTACGTCCCTCGAACACCTCCCGCTGCAGCAGATACAGCTCCACCCCCTCCAGACACAACCAGCAAAACACAGAGAGCAGCGAGAAGTGCAGCAGACCCGCAGTGATGGAGCACACAACCTGCAAATGTGAATGGAAAAATCAGTGACCACAGCATCCAAAAAAATGACCCTCATGTCAAGATCAACACACAGCACTTTAAATTATGCATACATGCTGTTAAATGCTTCAAAGTACTACAGTATTCAAAATCAATGTCAAAATACTAACAGTATATTGAGTCTTGTTGGCACCGACGAGGAAGAGAAGCTCAGTGAGGAGCAGGTTGGCCCACAGGTTGCAGTGAATGGTGCTGTGGTCCGTGTGCCATGGTGCCCCCTGGCAGCACAGTGTGGTAAGGCAGGTAGCCAAGCACACCAGAGCCACAGAGATGCCGACCCAGGAAACCACATAGACCAGCAGCTCTTCCACACCGACCCCGAACTGACAAAGAAAAAGCAGTCAGGAAAGAAACGGTAAGAGGTTTATTTATGTGATCATAAAGAGTTAAATGTATGAATGCCGAAGTCTGTGTTATGGCGGGTTTGCGATCATATATGGACATATTGCGTGGTGTAGAGAGCTGTGAGTTTGTGTGTGTGTGTGTTTAAATTCATTAAAATCACACCCAACAAAGACAACATCGTACAGAGAACACTTAATTTAATTTCATAGCAGAACAAAATATTCTGCTGCATTCATCACTCTCCTTCTTGCAGCTCCAACAACCTACAATCATCACCCGCTCTGTGCTCGCTTTTTAAACATCTTGAAGAGGACAGCAGAGGTGAAGTCCAGCTGTGCCATCGCAAATGGATGGGTTAGTTTGACAGCTGGCCATTTAAAACTAAAGCAGTAATTGTTTGTACAGAAAATATTTGTGCATGGCTGTTTGCTGTGTCAATATTGGTTGAATATTTGACAATGAACGGAAAACTGTATCTCTGTCTGCCATTAAATGTTATGTATTGATATGTGGTGTGTCTTACTTACAGCCGGTTGTTGGTACGTCATGAGGACGGCATAGCTGGACAGATGATTGCAGGCGCAAGTAGTGTGTGTGTTGTTTGTGTGTAACAGACGGCAGCCCTGCGTGGACCACCTGCCACTTCCAGAAACCCCTGACGCGTTCCAGAAAGAACAGTTGGGACCAAAATGGTTCTCCAGCTGTGGACGAGAACAAAAAAACCCACAACAAAAGACATGTTAGTGTCTCCAAAAGATATTTCCAGTGCTCAAAGTGTCGGTAGGCACCAGTACTGGCACTTCCACATTTTACTCTTTGGGAAACCGTGGCTTTTTTTTGTGCACGGTCACTCTCACACTTTTCTGTCCTCTCCATATCAGGTAATCTGGTACGACTACATTACCCAGAGGGCACTACGAGAAGCTCACCTTGCTCCGTTCTCAGCTAGCTGGTTTTCTCTGTCGGCAGTTAGTCTAAGTAACGTTACTTTGACCTTAAATGTCAACATGACAACACGAATAGTCAGACGATGACACAACGGAGCTTTGAAAGTCAAATCCAACCCAATCAGAACTAAACGCGGGCTGCACGCTAACGCTAGCGCTACTGCTAACCACAAAGAGCCAGATGATGCAACGTTAACATCAGCAAAAACACCTGCGAATACAATTCAGTTTAAACCCAGAACATACTGTAAATATGCTAATATCTTATTCAATATAAATAACTTTATTTATTAATTGCCTACTGTTTCTTTAGTCTGGTGTTTCCAGACCTAAATTCACTATGTGAATATATAAGTCTGGCCATCATCCAGTTGTTGAATCCCAATACGCGCAGATCTCAGGTTCATGGAAACTGTTCGAGCAGCCTTTAAACAATCAGCAGTGACCACCGTATTTTCCCAAACTTTATCACCACTGCAACTACATTTAGAAAATAACACTTAGCTTCAACATCGTTTCATTAGCCTACCGACACTTGTTGCTGATTGGTCTGCCCTTCAAAGTGGCTGAGCAAACGTTAATGCAAAAAGCATTTCCAGACTATAATCATAGTGAAGTAAACTGAAGCTGTGAGCTGTAGTCTGGTGGAGCCAGGCTACTGTTTCTTGTGAGCTACCAATTATGTTTGAAAAACAAAAACAGCCTTACGTTACCATCGGTTAGCCAAGTGCTGCGACTTCCTGCAGCCATTTCAAATTAAAAGCCATAATTGCAAAGTAAAAGCTGTTCTCTGTTGAGCTCCTGAGTAAGGAACACTAGAGGAGATGTAAAGCTATATTGGGATGATTGAGGTACTTAAAACCACAAAAATATGCTCTTATAAATGTCAAGATTGCAAACGAAACACAATAAAAGTGTAAAATATGAGACCCTCAATCATTTGCTGAAACCCAACAAAACACACACGAACATGGGAATAAGGGGAGTACTGGCACTCCTTTTTTTTTTACACTTACTCCAGACCAGAAATGTGCATGATGTTAGGAATTTATTTATCCTGGTTATTAATTTTGAGCTACACAGTTTTAATAACAGACCTGCAGGTGTCTGAGAGTGAAGATCACTGGCTCGGTGAGGTACACTCTGTTGGATCCTCTGTGCACGGAGGCAGAGATAACATGCGAGTTGACCACCAGGCTCCTTCGCCGGACTTCTGAGCCCTGGCCGAGCCCCAGGCCCAGCCGCAGGGTCGAGTTCTGGGTGGTCAGGAAGGAGCCCAAGTTCTTATAGAGTGAAAGGACCAGCTTCACTTGGCCTGTCGAGGAAAACAGATGACATATTGTAGTTGGGAAAGGGCACATTTAGACATTTACAGTAAATCATATTCTGTACTTTTTGGAATTTTAATATGTGAAAAATACTAGTATTACTTGCAGAAACCACCGCTCCTATCCACTATATGTTGTAGAGAGATTTACTTGTACAAAAAGTTGCTTTTGTTGCGTAGCACAGACCATTGTTGCTGTACTGCTGCAGGGCCAGTGCTGATATCTGTAGGATGCTGTCGCTGTCGTAGGAGTGAGGGAATGTCAAATCCTGTATGTCCGCCTCCGTGTTTAGCACATACACCTCCAGATCTGTCCGTTAACAGGAAGCAGAAGTGCGCACAAGTCTGGATGAGTTGGCAATTTGCACAAAAGTGTAGAGCAAAACTGCTAAGAGAGACGAGGACCACGTACCAATATTTGGTGCCCTGTCACTGAAACGACCCTCGTAGAGATTGTTAGCCAATAGAAACGCTCCTTTCTCTACTGCATCGAGTAGCAGTGATGCAGAGCGTGACTGGTCAACGCCGCTCATATCAGCCCAAGATACCAGAGCTTCAGGACCCAGCAGGTTATCAACTGTCTGAACAACCGCCTGACAAACAGAAAGAGAAACAGACAGTTTTATTCAGACATCTATGCGTCTGTCTGTCCATCTGTCCGTCCGTCCGTCTGTCCGTCTTACCTGAACATAAGCTTTGCATGTCCGTTCTCTCTTCTGCAGCTGAAAAGAAGAAAAACATTAAACATGTCCTGTTACAATCGTCATCATTGACATTTCTGCTTTCATGTCCAGGAAAGGTCAAACACATTTCATCCAAACGGGCAACCAGAACAAATTTACCTTGTTGTAATTGCGTGCTGCCGATTCTTTATTGGCTGGTCTCAAAGCCTGGAGCTGAGAGTCCAGTATGTCCAGCAGTTGTTCAATTAACTTGACGGACATGCTGACGTCACCGGCATAGATCCGCCCCCGGGTCAGGTTGACCAGCTCCCCGGCGATGTTGGCTGCATTCTCTCCGCTCTTAATCTGGAGTGAGGTGGGGGTGTTTATAATGTCAAATATTTTGACATTTAAGAGAGAGAAGCTTGCTGACTGGCTTTGCCCAGCGTGTGTGTGCGTGTGTGTATTTGTAATTGTGTGTGTGTGTGTGTGTGTGTGTGTGTGTGTGTGTGTGTGTGTGTGTGTGTGTGTGTGTGTGTGTGTGTGTGTGTGTGTGTGTGTGTGTGTGTGTGTGTGTGTGTGTGTGTGTGTGTGAGAGAGACAAACCTTCTGTGCAATTTGGCTGACCCAGGGAGAGGTGCAGTTAGAAAGGTCAGGCCCTCTGGAGTTCCATCCCACTGGAGATGACGCGCATTGATAGGAGGCGATACCTGCAGCGACAGAAAGGGTGACGCAGAAAGTCAGAAAGGGAAAGGACAGCTCGTGTTTTATAGGACTTAAGGTGGTTTGTCACTTTTGTTTCTCTTTGTACTTATTTTCTCCTGCGTCTTCTACGCTTACGTTAAACCCAAAAACGCACCGTAACTGATTCTAATTCTATATTTGATTATAGTTTTTGAACATATTTTATTTGGTGCCAAGTAATTATCATGCCAAAGCATGTAAGACACCTGTCAGCCCACTACAGCATCCATGTCAGTGTCATTTTTTGCCTTGCCACAGGTTATTCACAAAAACTACTTGGTTAGACTCCAAAACTACTTAGTTAGTTTCTCACTAGGGTGAGAAAAGATTTCTATAAAGGAATTCCATGTTGTGTCCTCACAGACTCCAACCCTGGTCTCCTATGTGACAGCCAACCACCCTCAACCTGCCTCCATACTTAGATATCAGCACTTTCATCAAATGACCTCCATCACATGACCTCCACGGTCCCCGTGGTAGTTTTACCACTAAAAGGGGGCAAAATGTCAGACTGACAGTAGCATTAAGAGGGCTGATGGCTACTTTGGCGTGATACTCTACTGGCTGAGCAGGTAGCGTGCAGTTGGTTTCATCAATGCTTTTTCGCTGTTGTAGGAAATGAGGCTGATGAGACTGAAGCCTGCATTAATTACCATAAAAACAAAATTAAGAGCTAAAACAGGCTCAAGCGCTTTATATAACAGCTGTCTGCAGATTATTCTGAGATAAATGTAACACTTTGACTGATCTGCTTGATTGTTGCATACATTTAACATTCATTAAAATTCTATTTTGTTTCCAAGACAATTAATTGGATTGTTCTGCAAATTAGGTGTAAGCGTGAGACAACCGCCTCACCTGTTTTCGGTTATAGACATGATTTAAGATAAGACTGTTCTCACTGTCATCACCACCGCTGTGCTAAACCCATGTCCAAACCATTCAACATGATTAGGAAGAGGCAAAATGCACCACAGGTTTATCTACAAAATCTGCATAACAGCTTCCCCACAGAGGGAGGCTGGGCCGAGAGGAAGAGTCGCCGAACCCCGTTTCTCTACACACTGTAACCTCTCGCTTTCCTTTTCTGCCTCATCTGAAGTTCAAAGAGAGGACATCCGACTACATTTCAAAGGGAAACGAGATACACGCTCAAACACCGCACACAGACTGGCATGCTCACATCTGCTCACACACACATGCACACGCACACGCACACGCACACACACACACACACACACACACACACACACACACACACACACACACACACACACACACACACACACACACACACAGATGCTACGCCTACCCAGAGATCCTTTAGGGCAAGGCCTCTCCACTGTCTCCCCCTTCAGGGTGGGGGGCCACTGCACCCCTCGAGCCACCCGGCCCTCACATCCGCCCACCTGACCGGGCCCTCCAGGGGCCAAGGGGACACGCAGAGGAGGGCGCGGGGTCAAAGGAACCATGGCTGTGATCGGCCGCTGGTCAAAAGGTCCTCTGTTGATGACGCCGATCGGGTGTGAGGCTGACGGCCGCACCGGGGCCAGTGCGACAGTAGCTGTGTAGGAGCGGACGGTCGTCATCAGCGAGGACATAGGACCTGCAGGGACAAAAGCACTGATGATTCCCTTCATCTTAGACACATGTCCAATTACACAACTGCTCACATTGTACGGACCTTTAGTGGGTGGCGGCGGCGTGAACTGTAGAGGGTATCTCAGCACGTAGTAGTTGTTCCACACATACAGCTGGTTGTCTCTGGGGTTGTAATCTATGGAGGAGATGTACTGGTAGGGGTTGGGGAACGGTATCTGGACAGGTAGCTCCTGTCCACGGCTGGTGTCGTAGGCGTAAACCACCATGTTGCTGCCGGCTCGGGCGTCTGCCTGCCCCTCATCATCCTGGAAGACGGAGCGCACGGCGTAGAGCACGCCGCAGGCCATGAAGGCGTTGCTCGCCCCGCGTTTGTCGAAGCCGGTGGCCCATGTACCCTCAAAGCGCAGAGTGTATGGGTTCACCTGACAGACAGGGGGGACAGGAGAAGTTGAGACCAATTTTACAAAACCCTCTTTCCCTTCCAAACGCCAATCATTAATCTGTTTTGATTCCTCCTACCTGGCTGACCACGATGCGTCCATTATTGGCCTCGGTGGAGTAGATAACCCAAAGGCCGTTCTCGTCTACTGCCAGATCGATGTCCGACTTCCCTCCCCAGCGGTAAGGCGAGGTGTCGTGGTAATTGGCATTGACCACCACCGCCTCACCGCTCTTGATGCGTGTCCGCAGGTCATACTTGACCAGGTTGCGCGTTCGCTCCTTGTTATAGAATACGGCGCCGTCATACACCACAAAGCCTGTACCGTCCACACGGCTGGGCAACCTGGGACAGAGAACGATCGAAAATATGTGTAACGTGTGCAAAAGTTGCACTTTTTAATGAGGATTTGCAGGCCTTGAAACGTATTTTGTCACTGGTTCTTCTTACTAGTAGTGGGGTCCTACTTTACGATTCTTTCATGCCAGAGTTTTACATGACATATTTCTATATTCATGTTTTTTTCTATACTCTTCTCATTGGTTTGAAGTGGTCGGGGCTGAGTTGGATAAGGTGATGTCATATACTTCTGTGCACCAATCAGGATTTTGGTTTAATCGGTACCACTTATGGTTACTGTAGGTAACACTGAAAGCATTTTAATAATGTACTTTAATAGTCGACCGGTTTCTTTATCACTGCGAGCAGAAAATTACCTTTTGAGCAGCTACATGTATAGTGCATTCATTTGAAGCCAAAGTGCTGGTGAACTTTGCCAATAACTATGCAAATTACAATGCAGAGAGTTAACAAATGAGTGTTAACACATTTAACCGCTATAGCAGAATAAAATCAAGCCTCAATTACAATCAAAAGTTGGATTTTAAATAATGCAAACCTTGAGAATTGCAGCTTCGACTCTGCTTATTTAACCGTTAGCTTAGAGATATATAACTTTTAATAGCAGGATTTTAAAGCTTTGATTCCTCGCAGAAAAGAAAATGTTGCTCTGTTTCCATTTTAAATTGATTCGACTGAATGTGAAATTAGCCCCCAAGGCTGGCATACAGCAATTATTTTTACTACAGACTACTTCATTGATTTTTTTTTTTAGGAGAACTGATTGACCTATTGAAATTTTCAAATACAACAAAAAAGCACTCACAAGTTTCGACACCAGGATAACGACACTGCAAAACCCCAAATGAACTGATTAGTTAATCAACTATTTCACTCATACATGCAGTAAACAAATCACTCACTTATAGGTAGTGGTGACTCTGTTTTGCCGGTAGTCGTCCCAAGAGGCGTACTCATACAGCACCTCTGTTCTATACGGCGTCCACGGCATGACGTACAGCCTGTCCCCAGCTTGCAGGGGGTCCTTACACCAGGCCCCTGACTGATGCTCCGCCTCCAGGAGCGAGGAGGCTGGCCCGATACTGAGCAGTGAGCCAGGACACACGAAAACTGGAGGATGGGATTTAGGGGGAAGGCAGTGAGCAGGATGTGAGAAGGAAGAGAAAGAGGGAGGGAGCAAAAGAGCAGGAAGGCATGTGAGAAAAAGAGTGGACAGAGAGTGGGAAGCAAGTGTGAGGAGAAAATGGATAAATGCATGAAAAATGGATTGAATTAGATGCAGTTGATGCAGCGAGATTAAGAAAAAAGAATGAAGAGAAAAAGAGAAAAAGGGATTTAAAACATCTGTGCCGGTCTTGAGAGGCAAGCAACAGAAGAGACGTAAAAGTGTTGAACATCACACACTGTTAGTGTGTGTGTGGTGTGGTGAGTAATACAACAGGGACACTGCAATGAAAGGTGTGGGAGTGTATTTATGTGCTTTGTGTGTGAATGTGCATGTGTGTGTGTGTGTGTGTGTGTGTGTGTGTGTGTGTGTGTGTGTGTGTGTGTGTGTGTGTGTGTGTGTGTGTGTGTGTGTGTGTGTGGGTTAGTGCAAAAAGAGTGAAAAAGAGTGTGAGGTAGAGTCAGGGACGCAGAAGGCGGGGCTAAATTTTGCCTTGAATTGAATGAGAGGGCAGGTTAGTTTACGCCGATCACAACGATTGGTCCACCCACATGTCAATAACTGTATGGACAACTTATGTATACTGTACAGTCTCACACTAGCATGCAAATAAGCATGCACACACACACACACACACACACACACACACACACACACACACACACACACACACACACACACACACACACACACACACACACACACACACACACACACACACACACACACACACACACACATAAGCAGTGCTTGGTAAGCACACATCCAGATGAATATATTTAATCACACATTTCGTCTTATTTTTCCTATGAAGATAAATAAGGGGCTCTTCCTATAAGGGAAGAAAAGGGAAAATAAGCATGAAGAAGATGATTGGACAAGAAGGAAGGAAGGAAGGAAGGAAGGAAGGAAGGAAGGAAGGAAGGAAGGAAGGAAGGAAGGAAGGAAGGAAGGAAGGAAGGAAGGAAGGAAGGAAGGAAGGAAGGCAGAAAGAAAGAAAGAAAGAAAGAAAGAAAGAAAGAAAGAAAGAAAGAAAGAAAGAAAGAAAGAAAGAAAGAAAGAAAGAAAGAAAGAAAGAAAGAAAGAAAGAAAGAAAGAAAGAAAGAAAGAAAGAAAAAGAAAGAAAGAAAGGTGGCTTGTGAGTTTAAAGGAAATAGGGAAGAGAGAGTATTAAAAGAAGATTTGGTTTATGTTTGTGTGAGCGGTTGTGTTTGTGTGTACAGTAAGACTGGGGAAGAGATATAAGAGACAGAGACAGATCGATCAGGAGCAAGAGAGGAGGAAGAGGGGAAGAAACTGAAGAGAGAGAGAGCAGGTGAGAAAAGAAGAGAGACTAGGTGCAGAACCTGGATAAAACTGGATAAAAGGACGGCTTCTATACGACAAGAGATGAATAAAAATGGAGAAAAAAGAACCAAGAAGGAAATAAAAAAAAGGAAAGGGGGGGGGGGGGGGCAACATCCAGCATGACTACGAAACAACGTCCTAGGGTAGGAGGAAGAGAGAAATGGTAGGAGAGAGGAAGAGGAGGAGAGAAAAAGAGGGGAGGGTCGGGGGTAAGGAGAGATCAAGATGCTACAATGTATTGTCTTTACCTTTTTGGTCCACTTCTACTCAAGCATAGGAAAAAAAGAGGGAGAGAAAGAAAGAAAAGTCAGAGGGTGAAAGAAGGGAAGTAAAGAGAAGCAAGAAAGCAAGCAAGAGCAGAGAGGGAAGGAGAGAAAGCAAGGTGAGATGAAAGAAAGAAAAGAAAGAAAAGAAAGAAAGAAAGAAAGAAAGAAAGAAAGAAAGAAAGAAAGAAAGAAAGAGAAAGAAAGAAAGAGAAAGAAAGAATTGCACAGATAAAGACTTTGGAACTCATTCTCACCACAAACAATATTGTTCACGTAAAAAGGAAGAAGAAGCTCAAAAGAGACCCAACATCCTCCTCTTCCGTCCCCCCCCCCCCACACACCGCCCCATCTCCCCCCCCCCCTCACCCCACACCCCGATCTCTGCTTCCCTCAATCAGGCTCCTGTGGAGAAAAGAGAGCAACTCCCGTGGCGTGAATCTGGAAAAGAAAACACACACGCATGCACGCGCAAGTGCAAACCCGCACTCCCGCATACGCACACGCACACAGACAGAGTTTGGAAATGATCTACTGTTTTTCTCTCTGTGCTTCCATCCAACTTTCTTTTTGTAATTTCAAACACAAACACACACTCCCTGAGAAAAAAAAAAAAAACTCAAGTCTTTTCTATCAATCTCTCAGGGACATCGTCAACATCAGAGGTTATGAGAACAAAAAAAACAACAACAACAAAAAACACCTTCAAACAGGAATTACTTTTTGGCAAAAACAGGTTAAATCTGAGTGCAATCATGTATGTGTATATGTGTGTGTACATACAATATATGTGTGTGTCAGTTTGTGTGTTTGAATATATGCATACTCACTGTAAGGGACACACTCATACTGGATCTCCAAGTACTTGTATGTTCCAGGACACGGGTCTGGGAAGACGTCCACCCCCGCGACTACCACACACTGGGTCCTGTTGTTACACCTGACAAATCAATGGATGGATGGATGGATGGATGGATGGATGGATGGATGGATGGATGGATGGATGGATGGATGGATGGATGGATGGATGGATGGATGGATGGATGGATGGATGGATGGATGGAAGAATGGAAGGATGGATGGATGGATGGATGGATGGATGGATGGATGGATGGATGGATGGATGGAAGAATGGAAGAATGGAAGGATGGATGGATGGATGGATGGATGGATGGATGGATGGATGGATGGAAGGATGGATGGATGGATGGATGGAAGAATGGAAGGATGGATGGATGGATGGATGGATGGATGGATGGATGAAAGATGGATGGATGGATGGATGGATGGATGAATGGATGGATGGAAGAATGGAGGATGGATGGATGGATGGATGGATGGATGGATGGATGGATGGATGGATGGATGGATGGATGGATGGATGGATGGATGGAAGGATGGATGGATGGATGGATGGATGGATGGATGGATGGATGGAAGGATGGATGGATGGATGGAAGAATGGATGGATGGATGGATGGATGGATGGATGGATGGAAGGATGGATGGATGGATGGATGGATGGATGGATGGATGGATGGATGGATGGATGGATGGATGGATGGATGGAAGAATGGAAGGATGGATGGATGGATGGATGGATGGATGGATGGATGGATGGATGGATGGATGGATGGATGGATGGATGGATGGATGGAAGGATGGATGGATGAATGGAAGGATGGATGGATGGATGGATGGATGGATGGATGGATGGATGGATGGATGGATGGATGGATGGAAGAATGGAAGGATGGATGGATGGATGGATGGATGGAAGGAAGAATGGAAGGATGGATGGATGGATGGATGGATGGATGGATGGATGGATGGATGGATGGATGGATGGATGGATGGATGGATGGATGGATGGATGGATGGATGGATGGATGGATGGATGGATGGATGGAGCAGTCAAAGGGATGATGGAGTGAGAAAACGAAGAAAGGAAGGAAAGTGATTAACAGACAGGAAAGGGGAAGCAGAGGACAGTCCATTTGTCGACTCTCCCTCTTGCTGAATATTGATCAGTTCTTCTAGGAAAACACTGCTGAGTAAACAGCTAATGGTGCAGCCAGGCACTCAGGCTCAGCTGGAGAGGTTGCTGCACTTGCACATACACACATGACACACAACACCAGCATTGGCTTTGTTTTACGTTTCTTCCTAATCAACATGTATGTTGTGCGGCAGGACACACTCAACACACGCACACGCACGCACGCACGCACGCACGCACGCACGCACGCACGCACGCACACACACACACACACACACACACACACACACACACACACACACACACACACACACACAGTATCTACATCAACAGCAGATGCTCTTATTGATTTGTTTTCAAAACACTTGCACACATTCAAGTAGCTCAAGTACGACATTATAATTTGCCGCTTTGATAAATAATTTAGACACAGTACTAAACAGTGCGACCTCAGACATGCTGTACACACCTCTGGGACATAATCTTTAGAGCGTCAGGGAGGTAACACTGTGTGTTCTCCATCTGGAAGGGGTCTGCGTCACAGATCTTGTCGTCGGTGCGTCCATAATTGGCGGTCTCCACCATGACCACGTCACTTCCTGGGCAGCGCAGCTCTATGGGGTAACCCTCGCATGCCAGCTCCCGACGCAGCAGCCCGAACGGCATGGCGGCCCGGGACATCGCTGCACCAGAGGGGTGGAGGCGGGGCAAAGGAGGAAGGAAAGGGAGAAAGAGAAAATATATATATATTTTTTTGTAATAGCAATTAGCATTATCTTTCAAAATTTAGTCGATTTGTTATATTATTTGCCGCGGTGTATAAACTTAGGAAATGTATTTGGTCATAGGCCCTGTTCACACCCGGCATTAACATGAGTGTCAGGTGATCCGATCACAAGCTGATAGCTCTTAAGTGCAGGTGTGAATCAACCCCAGACCCACTGAGGACATTCAGAGGAGGTCTGAGGTCTTTCAGCAGTGTGTATGTGACCACATTGAAGCACAAACTCATTCCCGCCATATTAATGTGAGACAACAACAAAAAGCCAAGTGTCATGATTTCTTCTGCTTTTTGTCCGGGGTGGTAAATCACTGGATGTGCATTTCTGCCTCCCGCTTATTTAAAGCAACACATTTGGTCTTTGGAAATGGAAATGATGTTCTTTTTTTAGTGCATACAGAACTGGACCTGACATCCGATCACACTCAAACGCGCACACAGAGAGGCTTTCCAACGTCAAGTGTGAGCCATAGACTTAATATAAAAGTGGAAGTAGTTTCCAGGTCTGAAAAAGTGAGGCCAATGTGGAAGTGCCTTAAACTGCAGTAACACTGAGGACTGCTATGGGTTGTGTCCAAAAAGGCTCTGGCTGCATAGACTCATAAAACTTCTCTCATGAAATATAAAGTCAATAATTTTTTTCTCCAAGTCATTATGGTGCCATTTGCTAAAGTCACTCGTTCTTATTAGTTTTTCTGGCGGCCCATCTGGAAATAATTCCATCGTTAATTACATACGAGGCCTCAAAAAAGGCGGCATATTTGAAGACGTGTCTGTTTGATTGACAGGCCTGTGGTGCAGTCAGGTTTCTACGATGGGTGGGCGGGCATAATGTCCTCGCTCCTCCCCAGCTCATCCAAATATGATCGCTTCCGGCGTAGATGATCAAAAACGTCACCACGGACAGATTCGTCAATACTCGTACTGGTCACTTGTTGATGTTAGATTAAAGTACACAACACAGAAATTAAGACACTGGAGGTTTTCCAATAATGATGGTTTTCCAAATCAATGTTGATCAAGAGTTATTGAGAGCTTAAATAAAACTGGTACACATTCATGAAGAAAGCACGACTTGGTGTGCAAGCTCAGGGTTCTTATACCCTTCCTTCATACACTCCTCTTTTTGGCTTTCCTTCCCGATGTTAATTGGCAAGCGATGCAATCATGTTAAAAAAAACTCAACTCATCTGCAGCTACAACTGCCAAGTAAAATCCTGGCACCTAAACTTGTTCAGCTTCTTAAGTTCCGTGCAGAAAACAAAACAATTACTCTGGAACTTCTTACAAAATACAGATTTCCCAACGACGATGTTCCATTTGTGAAAACAATATCATTTATCACTATTGGGAGACAGCTGGGCGTGTTTGATTTCCCTGTCCAATCATTACTTGGGTTTTAATAATCACACAAGGTCAAAAAAAAAAATTACACAACACAGTTTCTGTTTTTTGGATTAAACACTGTTCGTATAACTGCTACAACAGCCCTAATTGGAGGTTTCAGAACGGCAGATCACAAATCAATTGTTGGTTGCTGCTTGGTGTGAACTGACACACTAAGAGCTTTCAATGATTCAGATTACCGGGGTGTGAACAGACCACATTCACCTGTATGTCTCCGTAGCGAGTACAGGAGACTGATTCAGGGCACTCAAAACAGACAGAATTAAAACACGACAACAAATCTGAAGCCATGCTAGTGGCTCTTTGAGGCTGTACTTGTGGTTGAGTCATAAAACATGCTCACAATGACCATGCTAACTTGCTAACGTGCTACTGTGTGCCCAAAATGTACCAGATTTCATACCCATCCAGTAGTTGTTGTGTGCCTCATGTTGGTGTTTGACATAAAATCACAGGACCACCTTATTTCTTATCAGCAGTATCTGTGTCAAATTCCATGGCTACACATCTGAAAAATGTCCAGACATTATAGTAAAAGCCATAAATGTTAACCTCATGCCGACGCTAACGGAAAAGTCCGAGGATGACCAAGGTCAGTAGGAACAAGGGGTCTGTACAAAATTTAATGTCACTCCATCCATCCCCTGTTAACTCATGTTAGTCTGGGCCAGTGACGGATCGACTCAGATTGCAATCCAAATGACATCATCTGGGTTATATTTCCAGGCATTGGAAAGATCCAAAAGATATCCTCCCAGTGGTGAGTGGAGAAGCCTTCATGTTTGAAATCGAATGAGCTCCCCTGTTCTCCTTCCTCGAGGGAATGAATCAGCCATTTAATACCATCGAGTACACTGATGCACAGGAAACATTCGCCAGCAAATGTCAAACAAAAACCCTCCTCAGAAACTTTCAGTCAAATCCTGTTCCTGCCTGTATTTAATGTGTGTTAACACAGTTTTTTTTTTTTTTATTAAAACGCACACGTGTGAAAGTTTACACTGGAAGGATTCCCAGATGCTGAGTGTGAATGTTGACGTAAAACGTCACACCTCCACTGTGGCACCTACATCTCATATGATGTGATGCGTGAGTACATCACCATATATTAATGTTTGAGTCAGCGGGGGGGGGGGGGGGGGGTTAAACGCTTATACTACCGCCTTTCAGGTGCTCGCTAAACTATAGGATTTAATTTTCTTTCCTTTGAGGGCCGCATCTCAATATGTAACACACGCGCGCTCTTGTGCAAAACGCTCGCCTGGCTGACACATAAATCTGTGTGAACCAGAGTTATTGGAGAAAATCCCATTACCATTACCTTAATCCGGTTGTTCACATCAGCCTGAGTATCATGCGCACACATGACAAGGTGTTTGCTGCAGGATTAAACCCACACTTAAAGCCAGCGCGTCGGTGTGATTAGTATGCTGCTGCTGTAACTGATTGTTTATTAACGACGAGCGACAGGGAGCTTCTCAAACACTCCATCCGACAAGCTGCAAACTTCAAGTGTTCAAATGTTTTTGTTTGAGTAGGTCACAGCATTTCATACACTTTGTGGAGATGACTTTGCCTTTCTTTCGAGGCACCGGGCTGCGATCCACTTCACATGATTGCTCACAAACACTCGAGTCCCCAAATGTATGCAGCACTGGTGAGCTCTGTTGATTTTTTTCAGTATTTCTGGGGATACGGCGTGTGAATTGCCTTCGTGATCAACGTGGTACAACGTCAGCGTCAGGGCACTTACCTTGGGCAGACGGGGCGACGTGAGCGAGGGTGAGCACACACACCCCCACGAACCACAGTGACACAGCCATGCTGGGCAGGAAGAGTTAGGACGTCACACCACCAACCACGTTTGGAGAGCCTGGGGAGGAAGCAGTGGAAGTGTGAGACTGGGAGTACAGAACTGCAACACTCGCCCTTTTTGTGCAGATCTGTGTGTGTGTGTGTGTGTGTGTGTGTGTGTGTGTGTGTGCGTGCGTGCGTGCGTGTGTGTGTGTGTGTGTGTGTGTGCGTGCGTGCGTGCGTGCGTGCGTGTGTGTGTGTGTGCGTGCGTGCTGGACGGTCCATAACCCACACTGACAATGAAGGAGTGCACGTGAGAAAGCACAGCAGGGTGGACAGAGGACAGAATAATAGAGAGAGAGACAGACAGAAAGAGAGAGAGGGCAAAAAAAAAAAATAGAGATAACAGTTGAACAATCGGTGCAGCGAAAAGTCCCTCAATCTGCTGTTACCATGGTGATAGCACAGTGCAGCCTCAAGGAGCAGGAGGGAGACGGCGAGCAAGCAGATATGCTGGGTGTGCGTGTGTAGGTGTGTGTCTGTGAGTGAGAGTGCACGCGTGATAGTACGTGTTTTAAGTCCGTAATTAGCCAGAAGCAATACTGGCCACTGACCCATAAAAGAGTCTTAATCTTTCTATCTTCACACACACACACACACACACACACACACACACACACACACACACACACACACACACACACACACACACACACACACACACACACACACACACACACACACACACACACACACACACACACACACACACACACAGGCCTTGGCTCAGCTTAGGCCACTTTTCATTAATCTTAAATAAATGATGTGGTGGAGACGATCTCTTCCCCAGCAGGCGTAACGAGGTAAACAGCTGACTGAAGGCGCAGGTGATCGGAGGCCGACGGTGCACGGAGGGATTTTTCGAGGCAGCATACGGGATGCAGGCAGATGAGCTACGAGAGAACAAGAGTAACATGACTCCTTAATATAGACTGAACTCTTGGCCCCAGACAGCAGGGACGAGGATGGAGGCTAAACTGAAACATGCATGGCATAGCATTTATTTTCACTGTTTAGCGTTTCCAATCTGCTGCTGCACTCTGGAGTCGGGCTTTAACATCACGCTCTCGGGAGTGTGCGTGTGTGTGTGTGTGTGTGTGTGTGTGTGTGTGTGTGTGTGTGTGTGTGTGTGTGTGTGTGTGTGTGTGTGTGTGTGTGTGTGTGTGTGTGTGTGTGTGTGTGTGTGTGTGTGCGTGTGTACATAAACATATGTGCGCCTGCGTGTTTATTTGTGACTTGCTTTTCTCTCCATCTTCTTGTTAGGTAATGATGGCAGACAGATTTAGGTCACTCCTCAACAAATGTCCAACATGCATTCAGAGACTTGTGCATGAAAACACACACACACACACACACACACACACACACACACACACACACACACACACACACACACACACACACACACACACACACACACACACACACACACACACACACACACACACGCGCGCGCGCACACACACACATACACGCACACAACCAAGAGAAACCTCTGCCTTCTTTAAATCCACTTAAGCAACAAGATGGTAATAAAGGCCAGAGGACCTTCGTGATACACACACATATACACAACTAAATACACACACACTAAATATAGTACACAAAAGACTCAACAGAATGAGAGCATTTCTGTTTTGTATCACACACACACACACACACACACACACACACACACACACACACACACACACACACACACACACACACACACACACACACACACACACACACACACACACACACACACACACACACACACACACAACACACACACACACATACACATACACACACACACAAACACATACACACAATATGTCCTATCTCTTCCAAAACCCTTATGGCAGCAATGTTCTCTCACTTGCAACCCCAACACACTCTCACACTCTCACACACACACACACACACACACACACACACACACACACACACACACACACACACACACACACACACACACACACACACACACACACACACACACACACACACACACCCTTAAGTGTTGATGCAGGGTAAGTAGAGCAAGGACACTGATGGCCCTTGACAAAGCCACACACCCAGTCCCCCCATTTGAACCACCATGCTCTCTGCCTGCAACCAAAAATCCAGCCCGGGGCCACCGTCCGGCCTACTTGGAGGAGCAGCTATCTCAAAGAGAGAGAGAGAGAGAGTGTGTGTGTGTGTGTGTGTGTGTGTGTGTGTGTGTGTGTGTGTGTGTGTGTGTGTGTGTGTGTGTGTGTGTGTGAGCAGAGGCCCGGGAGTGACATAAATTACACATACAGGCATTAATGTACATACTGTGCATCCACACAACCATTTGCATGCAGTACACACGGAGAAAAACATACATTTACCGGATGTTGACCTTTCAAACTGCTGTGCTGAATATATCTAAGTTTTAATCGTGTGGAAACAATTTGGAAAAGATCAAATGAAACAAAAAGCAGAATTAAAGTTGTTCCAGTTACCTTTATCCTTTATATGTTTTGTTTTTTTTATTGCTGCAATGAGATAGATGCATCATTTCACACATATTTCCCCACACAGACATACTCCGTATCTTCAGTGAGTTTTAAATCTCTGCTGTTGTTTGAAATAAGTGCATGTGGATTTGAGCAGTGTTGCACTTCGCAGCATGGGTTTGTGATGACAGATGCCTGGGAGCTTTAGGGAGGTTAAAACCAAGAGTCTGTAAAACAAATCCTGTGTGGTACGCCTCCTTCAAAAAAATAAATATAAAAATAAAAAATCAGCGAAAGATAAAAAGACACTGATTGACTCGCTGCTGTGAGAAGCCTGATGTGAAATCACACGGGTTACAAGGATTCACACTGTTAGAGGTGCAGTCCATGAAATCAACAGAGGGAAAAAGAAAGAGAGAGGTTAACCTTCCCCTCTCTCTGGTCAGAGAGCTATCAGTGCCTGAAGGTAGATCACTACGGAGCACAAAGTGACACAACAGCCTTGTAGTGTTACGTTCCTAATGGACGAATATGAATGTGTGTGTGTGTGTGTGTGTGTGTGTGTGTGTGTGTGTGTGTGTGTGTGTGTGTGTGTGTGTGTGTGTGTGTGTGTGTGTGTGTGTGTGTGTGTGTGTGTGTGTGTGTGTGTGTGTGTGTGTGTGTGTGACGGAAAGAGAGGAAGAGCAATCAAGAGATGAGGGATAGACAGACAGATTGGACTCCCGACAGCACATCGAAAGCCAAAGCTTTATTGGGTGAAACACTTTTTAATAACACCAGCAGCGAGAATTTTGTTGTGGATAACATTTAAGGATTAAAACCCACTCCAGTGTCCTCTGTGGCTGTGAGCCTGTTTCAGACCAGTGACCTCACCGTCCCCCAGAGGGCTGAGGCCTACATGCCGCAGTCAAAGCCACTTACGGGGGTTTTAGAGGCTGTATGTCTGGTCGATGCGTGACTCAGGGGAACGAAGGTGTCGCCCTCTGTCAATCACTTGTTCGTTGCAGGCAGGAAACGCAAGATACGGTCGGAGCCAAGTTCAGAGCTTTAGGACACTGGAGGTCTGACAGTCCTGAGGGCACGAGGTTCCTACAGCATGCATCAGGCTTAACGATTACAAAGAAAATGGGACATAAATTATTGCAGATATATCCAGGAAACTATTAATTTAATTTTTTTTTTATTAACTGTTTTTTTTTTTATGATTTCAGCCATCAATATTCACATACGCGCAGATGTTGTGCTGTGCTAAAAGATCAAACTGAATAGATATCTGTAAAACTAGAATATATAAATCCTTTAGAAGGCAAAAGAGGCACAAAAAAAAAAGCCTCCCTGGCTGTCTGCATGGTTCCACTTCTGTATCAATATTGCATGTGGCAGAGATTGAGATAGTTTGAGAGAAGGATTTTTTTTTGCACAAGAAGACATTTTATTTTCTTTCACCTAAAGAATTGAAGCTGTTCTAAAGATTGCAGCAAGGCTGATTAAACATTGATAAATTTCCTCACATATTTATCAAGATCATAATCCTGCCCTCAGCACCACGCTCTGAGGTAAAAGCACGCCCTGCCTCTCCGTGCACTAAAAGCACTTTCTCTCTCCAGGATTACAAGGGTGTTTGCTCGTTCATCACTCTTTTGTTGTCACCTGATCAACGCACAACAGTTGAATTCTGTCTCTGTCAATTCTAGGAGAATCACAGAGCCTTAGAAAAACTGTTTTTTTTTAATTTTTTTAAAGTCTTTCTAAGAACAATATTGAAATAAACATCAAGAGAGTTTTTTGTCACATAACTCTGCCTCCTTTCTATATTGGCCATGAAGTTATTCCTTCTTAGTGGTCCTTCTCATGTAAGCAATAAAGTACAAAATCCACAGTCTTGCCAAAATACATTTTAAAGTTCAGCTGAAGCTGCGATAAAGCCTCAGCAGGCTGTGAAGACAATCCTTCCACCTGCTCAGTCAGAGGTGGGCGGGAACCAACCTCAACCTAACAAGGAACATAATACTGTGCTGCACTCGTGTCGTACGGGTCGTACGGGAAGGGGGAAGATGTCATTAGTTGTGTCGTTGCGGACGTCAAGTGAGGACAAAAATACCGCACGCTAAAAATACAACTTCATGTATGTTACAATTAGGTTTAATTTATTAATTGATTGAATGACTGACACTGGCTCTTTTCCTGCATTTCCGTATAACTGCAAATGGCCAATCAAATATAGCGGGGCTCTCCAAAAAAAAAATCTGTTATTTGTGCAAAAAAATTGGATCGTGGCTGGAACTGGAACCATTAGTCGATCAACAGAAAATTGTCAACTCATTCAACAATCCGGTAGTCGTTCGAGTTTTTAATGCTTTTCGTTGTTGTGTGTCATCGTCAAATCAATGTCACAATGCATTTCTGCACAGAAGGACGACTGGATTTTGGAGTCACATCAAAGCAGCATTTTGTCATGGCTATTTTTGTTTTGTAATACTCTTTCTAAAGTGAAATCAATGCCTTAAATATTTCAAAGTATTGTGAGCAACATCACGTAATAATGTTTATTTGTTTTTGTTTTTTTTAATTTTCTGGATTAACTGAAAAGGGAAAACATCCCAGACTGTTTTATATCCAAATGGGCTGCAGACCAAAATGGCACAAAGCAGGGATGGGCATTTCAAGAAAAAAAAAAAACACTATTCTTGGAATGCTATCATGTTTTTTTTTTTCCTTAATGACTATTCAAATATTTGAAAATCCAATCTTTTCCTACCACAAAGAGAACATAAACAGTCAGGCAGTCAGAAAGTTAAATTCTACCAAACCGGTAGACGCAGGCCGGGAGCGGCAAGCTAATGCTAGCGCCACTGCTGGCTTTGAAGAGCCTGATGATGTAGCATTAACATTAGCACCAGGGGCTACGATACAGTTTAACACCAAGCACATAATGTTTCTTCGGAACTCGCGGAGTTCATGTGAAAAAAATGTCCAAAGTCACCACTGTCATCCAAATGATACAACTTCCTGTATCCATTTCAAATTTAAAGGACTTATTTCAAATTATAGGCCTCGAGCATTTCATACACGGTCCAGCCGTGCTCATATTAGGTTTTGACCTAGTATGACTTTAATAATTGAATAATTGCTTGCCTACTTGATCACATAAATTATCTTGTGAACGTCGGCGATATCTTTTGGTGTCGCTGCAGAAAGGGGGAGTACTGGCAATTATTTATTTATTTTCCACTTCAAGCACCGGCTATACCACATTATTTATCAATACTGTGATATAACTGTCACACACACACACACACACACACACACACACACACACACACACACACACACACACACACACACACACACACACACACACACACACACACACAGAGGAGGAACAATTACTGCGACTTATCACTTAAAATGTACATGGATATTTAAGTATTGGGGCATTTTTAGACAGCTTTCAATTCAACAGGGCCGTGGTCCCGCATTCTGACAAAATGTAACATGGCTTCGAACTCATGCAATCGTGAATTGAAGCGAAAGAGAGCAGAGCAGAGTGAAATCCAGGAGCTTCGCAGGAAGGCAGAAAAGGCTCGAGCTGAACAATAGGTCTGAGCCAAATGGTGATATACTGCACTATCGTGAGATGAGTACATTCTTGATGAATTTCTCTCCTGTCACACATATTGTTATTCAGTGTACGTTGAATTTAATGATTTAATTCACTGGATTAAACATAACCAGACATTCGTGCGCGGTAATTTTATCCATGAACAGCTTTACTAATTAGTTTTCAGATAACGTAGCATCTATTTATCCTGATAAAAAAAAAAAAAAAAAACACACTAAGATAGGAAATATGGATGTCACCCACACTACCTGGTGAAGTATGAAAATATATCTGAACAAATACTTATTCATATTTGATAAAATGTAAAAAATAAGATGAATTGTGCAACAGTCAGTTAAGCTGAAAGAAAACTACTATCGGATTAACTGTAGTAAATCGTATTGAAAATGAATCAGCTGCTATTTTATTGATTCATCATTTCAATTATGTTAAAATACCCCAAATTCCAATGTTAGTATTTGCACCTTATCTTCGTCCTAATATTATATGATGGTTTTTAGTTGTCACGTATGACCAAGTGGTTTGATTGACGGTCCATCAAGCAATCAGCTGGATGTCCAATTCATCTCTAGCAAACTGTGATCGGCATTTTTTCACTATTTGTTTTCTTCCCATTGACAAAACCACTCATTTTTGCATTCATGTCTTTAACTAAAACTGAAAAATAATTATCAGCTATACGCCCCTACAATTTTACTAGAAATGAAATCCCAGCTGATGCCCCAGTCTCATGTGACGGTATCGATAGTACACTGATATCCGCCCGTAGCTCTGCACAGGCCTGCACAAAATGCCCACAGCACCAGAGCGGAGACTGACTCAGGGTGTCTGACTGATTGAAAGACACAATGAGAGGAACCTGTACGTGGTGGTCCGAACAGAAAGGGACACCTTATGGTGCGTTTTACAAGTCAAATGATAGAAAATCCATCCAAATTGTGAGTGTGTGTGTGTGTGTGTGTGTGTGTGTGTGTGTGTGTGTGTGTGTGTGTGTGTGTGTGTGTGTGTGTGTGTGTGTGTGTGTGGCTTAAGCAAATCAGTTTGCTTCTTATTCTCCTTGGTGGTTAAAGGAAACGATCCCTACATGGAAACAAACCTCATTACCTTTGTTTTCACCTTCCCACGTAACACACACACACACACACACACACACACACACACACACACACACACACACACACACACACACACACACACACACACACACACACACACACACACACACACACAGAGAGAGACACAGACACACAACTAAGTGAGTCGCCTTATTCAAATCAGGGTTGGTAAATGTATTCCTCCAAATTAATCAATTCAAAGCAATCATCCCATTCATTCTCTTATATCTATGATTAATTTGTCACAAACTGAACAAAATCTTCCCTCACACTTACAAGCGTCTCAGACTGTGAGCCTGACAGGAGCAGGAGTCTTGTCAGCCGCCGAGCTGTTCCTCCATCCCTCCCTCAGCCTTCCTCCTCTTTCTCCTCTGCGTCTCTCTGTCTCCGTTTCTTCACGGTCACTCCTGATTCTCTGCCTGCCTGCCCTCCTCCACTGACCCGGTCCTCTCTTTTCCCTCTCTGAAATATTCATCGTGGACTCTCACTCGGTCTGCTCCCTCTTCCTCTCCGCCTCTTTTCTCCTCAAGTTCCCATCTGTGGTGAATCAGCAAACCTGCCTTTAAAACCCCTTCGTCCGTGTGTGTGTGTGTGTGTGTGTGTGTGTGTGTGTGTGTGTGTGTGTGTGTGTGTGTGTGTGTGTGTGTGTGTGTGTGTGTGTGTGTGTGTACATCATTGTTCACTGCAGCACATAAGACACCGCAATCAAGGTGTGTGACCATTAATTCAGCCCACCCATGACAGACCCCTCTGGTCCGCCAGCTTGGGACACCCTAAGTCATCAAGCCACTTCCCCCCCCCCCCCCGTTACGATTCTCCTGTGAGGCCCAGAGGAGTCTAATCACGTGCCCATGAATATTTCACAGCACTCATGCCTCGCACTCTTACACTACTGACCCAGCTTCAATGGCATCCAGCGGCACGGCAACACATCAGATCCCTGTCCCTCAGTGATCAAATGGCCCCTGACAGCAGCAGCAGCAGCAGCAGCAAAGAAGCAGGGCACCTCTGCTTTCTTCTCGGACATTGATCATGTATGTGCATTTGTGCATGTGAATACAGAGAGAGAGAGAGAGAGAGAGAGAGAGAGAGAGAGAGAGAGAGAGAGGGAAGGAGGGAGGGAGAAAGAGGGAGAGAGGAGGGGCGGGTGCATCCTCATAGCCTATATCCATATCTTACCGTCAATCCTCCGGTTTCCCTCGTCCTCCTCCTCCTCGCTCACTGCGTCTCCCGCATCCCGTCTCTCCGCGCCCTCACCCACGGTACTCGCCTCCCTTTCTCCCGCTCTGCTGTGCCCGATGCATGAAAAAATATATATATATTCAATAGGGAAACGGTGATGGGCGATATACCTGCTGGGCTACACGGCAGTCATTAGCGCGATATGTCCAACAACAACTGGGCGTCCTCCCCCTGTGATCAGTGTACTGAGCGGGGCTCTGCTCTGCTGGACCTCACACCCTCCCTCCGTCCTGTTGAGGCTCGATGTCTTCCCCGCTGTGCTGTGTGACTGTGCGTCACGTTGGTATCATAATTCCCACGGGTTTCATGCCCAGAGATGATGCGGGCTACGGGCCTTATAGCTCCGATGGATAAAGGGTGGAAAAAAAAAAAAATAAAGAAAAAAAATAAAATAAAGAAATACACGATCGCACGCGAACGCGATATTAGGCGCAAAATGAACGCACGGACCTAACCTGCTCCGCTCCCTCCGTCGATTTCTACATCAGTTCACCGAGCCCGGTTTTGTCGTTTGTCATCGCTGATCATATATTTCCGATATAGTCCATCAAGTACATCCTTGCATTTAATGGGAAATAACGTCGACGGGATGACAGCCGTTTTGCATATCCTTGAAGAATCGTGATGAGTCGCAGCGGCACATCAGGACCGATAGAAGAGATGTCAGGCTTTAAAAAAAAATAATAATAATAAAAAAAAAAAAAAAAAGAAGGCAAGAATCGTGTTATAAAATGAAGGTGCGGTAAAAAAAAAAAAATTAAAAAAAAGACCCCCAAAAAAAGCAAAAGATACAACAGCTGGACGAGCAGGAGAGATACCGTTTCCCGCTCCTGGCCTCGCCTTGCATCCGTCCTTCTCTCGTCTTCTGCTGTCTCTCTCTCTCTCTCTCTCTCTCTCCATCCGCTGGTCCGCTTGTTGCGCGTTCTGCACTCGAGAGCGCGCAACGCGACTGTGCTTTTGTGTGCGCACGTGTGAGTGTTTATGCGTGCGCGTGTGTACGTGTGCAGAGGCAGAGAGAGGCAAGAGGCAAAAAGGGGAGGGGAGGGGAAGGGAGGAGGGGGCGCGGAGGGAGGAGGAGGATGAGGAGGAGGAGGAGGAGGAGGAGGAGGAGGGGGGGGGCTTCGACTATATTGTCAAGGTTTGTCTGAGTGAGCAACAATAAGCTGCTGTGTAGGCAAAAGCGGAGGAATATGGAATAAACAGGGGGCTCATGTTTATTTAGACATCTGCCTCTTCTTACAGGTCTGAGCAGCTCCCCGTTTAAGTTGAGCTTTTACAGCCCTGTGACCAAAAACATGGAGAAAGGGGAGCTATTGTGTTCTCTGTGCTGCACAGTGCACAGCCAGCCAGCCAGCCAGCCAGCCAGCGCGCGCAGGCATTTCGCAATATTTCTATGAAAACAAGGAAGAGCTTTGTCTCATGCAGCTCTGACCTATTTGTCAATCTGTCTATAATGTCAGAAGCTTTGAAAAGAAGTCACGATGTCACTGCCTTTTTTTAAAAATTTTTTTATAAACACGTCAATCCTTACCAATCATACCTTGATGACACCTGATGATACTCTGGTTTTGTCATCTGTCTATCACCCTCAGTTCTGCCGCTGCCATTACTGTCATATAGCTTCTTTTATTTGCATCTTCCTGGCAGCGTGTAGTTAAAGCAGAGGTCACTCAGCGTACAGAAGAAGGATGATGAAAGCCTCTCCGCCGGAACGTCTGCGAATGAAGATCCTGACTGATCACATAAAAGCGTCATCAACGCAGCATGCATGTGTGAGGAAGTGTGCGAGGGCTAAACACGGTCTTCAGCGTGAAAGTACATGAGTAGCAGTCAAAGGAAATCACTGATTATGCGGTAAAGCCAGTTTCTCCATCACTTCACTCGACTCCCTTTGAATAACTCTGATTGCTGCTTGTGTCGTCGATAAAGTGCAGCCAAACACCCAATGCAAAACAGTCACCAACAAAATTATTTTAATGGCGTTGAATAATTCATTGATTTCAGATTATACATGCTGTGTTTTGATTGGACGGTACAAATTATAATGTAGGGGGGGGAAAAAAAAAGAAGAGCCGTACTGAGCCGTGTTGATAAATGGAGAAATGGTTGGAATAATCTCCTGCATGGGTGTAATAAAACATCCCAGATGGCAAAACTTGGCTCACACCGAACCATGTCTTGACTGAATATTTGGCATTCAGAGACACTAAAGACATCCTCCTATAAGATGAGCTCAGCGCTGGTTTGCTGCATTCAGTGCTCCTTTAGATAGTTTAGATGACTTTGTATTGTGCGCTGGCGCGCCCACGCACCGGAGTCGCCTTTGCAGAAAGACCGCAGCCGCCGCTTACCGCTGATCTTGAATAGCAGTTAGAAAAACGTCAGCTTGACATTTCTACTTCCTAGGACGAGAAATATCTGTACTTCCTGGGATGCAGCTGTAAAAGGGGTTTTTGTTTGGCCGAACAACTTGGCTGCACCGGAAGAAACTTTGTGACAAAGCCCTTTACCACTAAACAGAACAACTTTCGGGTAAATCCACTGTCATGTTCTCATGCTTCGTCACCATGGTGACCGTCCTCCCTCCTTGTCATCCGCTCCTCCACCCACCTCGCCACCTCCATCTCCTCCACCTCCCCACCCTCTGCGCTTTCTCTTCGTCTTTTTCTTCTTCTCGTCCTCCACCTTGTACTTCAGTCTTCTCACGGGGTCGCTGAAGCTGCGCATGGACTTCTCCTCAAAGTCCTCGTTGATCATGAAGTTCCTGTCGATGAGCTGCGTCGCCTCCTGCCAGTTGCGGTAGCAGGCCGGGCCGAGGCGGAGGATCTCCTCCACTGCATTAGGGACGAGGATGGAGCAGTCGGGACGCAGCACCACCACTGTGGGCAGCTCCTCCACATTATACATGGCCTCCAGCTCCCTGTGGACACACACACACACACAGGCAGAGAGATAATGGATCCATACAGCTGGGTATATTTACATTACCATTAGTCACCAGCAGGTTGTACACACAGCTAAATGACTAATCTCACACACCTCCTGTAGGGGTCCTCGTAGGCCAGGAACAGGCACTTCTTGGGGAGCTCTTTCAGGAAGCTTTCCTGCTGTTCCTCTGACTGATCCAAACTTCAGGACGAAAGAAATGGAGATCACATTGTTGGGAGATTAATGGACAGATTCACTCCAAGTCCAGAAAAATCGATTGTTTTAAAAAAAAAAAAAAAATTCCTAATGGGACTGATATATGTTGCACAAGGTTATGCACACAGAAAGATTTGATCCTATTGGGACAAGGTTAAGTTCAGGCCTTGGGGGTTTTGGAAACACATCTGGCCCAGAGCAGGTGCTAACGCATCTTATTTACCTACACGTGTGTTTTACCTGATGTACAGGAGAACCAGCTGAGCAGAGCGATCCACGTAGAACTCATCCGTCAACCGTTCGAAGAAGTCGGAGAGCGTGGGAGCAAACTGCTGGCAGGTCTCACGTGAAGACGATGCGAAGAAGAGCATCAGGATTCGGTTCTGCAGGCGCATGACGATCTCGCGCTCCGTGTCGAGCTCATCCTGGTCCTTGTTGTTCTTCACCAAGACCCGGTCAAAGAACAGGTCCACCATGACGGAGATCCGAGCGATCAGTGCTTAGTGAGGGACAGAAAGCTGCAGGGAGAGAGGAAGAAACTATTTATGTGTTTTGGATTAATAGGGAAATCATCAAAAATTGCAAAACTGAGGAAATAATTAATTGAAATAAACAAAATCAGATGATTTTAAGGGTTTTTAATTTGCATATCTGTGCCAAACATGAAGGAACCACAACACACATAAGAATATCTGAAAGTCTTGACATTTGCAAAAGTTTATCCGAATGATTTGATATCTTTTCAAGTCATTTTATGTTTCCAACTCAGTCGTCCTTACACACATCTATTACAGTATGTAAGCTCGCTCGCTGTTAAATCGGATAATCCTCCTGGTTGCTTACCTCTAACAAATATTATCTCCCCTTGAGGCAGCAAATCCAAAAAGAGAGTAGCCTTCAAAATCTAGTTTTCTTTTTCTTTTCAACTCTTCCTTAATCACACTTGAATCAGTTCCCGGTCTGTCAATTTGTATCACACTCACTCATTGTCTCCTTCACCTTGGTGCCACTTGCTGCTCGCTCCCTCTTTTGTGTCTCCACCCTCCTCCTCCTCCCCCCTCCTCCGTCTGGGAGGGAGGGATTGAAAAGACAAGGTGACAGACAGACAGGGAACTTGAAGTGCTCTCACTGACTGTGTGTATGTGAAAGCAGAGGCTGAACAATCCTCACTGTCAAAAGAGCCCAGAAATTTACAGAATGAGAAAGGCCTTAATGAAGTGAGACTTTTATTATTCAGTAACTAATGGAAGAGTTGAACCACAGAGAAATACCTGGACAGTTTGATTCACTCTATCATCCGGAGCAGCACAATACGGCCATGAAATCACAGCTGTGACATACAGGCACAATTTGTGTGTTAGAATAATACATCATTTATTGTTGGTTTTTTTTGGAGATCAGTACAACTTATGTTTAGCTATTGAGTAACAAAGTAAAAATCAACAACAACAAAAAAAAAATAGCAATGGCCTCGCGGCTGTATGTCTCCACGAACCAGTCAAGTTGCAGTTTACTTGCACGTTTTTCCAGACTTATATCGTAAGTGAAGACTTTGAAGGAATTTGGCCAAAAAAGCTTGTTTGACAGTAGAAAATGCTTCGAATACGAATGTGGCTGCAATGAAGATACAAATTCTAAAACGTGAACGCTTCATAAAGATCTTCAACCCGAAAGAACCGCAGATTGAAAGATCTTTACACTCGCCACCATTTCGGGATGGACACCCAAAATTACCGTCACAAATTTTGTTCCTGACCAAATGTGAAACATGGTGACAATCTCCCCTTCTGCGTCCAGAGTTATGGTGTTGAATAATGGAAGGAAAAGTGCTTTTGCAGAACATTATGATGTCACCGTGAAGTTGACCTTTGACCTTGTAGACATAAAATGTTGCCATTTTATCCTATTTGACACCTGTGTGAAATTTTGTCATGATTAGGAAATACATTATAAAGTTATGGCCACAAATATGTTTTGTGAAGGCACATTGACCTTTGACCTGTGACCACTTAACTCGGATAAGTTCATCTTTCAAGTGGACGCTTGCGCCTCATTTGAAGAAACTGCCTCAAGGCTTTCCTGAAATATCACGTTCACTGGAATTGGACGGGCGGTCGGGACAGACATGAAGTCACAGTGACCTCGACCTTTGTGCCACATTTGGAGAAATTCCCTCAAGGTGTTCCTGAGACATCGCGACTGCTGCCGGCGCGGAGGCATAACAATAAAAGACCACGTACACTTGGCGAAGACGTTCGTTTCAGATACACCTGCAGGCGCCAGCGCCCGAATGCAGCAGTAGAGTCCAGTCGGCTGATTGTGGTCTGCACTTTTGAACTGAAAACCGCTACCTGATGCTGTGGGAGATGGAGCCGAGAGGACTTGAATTAACTGGCAAGAAAATCAAAACAACGAGCTGAAAGAGGCTAAAAACAAACAAACCCAGAAAAGTATTGTTATCGTCTGTGACTTCTGTGTCACTACAGTCATCGGATTCACTGTTAGTGCACAAACATTGATTTGTGGAGCTTTCAGTTGGGATTCTGGGGCATATTTACACAGAAATAGTTTAAGTTCATGTCCATGTTTGTTTCTGTGTGACAACAGGGACATTTTCTCCTTTATGGACTAAAAAGAAACAACTGCACCATGTTTTAAACGACAGTAAGAGAAAATTATACTGACAGTAATAATAACAGCAGTTATATGCGAGTTTATATGTGGGCTTTTTTCATATCCACTTTCTCCTCATCTTTTCGTCCATATACCTTTATCGCCGTCCTTTCTCTTGGTATCCCATGTTCCATCTTTCTCCTCTGCCTCCTCCTCTTCATATTCACCTTTCCCCTTCATCTACAACTTCCACCAGCTCTTTTTCCTCTTGTCGTCCTCTGTCTTGTACTTGAGCCTCCGCAAGGGGTCGGTGGCACTGCGAAGATCGAAGTCGTTGAACTCCTCGTTGAGCATGAAGCTCCTCTCGATGAGCTCGGCCGATTCCTGCCAGTTGAGGAAACAGTCCGGACCGAAGCGACCGATGTCCTCCACGGCATTAGGAGAGAGGACGGAGCCGTCGGGACGCAGGACAACAACTGTCGGCACGTCCTTCACCTTAAACATGGTTTGCAGTTCCCTGAAAGACACACACACACACACACACACACACACACACACACACACACACACACACACACACACACACACTATGAAAACACACTTTTCATGTATAACAAAATGTCTCACGGATTCAGTTGCAGAAGTGAGAGACAGAGACTCACGCAAGAAAAATAAACACATATACTTAAGAAGATTTTTCCCTCCCTTTCGTCCACCTACTTCCTGTACGGGTCATCAAAGGCCAGAAACAGAATCCTTTTGTGCATCTGTTTGAGGACTCTCTCCTGCTGCTTCTCTGATTGATCCAAGCTGGAGAGAAAAGATGGGAATCGTATGACTGATTAAAAAATAAATAAAAATAAAAAGCACAGATGTGTTCATGCAACCTTGCATGTGAGCAGGAAGGATATATAAACTGAACGATGTGTACCTGATGTAGATGAGCGCGAGCAGTTTCGGGTACTCTATGTATGCCGGATCTTTCAATCTCCTGAAAAAGTCATTCACAACAGGCACAAACTCCTGGCAACTTTCACACTCGGCGGAAGCGAAGAATAGCATCAGGATGCGGTTCTCGAGGATCCCGAGGATCTCCCGCTCTGTGTTGAGCTCATCCTGGTCCCAGTTGTTCTCGACCAGAACTCGATTCAGGAACAGGTCCACCATGATGACAGGCAGGAATGGGAAAGGGTAAAATCCCTCTGGGGAGAACGGATAGTCATAAACATGCACGTGTGCTACAGCATACAGGTGCGATCTTCATCGTAGCTTACAGCTCATTGCCTGCACTGATCCGGACTCTGAGATACTCTGTTGTACTGAGCTGAACTTTACAGTCCCAGTGACCTTCGATGTCTCTCAGAATGACTTTCAACAACACAGAGAGAATGAGTGTGAAGCTGTCGCAAACAGTTACTCTTTGAATCTGTATTAAAGAATAAAAACAAAACTTTCCCATCCGAAGAATTTCTTTCTTCTATATATATATATATATATATTTTTAAATTATCCAAATAGTGAAAAGGCCAATTCTGGTTGCATCACCTTACAGTCTTATATCTGTAGTATTGTTATATCTTAGGTATCTGTTAGAATGAATTATTAATAACCAAATAAGTAATAAATCAACCTGCATTCAGAAAGAGGTTAAGAACATGTCTTTGGGGCATTTAAAGCTGAAAAAGCACCAGTACCGTCTATCGAAATACCACTGCTTTGATGTTATAGAAGTACCTTCAAGCCTCTGTTCAGGCGTTCTATTCTATTATCTTGAACAAAACTTGTTTGTTTACATAAAACACACCATTTTCAATGCACCACAGGAAGCTCGTCAGGGGTATTCAGAACTCCCAAAACTTGAGTCACTATTTCATGGTGAATTTGGATGCATGAACACAATATCATTACCATACATAGTTGCAGTGAGACTAGAAATTGATTCTGAGTGACTGAACCCACAATTTGTTGGTAATCAGGCTTCTTTAAATGGAGGAACGAGCGCAGGTAAATTCCACCGCAGATGCAGGTTTGCACGTTATTTAAAACGGTTTAGACACGACCGGTTATTAAGATGCAGATATCTGCAACCAGAAAGACAAGAATACAAAGGAACAACCTGGTCCTGAAATAGAGTGTTATTGTTTGATAAATTATCATTCAGTTTGAGAGGCATATTTAAAGTCGTATTCTTTGTGGACTTCCTGGAGAAATAACGTAATTCGACTCGTTGGCCGAGTTATCTGTAGCAAATAGAAAAACACTGAAGCCAGAAGTCCAGAAATGTAAATTTTGGGTGGATGCTCCCCTGAAGTGATGCTGCTCAGTGACAGACTGATTCATTTTGTCTACTGAAGGACATTCGTTCTAAAGGCTACAGCAGTTTCTGCAGACAAAAGTAATCATAATCTAGATACAACACAAAAGCCTCGTCTGGAACTAGTTGGCCAAAAGACTTTGAGACGGTGTTTTCCAAGAGCTGACTTATGGGTCAGAACAAAACAACCACATAAGAAATAAATTTCAGCTATAGAAATAAAGTTCAGGTCTAAAAGCTGAAAAATGTGCTTTATCTGTCTGGTCCAGCCTGTATTTCTGTCGCAGCAGTCGCTGCGGGCTGTGAATTGACAGCGATAACCTCACAAATTAGATTTGGCTCTGTGGCTCTGAGCTCTGCCAGATCTATCCGAGACCACAATTCTAGACTGAAACGTCCAAGGCTGATGTAGGAGAAATACGTTTGAAATGGAGCAGCATAGGCTTCACCTGGAAAAAAAAAAAAAAAAGAGGATTTACTGTAAGACTTAGAAAGGTCAGAGCTTATTTGGAAAAGTTATTTCACAATCACGTGTTTTACTCCTTGAAGCTGATCGATGGCACCTGATGTACAATAGCAACACTGCCGTGTTTTGTTAGTAGCTAATTTAATAGGCCATCAATCTTTGTATGTGCCGTGGCAGCTGAATATACACAAGTAATTTACCTCACCTTGAAACTCCTCGACTCCCGCAAGAAAAGAAATATATCCAGAGTTTCTTCTCTCTTTTCAGCTCTTCTATATTTGATGCATTTTCTTTCTGCCTTTAAATCCTGCGAAGTTTGTTACTTCACCCCTCTCTCGTGTAATTTGTTCCCACTGCGCTCTGCAGTCTTCTGAGGCAGATTACAGACAGCTGGAGGTGTGGCAGTGTGGGGCACAGGTTGCTGCTGCTGCTGCTGCTTTGTGTGTGTGTGTGTGTGTGTGTGTGTGTGTGTGTGTGTGTGTGTGTGTGTGTGTGTGTGTGTGTGTGTGTGTGTGTGTGTGTGTGTGTGCGTGCGCGAGGCGCGTGCACGGTCAGCCCTAAAACTCCAGCTCAACAGCAGAAATCTTGTTAAGGGGGAGGCAGGGAAGGAAGGATGAAGAAAGAGGACAAATTGGATTGCAAAGGGAGGACAGACACAGACTTCTGGGTCAGGTAGTGGAAAAAAATAAATAATTAGGTTATAGGCAAACACCGAGTGAGGCCTCTTAACCTGTTGTGAACTTCCTATCACCGCTGGCGGTGGTTTAGTTGAGAGTCTGATAATACTCATTAACCAATCAAAGCATATCACTGGTCCTTGCGCATCGTGTTGTCGAAGCGATTTAGCAGCCAGGATTGCAGAGCGTCAAGGAAGTTAAGTGAGAAAGTCGACAGTTTGACTCTGCTTCTAGCGAGCGCCGGTAGGTTCGACAGTAGAGAAGTGCTTACTGATCTGCAGAGGCACTCGCAGAAAATACCAGGATTAATCTCAGAGAGAGGGTCGAGGTAAATATAGAGGTGGGAGAGAGCGATCTAATAGGATTAGTCTGAGTCACGAAGACATGCGTCGCTGCATGTGAATGCGCACGCGCACACGCACACACACACACAGACACACCCACGGCATTATACATATAAACTGGACATGTGAGAAAACAAACACAACCCACGCCAGAGCTTTTCGGCCATGAGCCACGGCTTCACTGTGCGACTACCAACGTCAGTCCGTCTTCGCGTCACTTGACAGTTTCACATTTCATTTGATAGTTGAATTGCAACAACTTTGTTTACCTGGAAGCTTTTCATCTATCGTTGGCGCAAAATTTCAATTCACACAATATCACGTTCACAATCAAATGGCGGCAAATAAAATCACATTCGTATTATCTTCAGCTGTACTTTTTGGGTTTGGTGCTACTTAACAAATGTTAGCGTTTGTTTTACAGCTGTGCCAAAATACTCACAGAGCCTCGAGCACATGCAAATTTTTTTTTTTTAAATATCTTTAAGCTTCTTTTTCGTTCTGCTCTTTTAATGTGTGTGTGTGTTTTGTTTTTTTAATTTTGTAATTCTTTGGAAAGGGGCATGCTTCACATCTCAACAATGAATTCCAGCCGGCGAGTGTAAACACAGTGAGTGAGGAGTAATGGCGGCCTGAAAGAGCCAAAACTGACCATTATCTATTTAAAAGGGCTGGCAAACAGCAGCAGGCACAAATTAAATTAACGTCTCAACTGTGTGACGTTTAATGTCGGAGCTGAAATAAAACTGCTGTAAGCCCCCCCCCAAAAAAAGAAGAAGGAAAGAAAAAGACAAGATGTCAGCAAATGTTTTGATATTTCAGCTGCGACTCGAAATGAGACCACAATTAGTCGAGTGTCGGTGCCACTATGTGCTTTGAACGGAGCTTCGATGATCTATTGTGCATCCCTTTTAGCCCAAACTAAAATCAGAAGAGAACAGCGTCGACCAAACAAGCCTTTCATAATAAAGGCTTTATTCATTCTTTGGTAAGAACAGAACAAAAGACAAACTTTTCAAACAAAGAAGAGACACAAAACATTAAAAGTTACTAAAAATCAATAATAATTTGTTTCAACAAACGAAATGCAACACAAGCTGCAAGTCTGGGCTGAAACTCCAATATGTAGAGAACTTAAAGACCCTGAAACACTAAATCAATTCTGTTGCTGTCCAAGTATAAAATTGCTTTGGTAGCAAGTGGGGGAAAACACAGATACATTCATCAATGAAAATAAGTAAGGTTATAGTAAATACAACCGCTACATGTCGCTAAACTAAATATTAAAGTGTGAAGAGTCACCAGAAGAGAAAAAGAAGAGAGCAATGGGACCCTCATAAGGGATCACAAGATAAATCTGAGGTGTCAAAGATGATTGGGCAGGAAAACAGAAAACCTCAGAACTTGTTAAAATACGGTAATTTCCCTCTCGAAAAACCAAAATGGCGGCGTCCCAAATGCCAGACTCGAGGCCTCCAAACGGCAGTTCACAAACCAACGGGGGATGTCACGGTGGGTTGCCGCTTGGACGTCACTCATTTGATAGTGAACTGCCGATTTTGAAGCCTCGACTTTTCTGAGAGTTTGACGCTTTTCGGAACCCGAATGCCCCTAATGGCCGTCAGTGGTATTGTACTTTAAGGCACTTCGCGTAGGCGTCACTTTTCAGACCCAGAGACTCGAGCCATTTTTTTATATACAGTCTATGGTTACATGTTGGCATTGCTTCAATTGAAGGAGTCGCAAACCAAACAGGTTGGGAACCACTGAGATAACAGCAGAGCAGTAGTTAAGCGATTCTGTTTCCTTCAAAGGGAGCATTTAAGTCAGTACAAAAAGAAATGTAATATCATCTTTTTTATATTTTAGAGACTCCCATTTCAACCCAAAACATACTCCATTTTTAATATATAATTAGGGGATGTTTTGGTGATAATTCAAAGTTGTTTGGGAACATTTCATAGTTGCATATGGGAATCTATTAATCTATCTTCTTTCAATTCTCCTTATTCAATTAAAAAGGTACACAGATGGAATTTATGGATTAAGGCATAAGTGTAGAAAAATGGATTTTATAAAATTGAACTGGCAATGGTCCAAGCTGTGGACAAGGGATGTTGGTTGGATGCAATAAATAAAACAAAAGCTGCTAGCTGACTCACCAAGAGCTGGCTCTACACCTAACCTCCTCTCTCACGAGAAAGATCCAACAGAGGAGACAGATAAATGTAGCAGGAAAACATTTGCTCCTCATCAGCCCAGTGTCCATCCGATCTCCATTTACTCTCGTGCTCCGTACTTTCCACCACCCCTCCTCCCACCCCCCACACACTATCACAGCTCTGTTCGATCTCCCTCATCCTAATCTCCGCGCACAAGAGTTCTTTCCCTCTTACTCCTCATCGTGGCCTCACTTCTTCATCACAGCTCGTCCCGTGCGCTCCAGTTCTCCAGCTCAGACTGCAGAACGTCAGAGTTTTGGGCCTCGAAGCTCAGCTCTCCCTGCTCCTGAGTTTTCCTCGACTTGGCCCGGTCCCAGTCGGTTGTGACCGTCTCGTTGTCCCACACCACCGATGTTTCCGTGTCGCTGATGTAGCCCTGGTCTCCCGTGTAATGGGTCGGATACACCAGAAGCGGCTCGGCAGAAAACGCACGCAGGTCCCGGCGCTCAAAGTGGTCCATGTACTCCAAACTGATGAGCGAGAGGAGCGATGGACCGTGATTAGAGTAACAAGAGCGCCGCAGGACGGGAATCAAGAAGAGGAGACGGGTAAGAGGAGCGGAGGGGTTATACTCACACTGGGTGTTTGCCGAACATGACGGGGAGGAACTCGTCGACAGGAAGCATCTTGCTCAGAGGGTCGACCTGGAGGAGCTTCCGGGCTCCTTGTAATGACAACATGTAGCCAAGTGTCCAGTAGGAGTAGTCTGCCTCAACTAGATTGTGGATGTTTGGGACAGACTTCTCCGGGCGGTCCACCTGCATTCGCTTCCGCCCAATATAACTGCACGAGTTTTCAAGATAAGACAGACAATAAATAGCAAAAATCATGAAACTATAACAGCTCAAATTGTCAAATTTTTTTGCAGAATTGTCGAAAATCGTGTCGAAGTTAAACTTCATCCAATCCAAAATGGAAGAAGGTATCACCTTAGTGTTGATGCACCATCTAATTTATATATTACCATTAAATATAAAGTCTTGATTTAACTGCCAACGTGCATTTCAAACAAGAATCACCAAGCACACTAAAATGTGTTTGTAATGTATTGCCACATAAGTGATGAGTCATCACCATTTTTTCCCCTGCAAGTCAGTAGAAAATAAATGAATTTGTGTAATCACATCCTAAATGTTTCTTAGCTTGTCTCCCAGGTGTTTTATTGGAATTAAACATTCAAGTTACTAATTCTAAACACTTTCATGTTTTTAAGGCGGTCTGGCGTAGAAGAAAACTCCAAACGTGATATCCGTGAGTCTTCAATGAAGAAGCCGGCAAAACAAGTCAATCAAAAAATTTGTAGCAACACGTCACAACACGGCTGCTGAATTTATCCAAAATAAACACATAATCAGGCTTCAACAAAATGCTCATCTTTAGCTTCAGCCCACCACTTGTGACGCTTGTAGCAAAAACGTTAAGCTCTGTTGCTCGACGAGTCCCAGCGAAAACTTCCTCGACAGATATTTTCTGTGAAAATGCTGCAGGACAGCGCTCAGCGGTGGGATGCCGAGATGTTTTCAGCATCTGATTAGTGGTGTCTGAGATATCATGCGTGACAGATGGATGGATTTCACTGCAGGGGGATGATAATCCTCTGTGTTTACTACGCTGTGTTTTCCCCCTCCGCTCGTTGAAGCACCACTCACATGAGATCCCAGTCCAGCTTGTGTGTCGTCACCTCCTGCAGCAGCGTCTGAAGACGACGCTTAAAGAAGACCTCGAAGCGGAGGTCGTCCTCGATGACCAGGGACGTCTGCAAACCGCGGTCTACTATCTACACACACAGGCGCGCGCGCGCACGCACGCACACACACACGCACGCACGCACACACACACACACACACACACACACACACACACACACACACACACACACACACGGAGCATTACAGAGCTGCTGCTCATATAATCTGTACTGTGCTCATGTGCAGTAATTAATGTAATGCTTGTTAAATCCTGTGCAGGTTAACATTTCTGCTCCTTTGTACGAAATGATTTCAAATAAAGGAGCAGTCACAATAATACACACACATATATGGTTCAACTGTATGTTTTATATTGCGGCTGACGCATTTAAGTATAAGAAGTGGTTGGATTCAGAACTCCTTTGACAGAAGGGGCTCGTTTTCCCTGGAAAACAGTCAAACAATAAAAGTCTTTCAAAAATAAAACGATCCAAAAAAAGCTCATGGCTGATTCGATGGCTGAGTGGTTAGGATGCAATTTACTTAAACAAGAAAAGCAATCGAGTTCCCAGGTTGGACTTGGCTATACTTCTATCCAAATACAGGCAAAATGGCAAAGAAATTAAATCTTAAAAACAAATATCTGCTGCACAGTACCTACAGCCTGCACATTTTCAGATATGATGTTGAACTAAACTGTGAAGACGTAGACAGGCAACCAGCAAGTTGCCCAAAAAGGTGGTTCACAAAAAAAAAAGAAGAAAAGGTAAGTTCATTCGTCCCACCGAGCCGACTTTATTCACCCAACGTGTATCACTGTGCTCTTTTTAACACTAAATGTTATCTACCGTGTGCAGGTAGACGTGGTCGCCTGAGGTCTGTCCAAGTGTCTCACCTCCTTCCATACGTTGTAATGAGAGAGGAAACATCCCAGTTCACCCTTTGTGAGAGGTCGCCCGTGATAAGGGTCTTTGTACCCTGGCAGCATCTTAATCCCCATGGACTCTATATCCGACTTGTTCAGAGCTCTGAGAGAAACATACGGAACGAACAAAGAGGTTAAATATGGACTCAATAAATTATATGGATGTGTTATGAGTGGGGAAAAAAGGAAAGGAGATGGTTGAATAATCATGTCGAGCACAAATATAAACCATGCAGGTATTAGGACACTCTCCTAAATTCAGATAAGAGAAGGAACAAATCAAATATGTAAAAATGTGGAGCAGCCTATTTTCCAAACAGCCTACACAGAGATTAGAGCGATATTTGTCTAGCAAATCAGCTGAAACTATGTGGTTCAGGGAATCTTTAAATAACAGCATGCAACCAGCTGCTTTTCACCTGCTTTTTGTCTCAGCGCTGGCTTTCTACATCAATCTACACCGCATGTTGCAGAGGCACAAATCAGGAAGGCACAGGCAGTGGGGGAGGAAGAAGATGAGAAACGTACTTGCCATCCACAGCAGCAACAACCTTACAGCTGAGCTCCTGCTCAAACAGAGTTCTTAGCATTCGCTCACGACGGTCAGATCTCCGCACCAGATTTATCATAAACACCTGAGTGCACACAAATGCAAAAAACCTCACATACATGCCTAGGTTACCAGGCGTGTGTGCGCGTGCGTGTGTGTGAGACAGAGAGAGAGAGAGAGAGAGAGAGAGAGAGAGAGAGAGAGAGAGAGAGAGAGAGTGAGAGTGAGTGAGTGTGTTTATACCTCATCAAAGCCTATCTTGTTAGACTGCTTGGGAGGAAGAGACAGGAAGCTTGAGGGCTCCAACGGTGGATTTTTTACTGTCAAAGAAAAAAGGAGGGAAGGTTACAAAGAGAATGAGTAATGTGCTGGAACAAGGGTTCCCAAAATGTGGTCCAGGGAGCCGCAGGGGTCCGTGAGAGTTTCACCGGGGATTCCCCTGGGAGCTCCCAAAAAAGGTACTATAGTGTAACTCTTGTGGAGGTTTACATGCTAGAATTTGGCAATAGAAGAATATACAGTATGTGTAAAGATGTAGGCTTCACAGCTCAGCCTACTTGTGTTTATGGCTATGAGACATAAAGAAAGGCTGTAAAAAGACGAGTGAAATCCTGATTTATAGAGCTGCAGTCTCATCTACTCTGTTACTGCATTTAAATCACATTTCTTTGTGCATGCTGTTTCCCCCTGTTTTTCTGTATGTATCATCTGAACAAATATTCACGATTGTCTGTCAACAACTTGGAGAGAAAAAAACCGGCTGCAGAAACATTTAATGAGAGAAATTCTATCATGTTGCAGAAGTAGACAGTTATCCAAATGGAACAGATACTGAACACTAAACACACCACCTGTACAACATGACATGGCGAGTGACAGGTGATCAGAGCAACAACAGATCAATCCATTTAACAAACTAAATGAACAAACTTCCATTAAAATGAGAAATAATTGAAGTTTAAGTGCTTCATCACTAGAAAACTTACACCCGTTTCCTAAAACTATTAAACGCAAAGAATTCCCTTGAGTGTTTCTGAGCTCTTTGACTCACCCATGACCTCAAGGTGAGTATGCAAAAAGCTCTCCGCCTCATCCTCCAAGGTAGCATGGGTTCGCACTGGCACCGGGAAATACCCGTAAGTTTCTTTGTTGCACACGTACATTTGCACATCTGAGGAGGAGAGAGGACAAAACCTGCTTCACACACACACACACACACACACACTCAACCAGCTTAATGAGACCTTCACACAACGAGATTGATGCTCCGCTGCGTTCGTCTAACCTGCCATGCGAGCTGAGTAGGCAAAGACAATGACATCATCCAGGGACCAGCTGTACTCTGGGTGTGGCGGATAAAAAGCCAGCTGACGGGAGGCCTCTTTCCTCAGGTCCACCAGGTAGGTGGAGTGGACCATCGGTACAGCGAAACAGCCACGATGCTCCTGCTTACGGATGGGCATGTAGGCTGGTGTCCGCTTGTAGTAACCCTGTTGGGAGCGCACGCACGCCCACGCCACACACACACACACACACACACACACACACACACACACACACACACACACACACACACACACTGTATAGTTACACACGATTCTCTTCGGTATCCAGTTTGTTGACAAATGAAAATATAAAGTTGGGGAGGTGTCAGAAAAAACTCGATTTGAGGGATGTGACTGAGAACATTGACTGCAATAGCCTTAAAAGTGTCTGAATGCAGGAGCCCTTTTATGGTACATATGTGTTAAAGATTTGACACTTTTAGGAAGATTGATTATATGGTAGAAATATATACATATCTTTACAACAAAATGAGAAAATTAAAAATGTATTGCGCAAATTCCAAAATGAATGATTGCAGAAGTTACTGAGTGGTACCAACATGGAGGAAAAGACAGTAACACAAGGCTCATTAAGTAAATGTTCCCGGCAGGAATCAGAGAGGCAGTCTCTTGGTTGAAGTTGATTTATTTTTCTGTGAGCGTATCGACAGCGTCCGTATGTCTATTCTGATCCGAAAAGAAACAAAGACGAGTACTTAAAGGCACGCTGCCTCGACAGAAATAGATCACACGCAGCTCGCAGTTGATGCGTCAGATGTGCAAGTTTGAGTAGTGAAAGTCTCGTCAAGAAAACACTTTTCACACAGGCACATTCTAATAATAATAATAATAATAATCGTGGAAAGGTACTTCTTTAATGACTCATTTTAATGAGCACAAACGGCAGTAGTATCTGGTGAAGTCAGCGCTAACACGCTGAGAAGGTAGCGCTAATTACAAGTAATGACTGTGTGGGCTGTCGGTGTACCAGCCGTACAACCTGCTGATATTATAAACCTTCATCAGACCCAAATATTATGTTCGATCAGCACCCCTGCGAGACAAAACAAACCATTCACTATAATTTACAAATTAATCTACACTCATAAAACACTACCTTAAGTAGGATAAAAATAAAGTTTTGTCTCCCACACTTTGTAATAGATTCATTTGTAGTGACTCACTGTACAAATACAATTTACTCATGCATAGGAAATAATAATCAACTGTGTGTATGTGTTCCTACATTATTTTCACAGTTAGAAAGATGGCAGTAAATGTGTTGTTATTCCGCGGAACTGCAGGAAAATTGGTATTTTACTCACAATCAGTAACCCACACACTTACTGGTGTGTTGCATTATTCATCCCGGACGTAAAAGAGAGGATTTTATAGAGACATTGTAAAAGAGTCTTCACTGTGTAACAGGCTATCTGCAAGTTGAAGGATGTTAAATCTAAGAGCTTTTGAAGAATACTCTGGTGACATTTAAAAGCTTACATTTATAAAATGGAAAATAGCTCTCAGCATCCATCTTAAACACAGCTGGTTGTCATAGTACAATTTTTTTTTTTTTTAAAAAGACCCTCTCAGGAAAATTATAAAAATGTGACTCGACAAATTAAACAGTAATTTGAAACATAACTTTCATGAAGAATGAATCAAAATTGTAAAAATGCTATATATATATATATATATAAATTATATTTACAACAAATTCAATTTCTTCGCACCTTGTAGTCCACCATTTCAATTCCACGCATTGTATTTAAATAGGAACCTTATAGGGATTTTAAAAAAAGCTGCTGGTTGGATGTAGTGAGTCATCCGTGTTGCCGTATATGTTGTCTGATAAGCGTAAGTAGGTGTAGTGCTGCTGGAGCGCACCAGAACGACCCTTTCAATCTTTTTTTTTTTTTTTCCTCCCAAGTGGGGAAATAAAATGTTCAGTGTTCTCTTGCATCGGTTGAAATTGCTTTACATGTTGTAATTGCTTGAAGATCCAATCATCTCTGAAGAGTATGTCAGGCAAAAGAGAACCAACAAAAACAAAAGGAATGGTCAAAGTTGTCATATTTACATTTAAGATATATTGATTGATTCATGATGTCCGCTTTAAGTCTTGTTTTGATCCGCTACCGTTTGCCCTGTTAAAAGTTACGGCATTAAGCATCAATAAAAACTTAACACTTCCTGTAACTGCTGAAACATTTCCTTAGACAGAAAACCCTCATTTATTAAAAAGGTTTTACATGTGAAACATTTGCAGGAACCGGTTGTGAAGTAGTTCAGTGAAGTAATCCAGAACAATTGATGAAAATAGCAGGATTAAATGACTGATGTGATTAAATTGGTCGAAATATACATTACTGACTACTGTATGTGAAGTTGCTACCATGGGAACAGCGACCTTGGAAATGAGCCACAACTTAACCACTTTGTTACTTCTTTTTTTTTTTTACAGAGCGTAATACAGAAGATGCTTGGTGTCATTTAGAAATTGTTTTATTTGTGTATTATTATTTTTTAAAGTTTTTAGTTATTTATAATTATTACATTCCCACTGAAATTCACTCTTTCAGTCAGGACTGATGCCCTTTTGTACAACAAACTTTATCATTAAACTGTAAAATATCCAGCCTCCATTACATATCTTAGTCACAAGCGTTTGATAACCACATTTTGATCGATATATTAATATTTGAATTAGTTTATTTCCTAATATTGGTATGGGCCCCAAAAGGCTCTAACATTCATATTGTATTATTGCATTTATACCTTTCCTTCTTTAACAGGTGTTAACATACTAATTAAATATCCAAATTGCCACCACGATATTTATAGACACCCATTCTGTGTGAGCTAACATGAGTGAAATCTCAATCTGCTGAAAAGAATGTGAGGGAATCGGTGCCTCACCCCGATGTACAAGTGCAAATGGCGAACAGCTCGGAAACAAATCTGCGGTACCTGTGAAGTCATGCCGCACCAGAAGTTGGAATATGCAGCGCGGGACTCCAGCATGGGAGCTACGATGGTCTTGTTCTCCCTCATCAGCTTCCACAACACATCCTGGCTGGTGAGCAGGTTGTCGCAGTCAGCCACCTGCCGACGGAGGAGAAGGGCACCATATTGACAATCGGGCACACACACCTACGCATGAAAGCGCACACAAAATGTCACCCGCTGCCACTAAATGATTGATTGAGCCACAGCAACATGGTTTGATCACGGAGCGCTGCCAGCGAGCACAAGCAGCTCCTCGCCAGACCTTCTCATCTCGCAGCCTGTAATTTTAAACAAGCCATGCAGACCGACAGACTGCACTTGTATTTGTAGCAGGAGGTTCTTTACTCTGCTGGACGGATGCTTTCCAACAATCAGAGAAGAGTGCTTTCTTTTTTCTTTTCAATGCCAAGACCTCTATTTTAAGTTAGCCCAAATGTGTACATGGAGAAATTTGAAGTGCTCCCAGACAACTACATTTTCTTCAGCCATAATATTTACCCTCCGATAGTAGCTTAGTGCAGATATGTTGGCCTATATGTGTCCATAATAACAAGAGTTTTTACTGTATAAATGCCAAAAACATGTTTTAGGGAATCTAGAAAGAGTGCCACAAATGCGCTTTTGCTCACCAGTAAGGAAACTTCAGCTTTCAATTATGAAGTTTTGAGCTCAGTACAAATATTGTACATGTTATTTTTTTAAGATACAAATTTCGGCAACCCTTTGAAAAAAAAAAAACTTGAATTGGTTTTAATTAAAAAATATATCTGATATAAACATGAAATTATGTTAAATTACTATTATTATTATTATTATGTTAAATATTTGTCCAAACTATATTTTAATGCTTTGAGAACATTGTTTTGTTTTTTTACTTTCATGCCATTATAGATATTTGAATAGGAATTTATACTATTATTACTCACAACAACTTATAACTCTAATATCAATATAAACAACACAAAAATCCAGTTTTGCTCAGGCTATATTTTATACCTATTTTTGTTGTTATTTCACATCATGTAAGTAGTCCCATCTTAAGTTCCACTTACTGCTTTTTCCAAAGCTTTCAAGTTTTAGAAAAAAATTAAATAAGGGCATATATGTTATACTAAAGTGCGGGAAACCATAGTAACAGTAGATCGGCTTTTACAGTGAGACAGCGCTAAAAATTTATATATATATTTTTGTAAATTGTAGGGTGGACTAACAACTGTAACTCGTGCATCATCACAAATCTGCCGTAACGAAATGACAAAATAACGTGCGAGAGCGCCTTAAACTCAGTTTATTAGGTACATGGAGCTATTCTACAAATACAAAACAATTTTTTGGACTTATAAAACTATAAAGACATTACAACATTAATGAAAATCTTTAAGTCTAAACTTTGTACAGTTTTCCCTCATATCCCTGAACAGGTACCAGCAGGTATGGATAATGGATGGGTGCCACGAATCAGATTATTGTACTTGACACAGATGTCGCTCTACACACAGACCTGAGACCACATAATAGGAGCAGACTTGTGAATCTGTAGAGCGGATGTTAACATACCAGGAAGTAGTCGGCCCAGACCTCACGCGCCGTGTCCAGCGCCGCCTGACGGAGCTTCATTACGCGTTCATAACGGAGATTATTCCAGTGCTTGGGCCCCACCTCGTCTTCAAAGGCTCTGAGACATGCAGAGACAGACCCATTAAGTATAGCTCATCACACACACACACACACACACACACACACACACACACACACACACACACACACACACACACACACACACACACACACACACACAGTACCTGGGTTCATCTTCAGGTCTCCACTCCACATAGTGATAGTAATTCTGGACATTGATGAGCCACTCTCTGAGGATGGCTGTGGTGTTATCTGTGTTGTGATCTGTCGCCACCCTGTGAGAGATTGACAGACGAGAGAGAGAGAGAGAGAGAGAGAGAGAGAGAGAGAGAGAGAGAGAGAGAGAGAGAGAGCATGTATAAAGAGCACGGCCAGCAGTAGTGCCAACTCAACAACTTAAAAATGCAGGTAAATCATCTATCACTGTTGTGAGCAAGTTAACATTACAACAGCAGTATACATTATATTATATATTAAGGACGCGCTCATCCGATACACCGGACTAGTTTTGGTTCCGATTCTGGTGTTACCGAGATGAAGTTTAACATCATAACAACGTTTTTTCAGTGGAGTCGGCCCACTGACTGAATACTGAACAAACACAGCGATCCCTCTGTGTTATGCTGCCATGTTTATTAATATTTGCCAGCATTTATTATTCTGTCACTCAAACAGCGTTCTCACAGCAGGAGCATTGTTTTCTGTTCTGTTTCATTTACTGCAGTGAGCTAATATCGCTCCAAAAATAGTTATTCAAAGCTTCCACTTATTATCCCAGTCAGCTTCACGCAGTGCGTTCAGATGAAAAGAGGCAACACTGGTATCAGACTGGTTATCAGCATTAGAAAATAGCCTAAGTTCACTTATAATAATCAGTTTTCCAATCAAAGTACTTCGGTCAGTATTTTGGAATATTTCTACTCCTACGATATGTATTCAATTTTAGTACATTTTTCCAGAAATTCAACTTAGAAATGCTTCATATGTTATAGAATAAACAATTTGCAGCACTGGGCAAGATGTAAACTCTAAATTGTGGCATTCCAAAATGTTACTGAAGCAATTTAATGCATCAGTAGACCCACTCGTCCCACAGTTTAGACAAGGCGTTAATAGTTTAAGAAAATTATCAAGCAAATATGCAAAACGTTGACTCTCAGGTTTTCAAATGTGAAAATCAGCTGTTTCAGGCTTTGAGAAACTTTACTGGTCATTTTTTTCTTTTTTTTATCTTTAGTAGACTAAACAATCAGAAATATGCGAGACATTTTTTTATTTTTTTATTATTATAGCCCAATTTCAAAACAAACACACAGAACCCAGTATAAATGTAAAAAAAATAACCCTCAGTACAATTATCAACCGTAACGCAGCCATGCAGCAGATATGAACGACCGTTTTTCAACATTGAGGGGAGTGATTATCACTAACATATTATTACCGGTGGAAGCTTTAGCAAAACCTGTTTGGTGAAACATCCGGCAGATATTGAGCAACCAAAGCATTCATTGGGAGTTCAAGTCCAAAAAGATCTCTCCTGTCAGCCATCTTTTGCCCTCCACAAAAAGAAAAAAAAAAAAGAAAGTCTCTTTAGCTATGAATTCTCCAATATGCTCTTTTACACTACAAATAATCACTTAATCCGCTGTTACTATAAATAAAAATGATTGGAGCAGCTTTAGTCAGTCCAATGAGATTTTTGGAGCTGTAATTGTGTGAACACCTTTTCTTCGCGGACTCTCTTAACCTGCACCGGACCAAATAAAACACACGTGCACGTCTGTCACGTCTTTGCGAGGTTATATAAAAGGTACACAAGGGTCAATGAAAAAGTTGTGAGACTGTTCCCGGTGCGCATAACGGAGGACGTCACACTTACGGAGCAAGGGGCAGCAATACGTTTTGCGAGTAAGTATTCCAAGTGAAGTCAATTTGTCAACACCCGCGTTACACCTTTTTATGACAACTAGTATCTGTGGATTTGAGAGTTTACCATGAACCTGAAACTTGAGCTCAGGCCGCAAATACATGCTTTTTGTCAATTTTGTGAAATCAGCAACACGGACCCTTCAAGTTCTTCAGAAAGCCTCCGGCAATGAAGCAACGAGGCGGGCGAGGTGTTTCGAGTCGCACTTAAAGAGGGCCCGAAACATCAGTGACCAAGACGGGAGGAGGCGCATCGGGTCAGAAGCGCAACCGAGTGGGTTTTTTTGTTTGACAGTCGTGGGATTACGCGCCTTGAGTATGTCCCTCACAGACAGATTGTCAACACGGTGTTTCGCCGTGACGTTCTGAGGAGGTTGAACAGAAAGCATTCGGCGCAAACGACCTGAACCGTGGCGCTCAGGCACTTTGGTTCGCCGACGCCGAAACAGCGGCGCGTTGAAAAAGGTACGTTTCTTGCCTGCTAAAAAAAAAAAAAAAAAACCACACCATCGCAGCTCCCCACCAAGCCTACTTACTGGGTGGATTTGGCTTCCTGCGACATCTTTCTGTTCTTCAAAAAGTTGAGAGAAAACTTTGATGTGCGCGCTCTGCTCCGGTTTCAGGTCCGTGGTGAAATCACGAACGCTCAAACGTACCGGGGATCACAAAAAGACGCGGGCAACTCAGATGTTACTCATGAAAGTGAACGGTTCCCCCCCCCCGGCCCCGCGCGCACCCCAGTGCTGCGCTCCACTCGTGTGCAACGGGAACAGGCTCGGGGAACTTTTTGATTGCGCCTGGCGCACGGGTCACTTTGAGACGACTGTTGCACGTTATGTTACGATTTCAATGCCATTACCCAGCGCCACTTGGGTTTTTCACCCCAACGTTTGCCTCGTTGCCGCCAAAGCCGAGTTCCTCATCGCTGACATGCGTCAGGTGCGCAACAGCGAAGTACAAAGGCAGACAATGGGGGCTGAGAAGGGGGCAGCGGCATTCATCTGCTGTCTGTGTTATCCTAACAAATCTCAGTGCGTCAGGGAGGGGCAGCGACGCAGACAGAGCGCGCGAGAGAGGAGCGGCGGCGGCGGCGGCGGCGGCGGGGAGGGGGGTTTGCATAAATATGACAGATATGGATCTACCTCCAACCCTGTCATGTAAGTGAGTGACAGTGAGCGTGCTGCTGGTGTTTGTTTCTCATCCGTCTGTGGCGTTTGAACGCAGCGGTGCCTTCCCAGCACCTACGTGAGACCGACTCACCGATCCGTCTTCTGCCTTCGCTCGTTGTCTCTGCACCGCTTCCCTCTCCGCCACACGGAAATATCTGACTGCTGTGAAGTTTTTTTTTGAATGGCCGGAGGTAGCGAGTTCGGGGGAAAAAAAAAAAAAAAAAAAAAAAAGGGTTTATGGAGAGCAAATATTTGGGATTGCAGAGCCATGCCTAACGGATATGAGAGAGCTGAGACAGAGAGAGGAAATTGATTTACGGTTTGATAACATCCAATCTGCATGTCCCTGCAGAGCACGCGCGCTCAGGCGGTCTCGTATGTGTGCGTTTGTCGCCGCGTGCCAAAGCACTCCATCTTAACCTGTCACGCTGATAACTGCAGGCGTCGACAGGTGGCCAGCTCGTAGCTCGCGGTACGTCTGTCACGCCGCGTTTGAAAAACTCTTTCTATCAGTTCTTTCCACCGAGGGACGAGATACGTTGGATATCAAAGCAACCGTGCAGAAAACTGGCCGCCCCATGGGCCTAGTTAAGAGTCAAGTTTCTGGCTCAGATACAACAACAACAGCAACAACAAAAGTTTTAACATCCAGGCCGGTTTGTTTGAAGAGAAACATCGACGCTTGAATCCCTCAGTCAAAAAAAAAGTCTGAAAAGGTTCATTTTGAAATTTGGATGAGGAACAACACCTTTATTAAAATCATACAAATCATTCATTGAGGTTTAATTGGAATTCAAACTCCCCACTGTCGCATTAAATATATATATCCGTTACCAGATCACTGGGTTGCCAAGAAAACATAATATGTCAGGCGTGAGTGCTGATGAAACAATTAATTCAATCGTGACTACTGGCAGAGGAACATAATGTGAAGAGGAAGAGAACAGCTAGAGACAATCTGTGAGGCTGGGTGACAGAAAAACAACCCGAGTGAGGTAAAGGAAGGTGAAGTCCTACAGAGGTGTTTAAAAGGCAGATTCACAGAAACAGACTTTAGTGACTAGATTTTAGATTGGAGTTTTTTGTTGTGCTGGTTTTGTCTCCAGCCGAGCCCAGGAGACGAAGATGTGGAAGAGAAAGAGGGTGGGGAAAGGGGAAAAAATAAAGGGAGGGAGAGAGGGGGGCGATGAGAGAGAAGAGAGCTGACTGAATGGAACTTTTCACGGGCACGACTCTGCTGCTGGGGGAGTCCGCCCTGCGCGCTCCGCTCCCCGGACACGAGTCCACACACTTCCCCGGCACATGTGGAGCCACGGTGCTTTGACTTGCACTCTTTTCACCGCTGATTTGATTAGTTAACAACACAGATTAAGAGTTTTCCTACACGTTGGTAACACAGCGGCCCCTCCTGGTCAAAACTCACAAACGCACCGAGAGCTTTCCTTCTAGTTATTTCTACACGGACTCGACGTGTCTCGGGAGCACGTCAAATAGTTTACAGTGAATCACAATTTGTCTTACTTTAAAGCCACTTTATTACTTAAATACTCTTAAAAGTTCCGTGTAAATTGCTCTAACTGTAATGCATTTTTCGTGCTGATTTACAACGGTGACACTCACCACAGCGCTACGCGGTCCTTCGGGTAGTTCAGGCGCTCGATGGTTCCCAGGAACAGCGGGAGCGAGTGCGCAGAGTTGCGGCAGACCAGCACTATGACGACCCGGGGAGCGAGGAGCGGCGACTCGGGGCTCCAGCGCTCCTCGGGGAAATATCCCCTGCTCGGGCCCGGAAGGAGAACGAACAGCAGGGCAGGCAGCAGCAAGGTGACCCGGGGCATGGCCGGGGGAGAGAAACTCGTAGAGGCGAAGCGGCGGACAGAGAAGGAGACGGAGGATGGTTGGAGCCGAGGTTCCTGCTGTTGTGTTATGCCGACAGCGGGTACATGGCGGAGAAGCTGGCTGAATTAAAGGGCAGGTATGGGCGACTTTAAGGGGAAATTAGTATTTTTCGAAAGCCCGTGGTATGGCAGCGTCTGTGTGCCTCGGTGACATGGGGAAAATGAATCATATTAGCCAAGTTCTGCCAAGTTTGGTTCGGATGAATCTTGCTTTTTTTTTTTTTTTTTTTTTTTTTTTTTTTTTAAATAGCCTTCTGTATCCCACGAGGCCGTCGAGGTTTCCTTTGCAATATGCTGCCCTCCCCTTTAAGAGGAGATCCAGCTGTAGTGGAAGCCATTTGGGCGTGTCGATGTGTTGAATGTATTGCAGGCCTGTCATACCTCTGGAGCTCATCTGTGGAGGCCAAAAAAACGGAGGAGATTTTTCCTCTTCTTTACAACGGTGGAATCCGGTTTCCACTTTTTGTCCGGTAAAACCTTTAAAATGAAGAGAAATCAACTTAAGTGTGACCACTAATGATGCACCTGATATACCTGAGACACAATAGACCTACAATAGACTACTACTACTACTTATTTGTTTACATTATAAACATTATATAAAGATAAATGCAACAGGCTGCTGTGGTGCTTTTATAAGACACAATAACAATTACTTTCATTATCTTTTCTTTTTTTATGATTGATTAATAGTTTTGGTCGATAGAATTACAGAAATGAGTGAAAAACAGTTCCCCAGGGCTTAGTGAAGGTTTTTAAAGTTGTTGTTTTTTTTATCCAAAGAAATTAATTTCTCTATGATCTAAAGCAAAAAAAAAAAAAAAAAAGAAGCAGTTAATCCTCACATCTTGAGAAGCTACAATTGACTAATGTTTGGCAAACTATTAATGCAATAAATAGCTGCTGACTCATTTTCTGTCCTCTGACTAAGCACTCAAATTACTTTCACACACCTTCAGGGTTGGCATTCAGTAGCAGAAGTACAGTGAGTTCATAGCATTTATGTGTTTGTGTATTATTGTGCAGTCCAATTTTCCATCTCTGAGATCTTTAACCTCTACAAAACTCTATTACGCTCTTCTACTGTGTTCCTTCATGGCTCAGTGAGATGGATGCTTTGCCTGCAGCGATGTGTTTCGGATTCTGTTGAGGAGTCTTCAGTCGGACTTCTGCTGGCAGTCGTCATGAGGCAGCAGCTTGTGGTGTGCTGGTTCAGAGACTTCAGAGCTGGAGCTGCAGGGGCTGTTGGGACCGACAGGGAGAGGCACGAACTGCTGGGGCAGAGAGCACCCCATCACCGCAGGAAAAAGTCTAGCGTGTTAATGAAACAACTGAACAAGACCCCATAAGTAATAGGTTCAGGATTTAATCAAGTCTGACCCAGATAGAAACTGAGAAAACACACACTGTTACAGACCGGATATAAAAGACCAGGTTGTCTTTTAAGGGTTGCAGTTAAAGATGCTATCAGGGTGGAAAAAGAGATCCTAAAACCAAGTGGAAGTACCACAAAAATATTCATTCACACCTTGTGCAATTGCTGTCAGTGATATCTGCAGGATTATCTTTAGAATTAATTGAGATCGCAGAGTCAGCAGGTCTGTTTCCAGCGGTGTAAAAATGAACATGTTCAGACAGAATCAGGGACATACAGGGAAATATGTAATTACTTTGCAGTTCAAACACAATTTCCACAAAACTCTAGGGGATAAGACTAATTTTGTTTCCCCAAGCCCACCACATCACACACCTTGAGCACTCTGTCCCTTGAACTCTTGACCCTGCCTTGCTTTGCTGTGAGCTGAGAAAGATCAGAAGAGAAACAAAGATGGTGTGAGACAAACCTCCGAAACAGCTCAGCTCAGCTCAGCTCACGTATCAACCACCTGGAGGGTAGAAAAGAGAAGGGTTTTAATAACAGCGTGATCATTTTTAAAAGGCTCGTCTTAATCTTGATTTACTAGTTACGCGAACATGTTTGTTAAATTACTTTGTAGAGATCGTAATCAGCAATGAGTACAGGTGTCAAGGCTTCACTGTGGAGGAGTCCCAGAGTGTCCTGGAGCCACAGATGACCCTCTGACCTCAGCTTGTCTTGGCGTTGCCACTTCCTGGTATTATCAGGTCGGAGAGGTGTGTCAGCACCTATCGGATACAAACACAGCTATCACAAGGCATGAGACCATCCTCGAATATTTCAGCACAGCGCTTTGTGAATGAGCCACCCGTGTTCACATTAGAGCCTTATAAAAGCTTTCTGATTACATACGGTGGTTGGTATGCACGTATATCCATACTGTACTCCTAAAAAGAATTATTCATTTCTGAAAATATTACAGGAACTCCCATTGAAATATTTTACGCCTCAGGACATTCAACACTTCACATTCCATCACACGACTATAGAACTGCATAGCTGCCAGTCAAACAATGAAGTTGGCAAAATAAACACCTCTCCTGTCGCCAGAGGGAAATTTTGATCCTGCTTCTGTTGTCGTTTTATGCAAGACAAACAAAATCTGCAGCTAACTGTTAAGTCATGCACACTGATTCGAGCATTTTCTCTCGTGACCGTTTAAAATTCAATTTAAAATGATATGTGACGTGATCACAGATAATAAAATGTGAGTCTCAATGTGCACAGAGATTGTTTGCAGTTCAGTCAAAGGGGGATTTTTCCTTCTCAGTTTATGGCATTTGAAGGATTTTAAGGTCATGAAGATCTGAAAAAACAAAAGAAAAAACACATAATTGGAGAAAAGTAAGAAAAAAAAAATCTCTAACTTTGTTCTGTCTTATAATTTTAATCATCATGATATCCTCAGAGTTTTCTTGGAGCCCATTGGGTTGTCTTGATCCTCAGGTTTGGCACCACGGGCTGAGAGTATTTGATTCCTTAGCATCTTAAAAATAAAAGTAATGGAAGGTGTCAGAGATTTTTCACTTTAAATTATATAACTGTTTATTGTGTTATGTTTTCCCAATGTGCTTGTTGATGCTACATCAACATCTCCCCTCCTCCCCATTGTACTTCTGGTTGACAATGTTTTGTGTAATTCTTCAGGGAAGACACAGCATCCAAGAAAGCCCCAGATTCTGGTGAGTTCTTCACACTAAGACCTGTGGCAACGATATGAGAACTATACTTGAGCTCTGATGTTGTGCCGCAGGTCTCCTGTTGGCTGACCATGTTTGTTCCTGCTGATACTGGCCAGATACTCGATACTGGCCAGATACTCGGTGCACTGTGAGGGTGCTGAATGAAGAAAATGCTGCAGGCTGCAACCAGCAGACCAGTTTACCACTGGATTTACCTGAAGCGTTCATGCACAAACAAGCTCAGACACGCACACTTTGAAGTGTGTTTGTTTGAATTAAATAGAACAATATCAACAATGCACACGTTTAGACTGCCTGTAGACATTAAAAAGCAGCTGTGGTTTAAAAGCATACATGTGATGTGTTGGCACATGTCATTCACAGACTCACAGTGCTCACGTACGGTGGTAAGAATCTGACAGCCAGAAAGTACAAACCCTGTCTTTCACCTCCACCCGCCTACAAATACTTTCAAAGTCAAATTCAACACACATGCACACATAAGATGTGCAGCTGCTTGATGCAGCTGAAGAAGAACCAGATGTAGGTCAGAGTGCCAATGGCATCTGGATTCTGTTTATGCCATCGTGACTCTCCAGTGGAAGACTGCTAGAGACACCGTAGGTGGCGATGTGTCCAGGTCACTTTCAAATAATGATGCAAAGTCCTCTCCAAAACTTTTCAAGCATATGTAATAACATCCTGAATCACAGGTTTCCATTTTGAGATTGTGGAATCAGGAAGAGGGTCAGTATTGCAGAGATAGTGAGGACTCTACTCAGAAATGCAAATGAATGGTGATTACAGTCACATCATCTGCTTCTAATGCAGAAATGTTGCAAACCAAAGACCAAATATCAAAGGCTGTAATGAAGCCCTGAAACACGCTGTTTAAAAAAAACCCAATTTAAACACGGGCCTTTGTCATGAAGATTAGTGTCATTAAATATCCTGTAAACCACACAAAAACTCCTACTCTCTCATTTTACACCTGTCTAGATCAGTCAGCTCCTTCTTTTTGTCTTTCTTAAACTTCCCACCTCCAGTTGTCTCCCCTCTCTGGCGACAGATAATGCAGACTGAGGTTAAGGCTCTCATTAAATAAGTGTAAGAAAGAGCTTGTATCCCCTGTGGTCACACAGCCACCATTACATTTTACTGGAGCATCAAAAGACTATACGGGTTGTGAGAGCTGTTCGTGAGCTGACTGAAATGGAGGCATAGTAAACAAGGAAACGGGCAAATTCTAGTACGTCGCCTTCTCATCAACTTGGAGTCAGGCCACAAAATCCTTTTTCTGGCAACGGTGTGACTAATTTGAAGTGGCACAACCCAGAGTCGACTGTTGTAATTGGGCAAACTGATGACAGAGCTGTACCGTCAAGACGGGAGCTCGTGTGCGACAACTAGTTAATGACTACGAGCAGAACTGTGAAGCATTTTCAGGATTGCAGAAGAAGAGAGGAGAGAGCTGAGAAAACAGAACATTTACCAGACGGCTTCTTATAGAAAACATGTAAAGACACTGGCAGAAACATCTCGTGTAAGAGGGATGTGTTTCATCTTGTCCTAGCCAGGAAGACCGAGCCTGCTGATTAGATCAGTTTCAGAAATCATGTCTGATCAAAGAATATTAACAACAATCATGCCATATAAGCGCCTGTATAAACAGTGAAGACTTCAGTTAAAACTATAAGAGACGGTGAACGCTTCAAAGGTATCAGTATCAGCATGTGGGTTTTGCCGGTTCGGTTTTTGATGAAGCCTTATGTGGTTGTTTATTCCTTTGAACAACAAAAAGCTTCCCCACCAAACGGTAGAGATGTCCATTTACAGTAAAAGCACACTTTCAGCAACTTGCATGAATTTGTGTGTCTCAAAGTGAAGTAATAATTCTAAACAAAACAAACAACACGGAAAAACCTAATGGACCTAAATAAAATGAATGTCGAGTTATTTTTTAGTTAGGTCCCTAAAACTAAGAGAAATTGAATTACTTAAAAAGTCACCACGAAGAGGACTGTTGCTGAGTTTCTGAAAGGAAGCCACTGAAAAAGGTCAGCTAATTTTTCAACAACATATCACAGCTCAAAATTGAGTCTGCCAAACAGCTGACAGGGAATTTGACGATGATGCCATGTCATGATCATTGTCCGGGTCATCAGTCATACATTTTAGTCTGACCATATAGACTGTTTATAAAGATGGACGTCGTCTCCAGGTCTAAAACTTATGGTTCCAATAGACTCTCGTTTTAAAAGAATCAACTTGTCTCATTAAATACAAAGTCAATAGATTTTTTTTTCCACAAGTCATTATGGTGTCATTAGCTAAATTCAGTACTTCTGATCAGTGTTCAGGTGGTCCTTCTGAAAATAATTCCACAATTAATAAGATATTAGACCTCAGAGAAAGGTTGGATTGACATGCCTCTAGTACTGTATAATCAGGTTTCAGGCATTGTGTTCTGGGCTTCTCTGTCAGGCTCCACCCCATGCTCCTTCCCTGCTTGTCCAAATACGGTCACTTCTGGCTCCAAAAAATGGCCACAGCCAAAATGCAAGACGCGAGGCTCTAACAGGGTCACAAACAAAGCAGGGATGTCACAGCAGGTTGCCACTTGAACCTTACATACGTTGAGGGATTATTGACACTAATAAATTTGCAGGTTTTTATTAAGTTTGTGTGAGTTAATCCACAGAGGTATGTTTACCATGTAACACCTGCTGTGTTACACATGTAATTAATAGACCATGTGACCACATGAATCATCTGTTTAACTTTAGAACATGTGACTCAATAAAATATGAGTCACCTGTCAAACCTGATCTGCTCTAGACGTGCTCAAGATCTGAACGGCTCAAATTATTGAAGGGCAATGAAACTGGATCCATTCAACATATCTCAGGCCTGGCATACACACAGTACATGGAGCATTTAATGAGCAACAAACCTACTTGCAGACATGTCTCACTACTCAGTTAAACCCTTAATCAGAGGGGCTTGATCCTTGTCAAATTAACATAGAATAACTTGAAGATGAATACTACAAGTGTTAATTTGAAAATTGAAAACATCCTGAATTGTAATTGAACACATTACAAAAATTCACACTAAAAATGTCATCAAAACTGAATGACTGCCACACAGCTACACCTCCATGGAGGAAAATGGATAGTAAGTAGTGAAAGTCGTCAAAAAAAAATGACAAGCAAAGGCACAGCAATGAATGTGGCTCTTGGATATGAGAATATATCATAAATCACACTGTCATTAAAGTCGAATTGACACTGCAGGATGATGTATAGCTACATCTGGTGGAGGCATGTTGGCTCAGCTTCAAGCTTCAGATGGAGGTTTTAAACAGATCTACTCTATGCATCTTCCGTTCCTCACAGATACACACTTATAGACTGATCTATGGTAACTGCAACGGTGATACCGAGACGCATGAACACAGTGCACCTCCCCTTCGCTCTTCTCTAGTTCCCATGAAACTCATCTGTCTCGTGCGAACTCACTACTTCAATCTGACACACGGCTGAACGTCCAGAGGCTCCAACCATGAGCTACCAAGCCCCTCCGCACGGACCCCTTCCTGGATCCGAGGCAGAAGGCCTCGTCTGGCTTCCCCCATCACTTGATTCTCCAGAGCGGTGTGGGGAACATGAAGAGAGTCTGTCCATGTTCTGTTTGGATGACCTGGAGCCCTTATGTAAACGATGTGCAGCTGCGAGCCACGCAGGACACAGGGTTTACCTTTCAAATGAGGCTGCAATTGACTGCAAGGTATGAATCAGGTGTTTGTCCACGCAGTTAAGACAACAAAACATTTTAAATGCATGAAAAAAACACATTTCTTTATACCAATAAATAATATATAAATAATATGTCATATTTTCAAGCCAATAAGCAATAGTCAGTATATTATTCAGTATATATTAGTGATTCAATGTAAATGGATTTTATTTTATGATCTATACTCAAATTAATGCTATTTTGTTCTCTAATCTTCTGTGCTTTTACTGTATTTAAAATGTTGCATGCAGGAATTTGACATCTAATCTTAATTGCGTTGTAGGTTTAAATTTAGGTTTAAATCCTCCCTTATGAAACAACCTCTCACTGCGACACCTGTTGTGGGTTTGTTTGTTTGTCAGTCCAGAGCAGTTTATCCTGAAAGACTTACCTTTCTGGATTTGTTTCATTTTAATGTGTTTACCAGCCCAATCACAACTAAAACTATCCAGTATTTTAGCTGAAAATTTGAATTAATGGAGAAAAGTCTGAAAAAATGATCACATTTCTGTGTAAAGGAAAGTGTTTTCCAGACTTATCTTGCCACTAGTAAAAGACCTGAAATAGGCCTGCTTATTCCAGTGAAAGCAGTGAAGCAGCGTCCTGAAGCATCAGCTACAGAGCAGCTGGCAAGAATTTACTATTTTCCTCAAGGACACTTCAGCGGGATAGATAACTGCCAACAAGAGTGCTTGAATGCTGGTGTTCTCGTTTCAGTAGCTCCAATGTCACGAAGCCAAACCAAACAGTAACACAAAGACATCAAATAACAGCAGAGCTCTTAATAGCATAGTCTTACAAGAGCTGAACCCTATTTTTTGCCAAGACTAAAGGGGCCCTCTGATGACTGCACCGTACTTTTTCATTTGCATACTTCCTGTGACCACAGTGAGCAGATATTTAAACAAGGAAGCAGTCAGGCTTTTTTCCTAAATCTCCTGTAAATATTCATTTTCCTTCCCAAACAGATGCCGCCTTGTGTTCATCCAAGATTAGTTGATTCCAGCTGAATTTAGAACGAGTTTTTAAGAAGCATCAAGCTGAAAACTATGCTGGTAAAAATTGTTTCTATCATTGTGTCACATGTGCCTTTAAGTCTCATGAGACGTGAAACTTGAGCTACAGACACGTCAAAAAGGCCAAGAATAATCTGCAGAGCTGGTGGTGTGTGTATTAAGTTTCTGCGAATAATGTTATTGTAAAGGCAAATATGCAACTGGAACACAATGGCCGGAGGTTAAAGACCTATTCAAATGTGTTACTGAGGTAAAAGTGGAAAAGTATAAATACTGTATTAAAAGTTCTACATAAATTTTTTTACTTGAGTAGTGTAAGTATAAGAAGCTGTGTCTTTAAAAGTCACATTTTATAGTTGTAAAATATGCTGAGGTCGAGAATCACAAGTGAAAGTACTCATTGTCCTCATCATTGTTCTATTATCATACATTGTATGACCTGATCTTAATTATTGAGACACAAGTATCATTTCAATGTTGTACCTTGTAAATACAGTGATATTCTTTGAGTTTATCTGTAATAATATATCTTATGCTATACACTCTATGTTAGGTTTAGGGTAGAAAATCTTAACAACTTAAACAACTGTAGCCGTCAGATTTTGCGCAGCTCTCAAAGTTTGCTTTACGCAAATAAACTACGAATACTTCATAATTGTACTTAAGAAACCACTGGAGTTGGTAACATATTAAGCATGTGCAGGATGAGTGACCACAACTTACTGTAGTTGAAAAGCCACTGAATTAAGTGATTGTGATGGTTCCAAAAATACGAATTGAAAGCTCTTTCAAATGAATTCTCCTTTTGGCCACTAGGAGGAGCTTCGAACATCTGTAAACGGATTAAACAAGAAGATGATTCATTTCAAGCAAGTCTCTCAGACCTGTGAACACACATCCAAGTACAACCAGGTGGAGCTGCATCTCTGAAACTAAACTCAAATATAGATTTCCCCCGTTTCTTCCCCTGTCCTCGTGTTTTACGAATCCTTTCCCTCCTTTTTTGTTTTCTGAGGCTTCGGCCAAACTAACAGAGGAGCACATGAAGACGGAATTTGAGAAACTTCACCAGTTTTTGAGAGAGGAGGAAGCAGCCAGGCTACTAGCACTGAGGGAGGAACAGGAAGAGAAGAAGAGAGCGGTCGAAGAAAGGATGGACAGAATCAATCAGGTGATTAAATCTCTGGAGGGAAAAATCCAGCTGATTGAAGAGGAACTCAATGCAGGAGGAAATGGAGTCCAATTTCTACAGGTAACATCAATCAAATGTTACATAATTATTCAGCAAATATGAAAATGTGTGTATTTAAAACCACACACTTTTATTTCACAGGAATACCGAGACAAGATGAACAGGTATGTGGCTTTTCTATAGATTTTCAACAGACCAGCACATGTGCAAAGAAGTGCAAGTTACCCTTTGCCTGTCCATATTTATTCGCTGCAGCACATGGACACGTAACTGGAAGCCAAAGAATATCTGCAGACCTCTAATAGATGTCGCAAAACACCTGGGTAACCTGCGCTATGCCGTGTGGGAGAAGATGAAACACATCGCCGCCTACAGTCAGCATTTCTCTCTATGCATTCATCCACTCTTCATTCACTTCAACTCCGTCCACTCCTTCCGTCTCTCACACCTCCTCTGTATCTCCCAGCTCCTGTGACCCTGGACCCCAGAACAGCTTGCCAGTCACTGAGGGTTTCTCCGAGGCTCGACAGTGCCCAGATCATCCCTGTGGCCTCACAGGGGCCCGAAGAGACTACGGTCCCAGCCAACCCCGAACGTTTCCATCCTTATTCCTGCGTTGTGGCAGCAGAAGGTTTTAGCACAGGAGTTCACTGCTGGGATGTTGAGGTATTTACACAATTTATATACTAAAGATGGACATGTATACATTAAGATAAAAAAAAATTGTTCATACTGGCTTAGAAAATGTTGCATACAGTACGTGTTTGATAGGGTGTGCTTACTTGTTTAAGTTTAAAATATTTATATTTTGGATTGCAAACCTTTGTAGCTCTGAATGGGGAAAGAAATAGGCAGGAAACTTTAAAGCATTTTAAAGACACAATGAAATGTATCTACTTTTAAAATATTTAGGGCCCAAGCACGGATGGTGCGAAAGCCCTATTGTTCTTCAAGTAATTATTATTCCGTGTTATTATTATTCTCCGTAAATCATATTCAAAATCTTGTGAGTGGGCGTGGCCAAATGGCTCGCTAGCGCCCCCTAAACAGATGCCCCGGCGGTTACATTTACCTACATGCACGAAATTCAGTGGACATGTGTATGGCACTGTTAGGTCAACTCAACAGGAAGTCCGCCATTTTGAATTTAGTCGCCATTTTTGCCAATTCACACGTTATACTTGAACGAACTCCTCCTACAGATTTTGTTGGACTGACTTGAAATTTATTCTGTGCACTCTTAACATGTTTGGAATTAAAAGTTATCAAAAGAATTCATTTTCATTGATCGGTGTGCCCGTGGCATGTCATCCAAAATGTGATAAAAAAACAAAATAAGTCATACTATAGCATGTCGTCCAAAAAGTGACCCAAAATGAATTTTTGTATATAGTATATAGTTTATAGTATAGTCAGGGCGATGCAGCTAAGTTGGATGTTTCGCCGTGACAGAGGAAGTTGATGTTTAAGGTCAAACAATGCGCCAAACCTCACGAAACTTTGCACATGCGTCAGGCACCAACTTTTATGAGTTTTTGAAGATGTTAAAGCTGCCAAAAAGAGGCAATTTTTATTTTAAGAAGAATAAGGAACGAGATCGAGAATTTTTTTTAATTGCAAGCGGAAATATGCAGACCTTGCATGCTGCACGCCGGGGAGCCGGCGGCCCCGACCCGCTGGATCCCCGACGTGCAGCCTGCGAGGGCCCACATATCACTGCTTGCAGTTTTAATTTTAAGTTATTATCCAAACTATGAACTGTGCTGTGCTAACATCAGGTTGTCCGTATGTAGCTCATGTACATATTCTCGTAAACACAATGTTTCAAGAACGACTTGAAGGAATTTCTTTAAATTTGTCACAAATGTTCACTTGGACTCAAAGATGAATTGATTCGATTTTGGTGTTCAAAAGTCAAAGGTCACTGTGACCTCACGTCATTTCTATTCATCCGTCCCATTCTTGTGCATGCCATACCCCAGAACTGCCTTGAGAGAATTTCTTAAAATTTGGCACGGACGATCACTTGGTCCAAAGGCTGAAATGATAAGATTGTGATGGTCAAAGGTAAAGACCACCGTGACCTCACGTCATACTATTCTTATGAATGCATGCATTTCTCAAGAAAGCCTTGAGAGAATTAGTAAACTGGAATTTGACAAAGTGGCGGAGGGACACAACCGTGATGCAGTGATTCTTGTATACTATGTTTTGTGTTTGTGTCAGTAATTATCAGCCCATTTATGTTTTATTAACTTTCATGTAGATATTTGTATCAACCATAAAAGTAATCTATCAATATTGATATGCACGGACATAAATTCTCCCACCAGTCTAAATCGCGAAATATTTTTCTCTATTGTTTTCAACAGGTTAGTGACACTAATAATTGGACACTCGGTGTAGCTGCTCGGTCATTGTCTAGAAGGGAAGAGTTTGAGGCCTTTCCAGAGGGCGGACTCTGGTGTATCAGCCTGCGAGACGGAGAGTACCGAGCTCTGACGACTCCCTCTGAGATCCTCCACCTCGACGACTCACGCCACCTTAACAGGGTCCGTGTGAGGTTGGACTGGGATGGAGGCATGCTGGAATTCATGGACACTGACACGAATGCACATCTTTTCACATTCAGACATTGCTTTGCTGAAAAGGTGTACCCATACTTTGAGAGTATATCTGTGGGGGGTAGTCTTGCTTTGTTGGCACAAAATTTGAACATCAGCGTGGGGTCAAATTATGCACCTGTCGAAGACACAGTTATAGCTACGGAGGATCAAGTGGTGAAAAGTGAATCTTCCATTGAAAAAAAAGTATTACCACTGCAATGACAAACAACAACAGCAAAATTGGCAATGGGCATTTGAGTGAAGAGAAGAAATCAGCAGTTGGTTCAGTGAGACAGCAGAGGACAACAAAACCAGCCAAAAAGGAAAAAACGTCAAAGAATAAAACCGGTGTCAAAAAACAGAGCAGTAAGGCCAGATTCAATGTGACCTACCATGTTTCACTGAACAGAGCCTTAAACAACATCAACATTAAATGTGGCAGCCAAAACTCAAACCCAGATAAATCCTGTTGACAATCTGAATCATTAATCTTTTGATAAATAACAGACTGGAGCCAAATTGAATTATATTTCAACATTTAAAAGTAAAAGTTCAAAGGCACAAAAAATAGAAGACACAGATTGCCATATAATTTGACAACTAAAGACTGAATTGAAATGAAATTGGTTATTTTAGGTTTCCTGTGGTGCCACCATGAGGTTCACATTTGTGTTTTTTAATGAAATGTCTTAGTTATGAGATGGGTGGCCATGAGTCAGCTTGAACTGTAACTTTTCATTTAGCAGCAACATCAGGTTAAAATTTTAACTTTTCTTCACAACCAAATACCCGCAAAACTAACAACAGTCCTATCAGTCTAAGATATATTTTGTTTCGTGCTTATTAGCAAAATGTATTATGTTAACACAATAAACTAATGTTGACATTGTCATTGTGAGCATGGTGAGGTTAGCATGCCTTAGCATAGATGTGGTGTCTAGGATTACATTTTTATAAGGAGTCATGTAAAAATATGTGTTTTACTGTGTGCTCATCAGTATTAAAATGCATCTTCTGAAAACAGAGGATAATAACACGAGTTTCACTTAAAATTTAAATGAGTTTTCTATTTATGTTTCTTCTTACATTATTATTTATTTAATTTTATTCTATTCTATTCTATTCTATTCTATTCTATTCTATTCTATTCTATTCTATTCTATTCTATTCTATTCTATTCTATTCTATTGGATGTAAAACACCTACTGTGTCCAAGTGCCAGGCTTACATTGTTTATGGTGTATTTGACCAAATGGAAAAAAAACAGCACAATGTAAGATACTGTGCGATGTAAGATAAATCCCACTAAACTTGAAATATACGAGTTTATTTAATTGCCAAAACAAGGACACTATTGCATTTCCATTCAGCACTTTAAAAGGTGTCCTCAATGACAAGCATCACTGAGTTATTCATTTTGTTTTTCCTTTAAAATATGCACACTGTCCTCACCAACAGTTTATATCTCCTCCACAACCTCCTGTTGCTTCATAGAGAAACCTTCCCCTCGATAATGGATTCATACAGTTCGTCAGTAACGGCTTCATAACATCCAGCACGACTGTTAAGAAAATACATCTTTTCACTCGCGTCTCGTGGCTTGTATCCTTCTCTCTGCAGCCGTGTCTTTTGAATTTTGAAAGTTCCTGAGAACGAAAGTGGGAAAATTAGTTCACGCCTGACTCTAGCTATTGTGTTTTTGCTTGAATGCCCTTCTATTGTTGTCTCACCTGTAGTGTCAACAGATGGCACAAGACGAAGGAACACGGGGCGTGCGTAGGAGGGCAAGGCTTTTTGTACCGCGATCAAGAACGCGCCGAGGTCCAGCTGACCTCCTGCATGAGCTATAGCTGCCATGCCAGCCTTTCCCTCCACACCTGCGCACAGACAGATGGACAGACAGGTGCAGTAATGAATAAAAAATGATGTACGGTAGGTACTCGTTTTGGCCCCAGAGCCTGTGGATTTGTGCGTTTTCTCCATCCTAATTGAATCATTTCATCTGTACCTGGTACAGTAACTCCATAGACGGCTACGTCCGTGTGTTCCAGCAGGCCGCTGAGGACTCCCTCCACCTCTGTGGTGGAAACGTTCTCCCCTCGCCATCGAAATGTGTCGCCGCTGCGGTCCCTGAAATACATGTAGCCGTATTCATCCATCACCAGCATGTCCCCTGGCAGACAGAGAAAGGCAGAAACAATAACAGTCATTATCATGAGGAGGCGATTATAGAGCTGACAAGAAAGATGGTTGAGTCTGCAGTGATCTGGATTTAACAGTACAGTTTTGACAAGGCTCGAAAAATGATGGTGACTCACTATGCTGTCTAGTTTTGCCATAACAGTAGAAGCAGTTTCGTTTTTTGCAGTCATGAACTCAAAAGATTTCTCCTGATGACTTTAGTAATGTGAAACTGCTGTGTCCAAGTGTCCTCAGTGTGTCTGTGGGGTTTTTGTAAATATTGCTGTGGAGTCCTTTTTTAAGGGATAAATAGTGGTATACTCTATTAATCATCTATTAATCATTATTTTTGACACTTACAGGGAGCTGAAGCCTGTCTAATCATGACCTGGACAGACAAACAGTAGTAAACACTGGAAAAGTGCCCATTTTCACAATCCTACAGTGAATCTCTCTCATTTACAACATTGGGCAAGACTGCAATCCAGATTTCTTAAACTGGAATCCTTTGGCCTGTGGCATGAAACATGTTAACACAGAAAAGCTGGAAGTCATACACAGACAGTCCTTCATTATTATTCACACTGATGTTAAAGAATGTATAAAACGTACCTGAGATATAAGCAGAGTCTCCCATCTTGAATACACTGCAAGCTATTTTCTGATTGGTTGAATCCTGATCAGCGTATCCGTCAAATCTCCTGAGCGGATCAGTGTCGTTGATGCGTCCCACTAACATACCTGGCTCCCCTATAGAGACAGAGAGAAAACTTTTAGCATTCTATCAAATTGTGGTTTTATATGCGTGCGTGCGTGCGTGTACGTATGTGTGTGCGTGTGTGTGTGTGTGTGTGTGTGTGTGTGTGCGTGCGTGCGTGCGCGTGTGTGTGTGTGTGTGTGTGTTACCAGGCAGACAGGGTACACAGACTCCCTGTGAATCCCTCAGCAGCTCTCTGTTATCCTGCTGCACCCTGACAAGTCTGATGGGGTAAAAGCTGGGCAGGATGCGGCTACTGAAGCCACACGCCCCCACCTGGATGTGTGAGGATACAACATACACGAGCCATGAAATCCCCCAGCTTTCCAACAAGTTATTCAAGCATCTTGCACGAAAGCACACCTTTCCATCAATGTTGATCAGGCTGCAGTTGCATTCAGTCGCACCGTAAAATTCCCCAACTCGCCGGATTCTAAATCTCTGGACAAACTCTTCCCAGGTGGAGGGACGGAGGCCATTACCAAAGGCAACGCGGACCCGGTGACGATCCTCAGATGGGCGGACAGGCTGGGCCAAGAGATAACGGCAGATCTCGCCTATGTACTGGATTACCTGGATATGCACACATACACGCGCAGAGGCACAATCACACACGAGAAAAGAATGGCTCAAGAGAAGCAGTAGGACATCTGGAACTGACGCTGGACACAGTCATTGTAGCAGCGCGTACTTACGGTGCATTTGTGTTTAACACAGTCGTCCCAGAAGCGACTGGCTGAGAACTTCTTCCTGATCACAATGGTCGAACCAAAAAGCAGACACTGTCCCAGGCCCATGATGGTGCCTGAACACATCAGCATGATGAGTATATCTTTCAGTATACTTGTTAGACTGTTTACCTCACCTACATGTTACCACTAATTTAGGCCAATTGGAGACAATAAAAAAAAATAAAAAAATAGTTATTGCAAATCAGCAATATTTCAAAGGGGGCAAAAGAAAACAGTAAAAGAACAATAGACTATGGCTCTGATCATAACTTGTTGTAATGTCATCCAGTTTGATTGTAATTATAATAATAGCATCATGGAGACATCATTTTAAGGAAGTGGGATAAGGTGGGATGATGACACTTTGTACATTATTCATCTTATCAGACACAAATTTAAAAATGGCAAAAGTCTTGTTGAAGATGGATGAAAACGATGAAAGAGAGCAACACCCACCTGCAGAGTGGTAGAGAGGAAGGCAGTTATAGATGATATCATCACGACGCAAACCAAAGGAATGAAAACCAAAGGCAGCGATGCGAAAATACCTGAGAAGTAAGATGGAATAAACTGACTGACAGATAGTATCACCATTTATCAGCTCATTAGTCAGCACTGATGCTCCTTATTGTGCAACTTCTCCTGAAGTGTACAGTCAGTGTTACTAACTAGGCAGAACTGAGGGAAAAGCTTTGGCTTCTTGTCCGTCAGCATCTAAATGTTGTTACTGTGTTGTTTAAAAATTTGCTTTCAAGAACTTTTTTTTAATGGTCCCATATCAAACACTTTTCTGGTGTTTTATTTGCGGTCTAAATATGCATTAAGGAGATATTTTTATGGTTTTAAGTACCAGAAAAATATCTCAATCCAGTTTTACTTCTCTCTTGAGCTTTGCTCTGGAGCTCCACCAAGAACAGGCTGCTTTGTGTCTGTGGCTTTAAGGTGGGTCAATATCAATGCCCCATTCCTCTGATTGGCTGACTTGTTTCTTGGTTTTCTTTGGTCTTGTAGCTTTCTAGATCTGCAACGGAATGACTGCTCTGGGTTGTTAAGGTTGGACGGTGGTCCACGCTAAGAATGGACACGAGTGTGAGTTTGTGACATCACAAACTTTCTGCGACATCAAATTCAAAAGAAGTCCAAACGACTTTTTCAAACGGCACCGTTGCTGAATACAACCTTCGTGCCTGTCCCCGTGTAATGAGTGTTTTGACACTTTCACAGTATCTATATAGCCCCCGGGCAAGCTTTGTAATGAAAAAAGAAATTGAAATAGAAATCTACGCAATATGGGACCTTTAATTCCTCGTCGTTTTTTCCAGCTCCATCCTTTCAGATAAACTCACCGACTGTGCACCACCACCGCTGCCTTTGGCATTCCTGTTGTACCAGAAGTGTAAATGTAGAGAAGCCTGTCTGCATAGAGAGAGACGAGACATTTCAATCGTGGATGTTCAGAACTCTTTCGTCTTTTCTTTGTCTGACAGCGTTTCACATATTGTGGTATGCACCTGGACTCCTTCAATTTCCTCTCTATATCTGACAGACTGAGCAAGCAAAGACTTGAAGAATATCAACTTAGGAATGTAATGTGACAGCAAAGGTAAAAAAAAAAAATAATACAGACAGGGAAATTAATACGAGAAAAGTTTGTTTACAAACGCACAAACGTATGACCTAATAGCGAATGTTTACAGTGAAATACAGAGAAATTAATTAAAGCCAATAAAAAAAAAATAAACATTGTTTCACAATACAGCTAAATGTTCATGTTTCTTTAAAGGGAATTGATGATTTGTTTGACGATGTGCGTAATCTCCCAAGAAGACCAGCGAGCGTGACTTCTGACAGCTCGCAATTCACTCCGGCAGGCAAAGACTTGCGAAGGACGAGAAGGTGTTGCAATCAAAACTTTGTAAAAAAATGTAACATAACATGATATGGCGACACAATTACACCCATACGCCCAGTGCACAAATACTGCAGAGCCTCACCATTAAATTCTTTCCTGAGTTTGTAGCGTGGCGGGTGTGCGGGCGAACGAGCCAGCAGGGGGTCCAGCTTCTGAACGTGGAGGCTGCAGAGCTTCGCCTCATCTTCCTGCTCTCCGCTCCTGAACAAAACCATGCCGGGCTGCAGCGATCCAATCACTTCTGACACCGCTGAGAGACAATCAAAAGACATGTGTTGGAAATAGAGGGGGCAAACCGGCATGAATTTTCTTTTTATAAACCGAGCGGTAAAAATTGTTCTTTCCATTAGAAATTCAGTTGTATGAAACACCTCTTAATGGCTGCCGGCTCGCTAAATATCAATCAGCAAATATCCCAAGATAGAATATTTTGGTTCTAAAAACAATTTGATTAGAAGATGCAACGTTTTAGTCATGTTTTCAGGAGGAAGTTTTCTTTTTTTTTTTTATCCCAGAATTATTTTGTTGGGAGGTAAAATAACATTTTCTAAAAACACTCTAAAAATATTTTGTGTCAACATTCTTGAATCGTTTTTTAACCTCGTCACAACATTATGCCCTCAATCTTAAAATGCTGTCCGCAGCGAGCTTTTTCAAATTTTCATGAATTGTTATTTTAGAGGACTGTTACAGGCTTTCAAAACACATTTCCAAATATTTTGTGCAACGTTTTGGAATGTTTCCAGAGAATGTTATTCTACCTTTAAGAAAACAAAACATCCTGCTGAAAACATTCCTAGAACATTGCATCATTTCCCGCCGGAGTCTCCGCGATCTGTATCTTTAAAATATGATCTGCTCCCACCTTCACTCATCTCTTTTCCAAACACCATCGCTCTTGCTCCAGACACACCGACACAGTGCAGCAATGGGTGCTGCCGAAGGTTGTGGTTGATGAGTGCAGCCTCAACGCCCACCATAGCCAGACCCAGCCACAGGGCCACCACCAAAGGCTGGCTTTCCAAGTACAAAGCCACTACATCCCCCTCAGCCCAGCCCTGTGCCAGCGCCCAGTGAGCCACTGCATGGCATCGCTCCTGCAGCTCCCGAAAAGTCCAAACCTGGAAGAAAACAAAGTTTGATTCTTTTTGGTGCCGATGCTGCATCTATTTGTAATCCTTGACGAGCCCTCACCTCTCCTGTGGCCTCATATATCAACGCAGGTTTGTCCGGGTGTTGTGTCACTGTCTGGGCAAAGAGGGACGGGATGGTGCTTCTATTTCGCAGATTACGGTACATGGATAACCTCACTCGAAATATAACAACAAGACACCTTTGAGATGGAAAGGAGTGAAAAGTTAAAAACAAGAGGCAGCGTGGAAGATGAGTAAGTGTCAAATGGAAGACAAGGGGGAGAAACAAGCAACAAGCAAACTACTCGCGTACATTAGGTCTCTTTTGATGGTGTGTCGAGCTACATGAATGTTCTTCCAAGATCCCCTCGAGGCTGCGCAGAGTCCCACTCCCATCAACAGGCTGCAGAGCCAGGGGAGCGACAGAAACCACACAGCCCCCAAAACACTGACGCTCAGTATGACACCGCTCATCAGATTCATGATATTATCTGTGGGGATACAAACTGACTTTATACACAAACACAATTATATAAAAAAAAATATAAAAAAAAAATTCTGCCGCAGTGAGAGGAGGCTTACCTGTTAAAGAGTTTTAATTAAGTTCCATCAAGAAAAAAAAGTTAACAGCAGCAGTGAGGGCCTGAAGAGCTCCTTCACAAATCCAAAGAGATGTCAGCTTTACTCTTTAAATTGAGCCACAGCGCCAGGAGCTGCTCAGAAGAGCTGTCAGATGTTTGCAGCGCGGTCGTCAGAGGGGAAAAGCCTGATAAGCGGCAGTACGCAGCAGAGAGAAGCACAGGTTACAACTCATAAGTCCTGCGTCACTGTAGAGCGAGTGTGATTCATTACCCCGGGAGGCAAAATGTCACAGAGTGAATCTGATTTATGACATTTTAAATGTCTGATATCATGGGGAATGGGAATTGTTCATTTCATAAGCATCATTCCTTTACCGTAAGTACAACGGCAAATTACTCAATTTCGAGAAAAAGAACCACATTCACACCGAGAAGAATGATCAAAGTGCTGCAGAATGGCAACTATTATAGGATCGTTATCATTGATTAGTTCACCTGCAAGCAGGATTTTAAAGGCGGGTTGAAGCTCATTTTCAACCATTTAATCTACTGTGTGGAGGTGGTCATATTTTGTGAGTGAAATTTTAATCTGTAATGAAGGATAGATATCAAATAAATGTAAAAAAAAAATTTTTAAAAAATAAATAAAAGTTGAAAAGACTTTTCCTGTTAAAAAGCAGCGTTAAACCATTGCTTTAAATGGGATTAAATAAGTGCCTGTGCGTCTACTCCCGTTATTTACATGTTGCCATGTGTAAAACATTAAGTAGGCTATTACATGACTCTCTAAAGTGAACCAAAACAAATGATCTGATTAATCAAGAATCTTTTCGATCCTAGTATATGGCTGGATGGATGTAAAAGATGTAAAATACAAGAGGGTTGTTTGTAGCATAAATTCAGTAAGCACGATTTTTGTAAGCACAAACAACAAGATGTTGACATTACTTACAGAAATGGCAACAGCATGTTGTGGTGTTCAACTGAATTGCATCTGCAGGTTTTATTTTAGCCATTGAGCTAACATTAGCTTTCTGCTCCTGGTCTGCATTTTCTAGCTACTTGTTGGGTAGGATTTGTCTTTTAAGGCTCTGCTGTGTCATCGTCTCTGTCCATGTTCTGTTTGTGTCCTTTAAGAGCCAGGCCAACATTATTATAAGGTTAATGTAACGTTACTTTGTCTGGCTGCAGAGAGAAGCAGCGAGGCCAGAACGGGAACAGGTAAGCATCACGCAGTGCCCCCTGGGTAATGTAGTTTATTTCGGGCCTTTTATGAATTGTCCAAATTACCTGATATAGAAAGGACAGACTGCAAAGTTAAAAGTGTCAGTGCTAAAGAAAAAGTCATGATATACTAAAGAGTGAAATGTGGATTTGCTGGTGAGCACTGGTCCACAGTGCGCTGATCTAAACTAACTTTTGAAAAAAAAAAAAAAAAAATCCCTTTGAAGTGATATCATAAGAGGTCCACAAACATTTCTTAATGTCTTTCACTGATGCAAAAGTAAGTGGGTGAGTTCTTGCAATTTTTTTTAGCAGCTACACAACAAAGATTTTTTTTTTTTCTGTATGCATTTTGTTAAAAAATAATTACAGCATATGTCCCATTTCTAATATTCAACATAAAAATTTTGAATCTATCTGTTTATCTATAAATCTTTCTTTCTGTCTGTCCGTGCAAGCATCTTTCTGATGGCGACTAATGCTAATAAATAGTACACTTTCAAGATTTTCCAGATGAAGTTGAAGCTTTAATAGATTTTGAGGTGCATAATCTTTAAAGAAAACAGTACCGAATAACATACAACAAAACAAAGTAAAAAAATAAGTTCATATAGCTTATAGTATATTCTAACAACAATTCTTACATTCACAAAAAGCTGCATGTAGCTTTTTCACATAAAAATACAGTTTGCAATGCATGAATAAAAGGTTTTGATGTTCATAAAAAATGGAGTCACACTTATGAACCAAAGAACGGTTTAGTTGTTAAAAACAACACAAATATGGCTTTGATTTTGGGGAGACGCAATTTAAATCTAAACAAACAGAGACAAAACCAATCACATGAAAAGGCTGATTTAAAATCATTTCCTTTGAAAATGTCTTTGACAAGTTTGATCTACTACTATTCAAATTCAAATACAAAAACATGTTTTTACAACATGTAAACTGTTCCGGTTCTGTAAGTGAGACTGGTTCCCAAGTCTTCTTGATTATAACATATACTATGGAAGTGAACATATGCTGGACCATCAGTTTTACAACTTAAAAGTGCGATGAAATAAACAAACTCAAGTCTGTACAGCTCCCATTACTGCTGAAGTCCTCATTTCAGGGATGTGACTTCATCAAATATAGTCACTAACAATGTGTGGAGGCACAGGCAAACAGCTATAATAAGAACATAATAACAAAATGGAAATTTATTCCATAAACACACAGTTTGATTGCAGGAAGCTGCAGGCTTATCAGATAGGGTGTGTCTGTTTTTGTTAATTGCCCAAGCAGTAATTTTGTCCCAGATCTTTTTTTCTTGGTTTACAATTTCAACAATAAGAAAAAAAAACTTCACATACATCAGTGGGGGGGAAAAAAAGCACAGCTTAATTGTAAACCAAGACAGATTCTTTAAAAATAGCCACAAGTGATTTAAAAAAAAAAAAAAAAAATCACTTATTTTGTTTGAGCTCAGAGAAACAGCAGACATAAAAATCCTTGCAGGAGCCCACATGGGAACATGAGGAAACTCAGAGGCACTTATTGGGTAATTTTCATCATCAGTCGGTTGTTTCTCTCCCATAAGAATAGGCTGATAATACAGTACATGAAAACAAATATCCTCTGTGAAGATCCAATAAAGAAAAAAAAGAGACACTCTTAATTATACGTAGAAATAAAAAATACAGTGCAAACTGCTTGCTCGTGCTCATATTTACTTCTAGCCTACATAATGTAGACTTTATCATCTGCACTTTGAAATAAATATATTGATATTAGTATGAATTTGAATCACTCAGAAGGGAATACAGCTTATATTATGATTGGGAAATGTTCTGGATGAACCGATCAGCTAATGAAAGAGCTTCACTTTCACTTATAGAGCTCCTGAATGAACACCTTCACTGGCTAACTTCCTATTGCCTGCTGTGACATTAACAACATGTTTATCATATTATTTAATACTCATATTGAAAAAAAAAATCTGTCATTACCAATACAACTTGATCTGCAGTGAGTGCAGAGTATTATCAGTCAGGAAAATAACTAAAAAGCATGAGGTAAATCCCAGACTTTACGATCCATAATGTAATTCATTAGTAGATGATGCTACTAATATTGTTGGATGTTTTCTGCTGATGGTTTTTGTGTTGTAAAAAAATGTGATCCCATTGAATTCCATTAGTGCCTGAAAGGCCTGAGGTGTTGCTACAATGGCTAGCAACATATTTGCTTAACGCAGCAGTTCCCAACATATCTGTTGTGTGACCCTTAACGATAAGAGGGATGTTTCATTTTGTAAAACATCCCTGTTTGAAAATATTTTCGTAAACTCAGAAACAATAGGGTACTTGAGTGCATCAGAAATACAGTTTTACTGCTTCTCAAACTCATAGATAAATTAACAACTGATTTATTTTGGGTCCAACCTATGAGTTTAGAGTTACTGCTACATTACAACACTGTAAAACACAGTTTAAATAGGTGACAGAATTTTTAAAAAAGACCGAATTTTTACTTCAAGTGATTCAGATCCTTAAAGGCAGGGACAACTTGACCCACATAGGCTAACGGTGACATAGTCTGTTTTTTGGAGAAGAATAAAAGATATGAGCTCCTCATATTTGGGATTCTCCTGTGTTCTGCCCACTCCGCACACCCTAAAGCAAAACAAACCACATGATCAGAAACAGAATAATTATTTCAGAGAAAGTAGCAATGACCTAACACAATGTAAAAATGCTCCATTACAAGTAAAAGTCTGGCATATTCTCACTTTGTGCTACCGAATACTTCTTCTGATTTTACATTAAAAAGATACGATTAAAATGGAACACAGACTAAACTAGTATTTTTTGGGGGGGGGGACTTATGGTCCCTTATCAAAAAGCATCATTTGGGTAGTGTCCTGGTTTTGGTCTGTTTACTTCTCCTTTGTTTTTTTCTTTCTGTGTCATTCCCTGTGTTTACCCACCAGATGTCTTCAGCCTGTTTCTAGACAGGCTCAGCCTCCGGTCTGCCACGCCCATCTCACCTGTTCCCCGTCTCCCAGTCTGCGCATGCCTCTCGAGCTCCTCTCTAACCAGTCCGTCAGCATTACTCGTGTATAAGTCAGCTGCTATATATTCGCTTAAATTCAAGTCAACATTCTTCATGTTAAGCTCTTGTGAAATGTAAAGTTCCTCATGTCAAATCCTGTAATCTTCTGTTCGTAATTAACCTTGGGTTTTTATATATTTGGACTGAATTTCCCCATGTGTCTTCAAGTGCCTGGAACATGTGTTTGTAAAATCTTTTTGTAAATCTTAAATCCTTTTTCCTTCTTTTCGCTCCTAATAAGTATCACATGACACCTCTGATTTATGCTGCTAAAACAGAAAAATAATTACTAATAATTACTAATATATCACACACATGAGCTATTTTCCGCAAGCATTTTAGTTATTATAAATGAAGGACATTTACTTGTAGTGGGAGCATTTTTAGAGATCCATATTACTTTTACTTCAGAACGTAAGGGCAGTAGTTGAGTAAGTAAATGTAGTAACACCCTGTGACAGACTGAGAAAATGACGGTGGGTGAAATCACTGCGTTCTTACTTGTGACTGACTGCTGGAGGGATTTGTGCTGCTGAAGTCTGAGTACCTCTTCTTCTCTTGTGTGCAGATACAGGAGAGGAAATGGGCGTACTCGTCTCTCACCTGCAGAGGGCAGCAGAACATCAGGATAAAAAAATATGCTGCTGTCAACAACCATATCGATCCGATTTACCATCTTTATCCCCACTTTTTCCCATTTTTTAATTGATTTTGATTTTATCTATTGTGTTAATGTCTCTCTCAGCCTAATGTCCACACCAAGCTTCCCACTCACACACAGACACTGAATCCTACCTGTTTAGACAGCAGGCAGTGCATGAGGAAGAGCAGTGCACCCTGCAGGCTGTTGAGGATAGTGAAAATATACGCCTCCACTATTGCTTCTTTTCTGAACAAGAAGGCCCCAAACACCCACAACAGACCCAGAATACACATCTGGGCTATAGCTGTTACTGTGAAAGCTCTGCGGAGATAGAAGGAGAATGTGATGCAGAGGTCAGTAAAAAGGAAAACAGATAATGATAGAATTATTACACATGGATGACTCAGTTACCACTGCAGTGTCTGGAAAACCTCCGAAGAATGAAAAGAAAGAAAAACAGCGTTGGCTGCTCAGGAAAGCAGCAACAGGACAGACTTGTTTTAAAATCAGTTTTCAGTCTATTAAAAGAGGTATACTATTTTAAAAAACTGTTTTGTCAATCTACTCTGCATTGGTACACTTTGTAGTATTCACTGTGATCAGCAAGTAGTTCTTTCCAGATTCACCACCTTAACCAACAATCCATTAATCAGCTGAGAATCTGAAATGTGGATACGATACTTATTTTTCCACTGACAGAAGCCACAGAAAACCTCTGGATTTGAATCGAATGCGTACTGACTCTTTCTAAACTGGAAAAACTTCGTGCTGGCTTGCTTTCAGAAAACAACTTCACTGTCCACATTCCTTGGACTAAATTAAGCGTCACTGATTAGATGAAGTAAGTGCATCCAACGACGGACACTGTTTTCATTGTGACTCAGATGTGTTTTGCAGTTGCACACGTTTGTGCAGTGTCTATGAGTGGATTAACAAAATGAGCATGCTGTAGACAGACAGGGTTGGCGGGCTGAGGGTGGGGTAGCGCGCGTGGTAGGCCCCTCAGTAGCAGAGCAGAATCGATACAATGAAAACATTCCCTACATTTTTTTTCCTCAGCTCAAACTCTTTCCATTAAAACAGTTCTTCATCCCGAAGCATGAATCGATATACGCTTTACTTTTCCCCCTCAGCACACCACTTCTGATCCTGGATGAGCCGATCGCAAGTTGTCAGCTTAAAGTACAGGTGTGAACGCGCCCGGGATGCAATGATGATGCATTGAGATCCGATCTGCTTAGACCACACTGGGCGGTGGTCTGGGACGCATATAACTCCAGTGTGAGTGCAACAGTGTGGGTCACATTGAAGGGCCACCACCCAGATGCAGTCCTCTGAATAAGCAATAGAAATAGATGCAGCTCCTGTTACCATGTTCCTGTGTTCGTTATCTGACCTGGTGCTTCAACATGTTACCGTCACGTAACAGTAACGTAACGTGCAGGTTTGTTCGTTTTGGAGGCTTTTTTTTCCCCCTCCACTCAAACAGTTCTTACACCTGATGATCTCTGTTTGCTTTTTTTTTTTTTACCATAAAAATCTCCCCCGTGATTCTGTAAAACGCAGCTGAACTGTACAGACAATGGGAGAGATTTAACTGCAAATTCGAGGCGGTAAAGCAGCTGTTAAGTGATCAAAAGCAGAAGTTGCATGCCAGTTTGTGTTTAGCTTTTTTCTCTTTGTTTACCTCGTCCTATGTCAGACACACATCATCCCCTCTAACCGTGGAGGGGTTGTCGTCCGCTCACACAGATCATTTACCCACCACGGTGCAGAGGTCGACCTACTGGAACCGTTCAATAATCTTACCCTAACTGATGTGGTCTTGACGGTTCATGTTGTGAATTACAAACTCACTGAACTGTGTTTAGACATTTACGAACATAAAATGCATCATACATTTCTGATAGATATCGCATTAACATTATGTTTCATTGTGTTTACATGCCTGTTGCTTTAGCTCCTCTGTGTTCATCTGATCATTTACTTGTATGTGTTTATGTAATGTAAAGTGAGGAAATGAGATCCAATCACAGGTGGTCACTGGAGATGCACGTGGAGAGGTGTGATGAAGCCAGGTGTGCACCTAAAGCTGGCCACTTGTCATCACATCAAACAGGCCGAATAATAATGCCAGATGTGCCAAGGGCCTCTGGGTTTTGTTGTGCAGTGGAGAAAATTGAGGTAAGATTACTTAACACATTATAACAGCAACAGAGCACGCAAAAAAAAGTCACACTGTTGCACATGCAGACACATAAGAATACACACTGACTTGATTTTGTGCAGTTTGGAGAAGTCTGGATTGAGACTGGTGAACTTCTGGGCGAGCTTCCAGACAGTGATGATGAAGAAAAGAGCATTCAGGACAATGATGAAGCACACGGGGCCGTAGAAGCTCCAAATGAGGCCATCTTTCAGAGACAGCCAGCAGCTACATTTGGGAGGAAGGAAACTCTTGTTAACAAACAGGTCTGCCTTTCCTCACCGACATAGATAACCGCCCGTGTGTCTATAATCCACTGATGTCATTGCTATGACGCAGACACACATGCACAAAGACACAAACTTCCTCTGTCTCCGTCTCTTATTTGCTCTCTATACACAACAAACAAGCAATTTCCACCAACTTAACGCTTTCTTTGCACACTTACTGTTCTGCAGTGCCGTAGTGCTTTGGTCTAATGATGGCAGATATAATGACGATAACAAGAGGCACACCGTAGCCGGTGACATATAGGTAGAGGGGCCGAATGGTGGCATTGAACACCAGGACGACCATACGGTACAGCTGCACGCCTTCCAACAGCATCCAGGAGAAAACGCCCAGGAAGTAGTAGTGGAGCATCGCTGCAACGAACCTGCAGCCGCCCTGTAATGTGACACGTGGAGAGAGAACAGATCAGAGAGGATGCTGTCACTGCAGTAAACTGATTAAGACAATCCTTGGAATAGCAACTATTATTATTGTTATTATTATTATCGATTATCCTGATGTCAATTAGATTACACTCATACTGATTAATTTAAGACGTACAAGTAGAACATCGTTAAAAGTCCTATTTACAAAATGTATTAAGTAAAAACATGTCATTTATATTGTTAATCAAATACAAAAATTACTGAATTATAACTATTGATTGTGATGTTTTAGCAATAATTTAATATTGTAGCATGTTGGAGGTAATTTTACTTAAAGGTAAAATATGTAAGATTAAGGCCCAGTTCGTAATACCACGTTGTACGTTAAGAGGAGGCAGAAAGTCACTGTAGCGTCTAGGCAGTCTGTCCTCAGTCTGACTGTCAAAGTGTCTGCTGTCTGGTCCTATTGTGTCCTACAGTTTATTCGGCTGTTGAGCCCGTTGAGGTGCGCAGTGGTATTACAAGATGACGCAGGACGGAGCTATCTGGTTAGCATGCTAAATTCAGTAGAAATCTTTGCAACACAATACATAGACGTCTTTCATACGTTAAAACTGCTACTTCCTCGGCTTATTTGTTCATTTTGGTTAATTTTTAAATGTTATAAACTAGAAAGGAAACTGCTCTGAATTTATAAAAAGGCAAAATTTTGATCAACAAAGTAACAACTACATTAATAAATGTATGAAGTTGCATAAAATATAGTACAAGTTCCCCAAAACTGTGTTGCTGATAAGCAGGTATTTTTGTTTTCTGCTACTAACAAACTTCCCTTTTGTCATTTTGTGCTTTTCAGCTCTAATGTTGTCTGAAAAAGTTTCGAACAACATCTTGTTCCCTTTTTTTTTTCCCCTCAGCAAAATTCCAGCTTTATTCTGTTGTAAAATTAGATACGAAGAGTTTGAGCTTTAATAGAAGAAGGCCCTGCTTTTTAGTAAGTGAAGATCAGTGTCATGTTAACCCTGGTTTAACGCAGATTCTCCAGTGGGCTATAGCTCCTCTGTGGCAAGGGATGTTGTTGTGAGCATATAGTTAGCAAATAAAGATTTAGCTACCAGCATCAGTCATGGTGTTCTTAATATTTTAAGATGGGCAAGAAACACCCCAATGAGAAGAACAGGTCAACTAATTGTAACTATCAAATTACGTTCTTATTAGGGAAAAGGTTAAAAGTGAAATTAGTGCAGTTCATGTGACTAAAGTGTACTTTTTACAAACATACCACTGGTGTGGTTTTCGAAATGCCAGCCAGGAAGATGAGGTCGGCCATGAAGAGGCAGATACAGAGGTGCAGGTGGATGGTGGTGCGGGTCCCTTGTATGGAGCGGCAGAAATTGAACGTCAGGATGCAGAGTACCAGACACACCAGAGAGAGGGCCAGCCCTATCTTGGTCACCAACAAGAGCCCAAAGGTGTGCTAGAAGAGAAGACACGTCAAGGTCCCGATGTGAAACCTTATGGGTTAGTTTTGCAGGTGAAAGGTTGAGAGAGACAAAGAGACAAGCAAGTTCATTGTACATTATACTTTCATTAGTAAAGCTACACCATCTCCTGAGCAGCCGAGAAGTTTTGGAAATATCTGGTTTTTACATGCTAAATAATGTCTAACCAGTTCGTCAGTAGCTAGCAAAAAAAAAGAAAGAGAGAGAGAGAGAGAGAGAGAGAGAGAGAGAGAGAGAGAGAGAGAGAGAGAGAGAGAGAGAGAGAGAGAGAGAGAGAGAGAGAGAGAGAGAGAGAGAGAGAGAGAGAGAGAGAGAGAGAGAGAGAGAGAGAGAGAGAGAGAGAGAGAGAGAGAGAGAGAGAGAGAGAGAGAGAGAGAGAGAGAGAGAGAGAGAGAGAGAGGTAGCAAATAGTGTTTTTTTTTTTATCAAGGTTTTTTTTTCTTTGCTAAAAACAGTATATAGTTTACAATATGTGTTGTAATTTCAAGTTATGTTCTTTTAAAATGATAGTTTTTTTATACCTCTGAAGTACATCTTTAATCTGCAAATGGTCCAAAATGACCCATGCGAAAACCAAACTGGTGTCATGGCAAAGCCTGTAATACACCTTTCATTCCACTAGGTTACTGTGTTAGTGTCACGCTTTATTACACCAATGATGTAAAACAAACAACAAAGGTGCTGCACGTTTAGGCACCAAAAAACACACAGTTTAGGTTCAGGAAAAAGTCATGGTTTGGATAAAATGTAATTTAAAAGAAATCCATGTTGACTTTTGAAAGCTATTTTTGATGATGTTGTTCACCAATAATACTTCCGACTAAATGTCTATGTGAAATGGACCTTGTATTTAGCTGTGAATGTTTGTCTTACCTCCATAGGGTAAAGGGCCATGAGCACCGCGAAGCTGCTCAGATGTTCACATGTACACACAGTGTGTGTGGCATTGGAGTGCTGCTGATCGCAACCATCTGTGGACCAGGCCCCCCTCTCATTCCAGTATGCACAGATGTACTTCACCTCAGAGGACTCCTCTAAGTCCTAGTATACAAACAAAACCAAAGACAGGCTGTATGTTTTATTTGTATCTTCTTATTGTTTTGACTGTAAGAATCAAAAGAAGTAACACACTGGTCAAAGTCGGAGCAGTGAAAGGACTTTAGCTCAGGTGGGACTACCTGTAGATGCCTGAGGGTGATGTTGACCGAGCTGTTCAGTTTCTGAGTGGATGGATTGGAGACCACAACAGACACAACTCTAGAGAAGACCTGAAAGGAGGGATTTACATCGTCTCTTTCATGTCCTTTAAGCTCCTCAAATGACTTGTTCACAGATTTCGCAAGATTCTTGTAGCTCAACAGGGCAGCCAGAGCAAAACCTGCAAAAGACAATCAGAGTGTGATTCTGTTATAGATGAAGAGAAGAGAAGAGAAGAGAAGAGAAGAGAAGAGAAGAGAAGAGAAGAGAAGAGAAGAGAAGAGAAGAGAAGAGAAGAGAAGAGAAGAGAAGAGAAGAGAAGAGAAGAGAAGAGAAGAGAAGAGAAGAGAAGAGAAGAGAAGAGGTTTACCAGGATATGTTCCCGTCCCAGCTGCAGTTGTCCAGTCAGTGTTGAGAGAAGCGTTTTCATTGGCCAAATAGATTGGTCCTGTGGGTCGGGTTTTCCCCCTTTGAACAGCAATCTCTGCCTCTATTCAAGAAACAAATCCATTTCAAATGGTAAACTCCCACTTTGCACAGTTGATGTTCATCATCATCATCATCATACAGGGAAATGGAGCTTATTTTTAGATGTGCAGATGTGAGTTCAAACATCTTACCTGTCTCTGCGGTGTCTATCGTGGTGCGGTCTCTTTTGAGCTGAGGACCAATGAGTAAAATAGAGTTCTCCACTGTAGTGAGCAGCTCGCTCACACCTTCACTGCTTTCCAGGAGTCCAGGGGACAGAATCCCATCAGTCGCTGTGAGAAGGTTCTGTTCAAGATGCAGGACACAGGAGCGGGAGTGAGAATACAATACGTGTTTACATGTGGTGTAAGAATACGTGTGTATTGAATCTTTTTCTGACCTCCAGTAGTGCTTCTCCATTAGCCTTCCATTCACCATCCCCACTCGGGTTAGACAGAGCCAAACAGCTGTTTCTCATCATGGACAATATGTTTGCCAGGACTCCAAGCGACTGGGAGACAGACAGAGAGAGAATAATGGGACTGTTCAGCTTGCCCTATGCTAAAGTTCATGCATAGTCAACCCTGCAGGGCCATAGGGGGGTCTAGTAAAAGAGAAAGGCTCTTTTGTAGGATACTGGACCCTGGATTGTTGGCCAATAACAAACACTGACCTCTGAGCTGCCTAAATGTAGACAACAGGGACAATCAACACACTATAGGAGCTCATTACATTTACCATATGTCTGAATGTTGCAGTTGGTCCAATTTGCTATTTATTCTTTATTATTCATCGTGAATTATTTTGTATCCAAACATGAAACGTACCTGTGCCGACCCGCCGAAGCTGTCACAGTTGATCTCTGGATGAAACAGAGTGAAACATCAGATCATGATCACACCTGTTGATACCAGACTACAGGCATGCAGTTAAAGCAGAGGAGTGTGATAGGATCTTCATTGCAAAGCAGCAGCACCGAACAGAAACTCATCAACATCATCTTGTGAGACATAAACACTGCAGATCATGTGGAATCAGATTATTCAACACAGAAAGTAGAGCAAAGAGGAAACTGAGGTTCAAACCAGAAAGTAACACTTCACAGCTGTCATGTTTAGACAGTGTTGCATTCGGAGGAAGCAATAAATTACATTTCATCTCTTCTCTGCAATAACATGCGTGTGAGGGTACAAGTAAAAATTGGGACACCGCAAATACAAGGACGTCTGTGTTAGGAAGTTAATGCAATGAGGGTGTGAGTTGAGTTAGCTGCTTCATATGAGGAAGTAAAAGCCATGAAATGCGCATTTTATGTGAAATGGTGGATAATTCAGACTCACCTGAGCATGGTGTCCTTTCGCTGCCATAATTGGTGTATCCTTGCTCACAAATGCACCCGTAACTCCCGTTAATATTCTTACATGCTCCTTGTCTTCCACACAGGTCTTCTTCTTTCATTTGAGCTTCATTGCATTCATCTACATCTATGTGGGGATAGAAAGCAGAGGCATAAGTAATATTTGACATTCCTCCAGAGACGTGCAACTTTTCTTTTGCTCATTTGTAAAAAGCAGATGATCTTTATTTGTTAGTCTAATTTCATGTTTAAAGGAATAGCTTTACTGTCTGCCTTTGATGGGGCAGAAAGAAACAAATCTGATTATAGAAGGTATTTCTCTGGGCTATAATGGAATAAACATCAGTACAATGTAATCACAGTCATGTGAGTCTCTTCGTGCCAGAAAAGGGATCTTAAAGACGCTTGTGAAATTTCCCGGCAAACAGTGTCGTGAGATGTTTTGTTGTTGTGCCATTTCAGAAGCTGTAATTAGAGCTGGTAGGAGGCAGGAGATGGCTTTGTGTATCAAGTCCGAGTACACGGTGTTGTAATAGGTGAATCATGATGAAACAAAAGCATGTATGACTGTTGCAAGATCAGTTCAGGACCGGCAGATGTTCATTTAGGAAAGGTTCAGTGGGGGAAGAGAAACTATGAGGTCGCAGACTCTTTCAGAGTTATTCTGCTTTTACTTGGAGGTGAAAAAAATTTGCCCATGTCCTTATAAAATCACTACATAATATAAAATATACAAAAAAAATCTATATATACAAAAAAAAAAACACATTCTCCCGTCATTTCTATGAAATTATGAGCTATTAAATGCATTCAGGAGCTCTCATGGGTTTTTGCTGCTGCTTTACTTGGTAAAGTCTGGGAGAAGGTGAAACATATCTCTATCGGTTGAGAAGCAGAAAGAAGTGCAGACACTTTGGTAAACTTTAATTTCCTCTTCCTGCCTGCAAACACGCCCCCTCGCCCCCATGTCTGGCCAGTTGTTCAATCAGGCCCTATTTTTTCACTAATTAGTTTTTTTCCATCACTAAAAAGAATAGACATAAAAAGCACCACTCACCTTCGCAGTCTGGGGCGATGCTGCTGTTTTTGCCGCTGACGTACCCAAAACGGCAGGTGCAGTTGAAGCTCCCAATCACGTTAGTGCAGGTCGCCTTACGACCGCAGATGTTGCCATTACTTTGACACTCATTGTAATCTGACAGGAAACCAAGCGAAGGAAGTTTTAAGAGCGACTGGAGGAACATGTCGTGAATGAACTCTGGTCATACACATTCACACACACACACACACACACACACACACACACACACACACACACACACACTCACCTTGGCACTCTCCTTCCACCACTGTGAAGTTTGATTGCCCATTAGTGTTTATGAATCCCTTTTGACACTGACAGTAGTAGCTGCCATTGGTGTTGAAGCAGATTGTGTGATTTCCACATCCATTTGCCATGTTTTCACACTCATTAATATCTGTAGGTTCGAGACATAAAACATACAGGTCAATACGTAATAAAACAGTGTTTGCTGTGACAGTGTTTTTCTCTCTTTAGCTGTTTTTCTCAGAGCTCCACCTCAGAGCTCTTATATGTTTAACCAGTTGCCAAAATTGTGGTGATCTAAGAATTTAAACCTCTTTTACTGTTGTTTTCATTGTAATCTGCTCTGGATATGAGCTTTACTGCCTAAAATGGAAAGGGGAATGTCTTTAAAAAAAAAAACTACTTTTACTGGTAAACTTCAGTACATGGTATTGCACAATGGCAAAACAATTTGTGTCTAAGAGTTCTTGTCTTGCACATATGTGAAAACAACACAAGAAAACAACAGAACAGAAAAAAGAGAGAGTTAAAATGATAGGTAATGGCAGATTTACCAACACAGTTTTTGTCAGCTAACGTGTGACCTTTGCCACAGTCAGAGGCATTATTTCCCAGCACACACACGAGCACTGTAGAGAAGGAGAGAAAGACCAATTAGTTTCATTTCACAATGAATCTCACAGGCCAACAAATCTTACAATGAGAAGAAATCCACAGTGAGGGCGAAGGGACATTTGAACAGATCAAGTGACTTTCCACTTTACAGATGATGACGAAATATCTGGGAAAATTTGAGACTAATCATGAGACCCAGCGCACAGTGGTGGTTCACTTAGACCAACTGAAACTATGCATAACTAATGTCGTCTAATGCGACAGACCTGCAATTTATAGGACCTTTAAAACAATTGTTCTATTCAACTTCAAATTCTTTTAGAGAGATGACGATTTAACTTTTTAATCATTTGTATTGTTATTGAATTGACGTTAGACTAAGTTACTGCCGTTTGTAAAATGTAGTTGCCTCACTGATATAAACAGCGAGGAGAAAATATCAGAAATATCTCTCGATAATGCAACACAATCAACAAAAGCAAAAAAATATGTTCTTCATGAAGGTATAAACATCTACAAGGTTTTACAAGCTGTTGTTTTTATGTGGGTGTGCTTATTAAACTACCAAATGAGTGTTTAATGTTTGGTTCTGAAGAATAATAACACATGCAGTTTTGCTGCTGACCTCATCCACGATTTCTAACAATCACGCTTTTTATTCTTATGTCAAAAGATACCTGCAGTGATTTTTATACTTTTCTTAAGGGCTACTTGCTAAAGGGGAATTTTAAGCTACAGAACTACTACTATAGGACTGATAAATGTACCTGAATAAACCCAGCAATGCAGTAAAACTATCAAAACGTCGAGAGTAACTTATGATAAAGGTTTGGACAGCGTATGACACTCCTCCATCACCACCAATGCTCAGTATGTTCAAATATTCCACAAGGTAGCTGTCACAGCTCCTAAAGCCCTTGTCAAGTATAATAACTGAAATTTTGGGCTTACGATGCTGAACATAAAAGTGGGAACATGGATTTTACTCTGTCTGATGTTCCTCTATAGGCCTACACGCAGTCTGAACAAATTTCCACAAAACCGACGTTCCCATCTGCCTCCACTGTACTCCGTGCTTCATGCTGAATAAATGCAGGCATGCTAACACGTTGAGCAAATGCGGTGAACACAGAACATAGTGTGACATACGTCAGTCACATTTCTCTCACCAATGAGTCACCGATAAGGCAGAAAACAGCACCACATACACATGGTGTTTAATATTCCCAGATCCCTCGTCTGTGTTTCCCTCCTTCGGTCACAAAGAGCCTTCTGTTGTTGTGTGATGAGGCAGCAACCCCACAGCAAAACCACAGTTTGACAGCGACAGTGAGTGTGTGGAACAGTGTGACTACTTATAGGATGAAATAACCGTGGATATAGAAAAAAGGCCTGAATGTACTCAAAGAGTAACTTTATCCTCCGCTCACAGCCGACTTTAGTGCACAGCGGTAAATGAGAACAGTTGTGTGTCTCCTACACTGCTCTCACTGTATGTCTCTTTTTCTTCATATTTCTTTCTAAACTGTAAGCTGCATCTCGATCTGTCTCTCTTCCTGCTGACAGAGCTCGCGTTCACTAATAAAAGACAGAAACATGTCTTTTCAACATGTTCCTGCAGTTTTTTGTTTGAGCTTCTCTATGCAGATTGTTGTATGCACAGAGTTTGACACTTTAAAGGCTGTTCTCACAATCATCTGCTGAAAGTGCAGTTTAGGTTAGGTTAGGTTAGGTTAGGTTAGGTTAGGTTAGGTTAGGTTAGGTTAGGTAGTTACTTTATTAATCCCTGAGGGGAATTTTTTTTTTTTTTAAATTTTTTTTTTTTTTAGGTTAGGTAGTTTCTCTGTGCTTGGTGAAAATCTGGTTTAAAGGTGCGGGCCTATGAGCACGATTTGTGACATCACAACTAGTTTGGATTTAGTATTTAATTCATAGAAGTGTGCTGTGAGAAAACAGAGGCCTCCAGAGCACAAACACTGAGAATGGACTTGTGAAGTAAGAGATATCTCGTGTCCAGTTAAACTTTTTAAAATGAAATATATTTGTATACAGTGAACCCTCGTTTATCGCGGGGGTTACGTTCCAAATAGAGACCGTGATAGGTGAAATCCGTGAAGTAGTAACCTTTTTTTTTTTTACAATTATTATACAATGAAATACTCCATAATACATTGAAACCAAAGAACAAAACCTTTTTACAGGCCCAAGCATTTGTTTAACAAATAAAAGTACTGTATAAATGTTTTTTTTTAACAAATAACTACTGTACTGTAAAATAATAATTTGAATCATCAATACGAACTGAAGGCTTCAAATTGCTGAGATCGGCACCGCCCCACTGCGACCCGAGTCATTGGATTAGAACGGGAGGAAATGAAAAATGATTATGAAAACAAATACAAAGTACAGTAGGACAAATAGTGACTGTGTATTTCACTGCTCTTCTGACTGAGCCGCTGCATCCTGACTCCGCTCTGCAGCGGTTCTTTCTTCTAAAGCCGGCGGTGCAGGTGTGGTTTTTCGAGAGAAGAACATAGTTATCGGTAGTTGTTGTCGCTCTTTTTTCTTCTGGGCAAAAAGATTCTTATAAACCGACATGCCACCATCGATTATTTTTAATTTGGCAAGCTGTTTTACGTACGTGTACATATTAAACCGCAACGTTATTGACAAACAGGTAGAGAAGAAGCGGAGAGACTGTTTAGCCAATCAGAATGCAGAACACAATGCACGATGCAAATCCGTGAAGCAGCGAGACCGTGAAAGGTGAACCGCGTTATAGCGAGGGTTCACTGTATTCTGTAACTTTTGATGAAGGTGGAGATCTAATTTTAAGAAGTTTAATGAGATGATTGAACTTCACATTTCCGTTCCAAGCAGAGGATTTTTAATACACATTATGAGGAGGGCATCGTTAAACCGGTCTGCTAACCTTTGGAAAAAATAGGTCGTTTTATTTTTGTTTGTTGTTGCCATAATGCTCAATTATTGATCACTTATAAAACAAATCAGTTTTTGTTTGACATCCTAATATTATATAGGAACTGAGACTCAGGCACATCACATGCAGCCGTTCTGCTGTAGTCTAACAAAGCATTTGACACAGCACTTTTATGATCTAAAGAAAAAAAGCATGATTGGTGCCTGACATTGTGCACACACAATGCAATAGGCTCTAAATTCAACACACATATTATCATCTTATAAAGTTGTCAAAAGTAATTTATCAGCCAGCAGTTTTCTTTTTACACATTTCCAGCAGACACATAACGACATGAGCATTCATCTGGAGTGTTGTCACAGGCAACTTGACAAAGTTGTTATTTACTCTTCTTTTAGATCTGTTTTGGTCTCCACCGACTCCCAGGGGAAACATTAGACTGTTTAGCTGACAAATTTACCATTACATCACAATATCAGAGAGTAGCATGTGAATGTTGCTACATTCTCGTCACAAGATGGTAGTATGTGGTGAGCCCACAGTGGTTTTGTCTTATTTTTGTCACTGCCGATAAACGAGGTTGATGAGAGTAGTTCAAACCAAAAACCATGAAACTGTGAGCCAGAATTAAACCAAAACCAAAACTGCCCTGAAGCAAAGTGGTAAACTGCAGACATAGGTGATAATTCCTCTATTGTTATACTGAGCACCAAACAAGCAATAAACAATTCACAATTCCTGTGAAAAGAAAACCAAAGAGTGATGTGATCAAGGACTAAAACGTCTGCTGGTCAACATACTATGATCTATGACAACTGTGCAAAAACTGACTGAAGAAAAACTTTAGTGTGACCTACTGTGGCCTACATTTTCGGACTGAGATAGAGGAACCACTGTTCGTGGTGCACCTTCGTGGCACCAGCAGAACATGGGTACACCGAGGTACTTTTGTGGTATGGTGAAATAGGACTTCCTGCAGTGACTCATTGTGCAATCAGACATCTGCATGCCACGACAGGTCATTCAGGGCCTGGGATTATTTTACTGTGACTTCCTGAGGATCTGGTCACTCTAGTAAGGTTTTCAGTCAATCTGACTTCCTTCTACAACCACCAGAAAACGCAGCTGCAGGCCAGTGTTCACTTTAGTAGTTATGGCTCTTTACAATTAAAAAATATATATATTTTGACAAGTTACTAATGTTTATTTTTATATGATACATTGATTTAAAAAAAAAAATGAATGTGAGAACTTCCATAACTTTACGAGATATTTGTCAAATTAACAAAAACATCATAGCTAGTGTATTTACAGTATTACACTCAAATTTAACAGTTTCATCTATTAAATGAAATATATATCATTGTGCAACAACATTGAATTTGTAATTTTTCTTTTAGTTTTCTGTTTAAAAAATGGAAATGTAATATATATTGAAAGATACAGGATGTCCATGTTATTTTTTTTTATCAGACACATAAATTCACAGCTGACTTTTGTAATTATATTGATATTAAGTCTTTAAAATATAAATATTTCTCTTTCTTCAAACAGAATATTCAAGGATATGACATTATTTTACAGATTCAAATAGGAAACTGTGTATTCGATAAAATAAAGAAGTACATTGACCAACTTATTAGATTTCTAAACTTCCCTATACTTTTTATCGTTTGTCAGCCTTTACACACCCACCCAGTCACATACACTCACACACACATGTGCGCAGACACATTGAGCTCTCATTGATAGACTTACCAAGAATAAGCAGCTCCTTCCCAAACTCCATTTCAAAGGCGAACGATAGTCCCTCACAGATGACGACCTCACAACTATCAGAACTATGAATGAATTGTAAATCTGACAGCTGTCCTGTGACTAAAAGTGTAGGTCCTCTCACAAAAAAGTTCATGAAATGTATTTCAGATGTACCGTTAGTCCAAAGTCCATTTAAATCCACAAAGTATTAGATTTAAAAACAAAAATGGATCATTTCAAAGATCTGTCCTTTTTGTCGAGAATATTCAAGTGAGGCAGGAAAAAAAACAACTCAGTGAACCTTCACCAGCTTTCTTTCTCTCAGTTTTCAGAGTCCTGTCTGAGCACGCCTCAATCTCCCTTTGATTCCTCTCTCGCTCTCTCTCTCTCTCTTTCTCTTTCCCTCCCTTTCACTTATCTGTGTGGCCTTGTCTCCCTCTCCACTCTTTCGTGCTCTTTTTCTTTTCACTCCATATCTTTTCATGTGGACACATTTCTCACACTGGCACCGTATCACATTGCTTGAACACACAAACCCCCCCCCCAGTCTGTCCACGCTGTCTTTCACTTTTGCCTCTACTTCTCAGTGGCCTCCATTTTCAGGAGCTATTCACAAAAGTCTCATGAGAGGCAGAAACAGAGAGGAGGGGGGGGGGGAGAGGAACAGAGACTGAAGAGAGGGCAATGACTAACACTCAGTCTAAACAGCTGCTGCTGTACTTTTAGTTTTGCCAGTAAGTAATCTTATATCCATTCTCATTCTCCCCCAACTCTTATTCTGCATCTCCTCCCACTTTTCCTCCTTTCCCTCCTCAATGTTCAGCCTTCACCTAGTTCTACTAACAAACACTGTATTTTCTCAAACCGCCCCCAGACAGCAAGAAAACAGACTGGAGACAGAGTGAGCAGGGTGACCTCTATTAAACTGAAATCTACTGCAAGACCACAGTTTGTGGTTCAGAGGAAACCACTTGGTAACACACCATTAAATGGAGCTTTGAATAAATAACGAGACACAGCTCTGAACTAAATCACCCCACACATTAAGAAATAACCTCTTGAATGAGAAAATAAGTGAGGACAACTCGATTAAATATTGGGTTACTCTGATTTGCTGAGCATTGGCTAGCTTCAGTTACTGTTGGGCAGTTAAATGTATAAATATCGCAAGACAAATTGTAAGATCTGGCTGTTATTTTACTGTAACATGACTTTGATCTGCTGCTTAACAGTTTGCTTTCACCTTAACTGATGTAACACACAAGGACTAATTGACTTAAATGGCATTCAGGTTAACATTAGGGTTGCTGGTGTGAAACATCTCCAGACAGAGCCCATGATGTTAGCCTGAACTCCGACCATAGCTCCCACACACGGGGGAAATACTACACATCAGACATGCTGGTCTTGACCTTTTTTTCTTTTTTTTTTTTTTTAGCTTAACACAAACTAGTTCGCACTGTGATCTCTGGCCTTTTGTTTAACCAATTCCTTGAGGTATTGCTCCTGTGTTTTAAAAAAAAATACAAATAAAATAAAGCCCTACGCTCCTCCGCTATATATCTGGATTATCGCTCCATACACATTGCTTCTGCAGGAGGAAAAACCTAAAGTTTGATAACTCTACTAATCATCGTTACAGTTGCTGAGATGTGATTGGACAATCGTTATTAGGCAGAGGACAAACCACCAGTTGAATTGTGCTCTGGGAGAAGCCACATTAACAAACATGCAAAACCCAGCAGCAGTGGAGGAGAGGACTGAAAAGAAACAGTAAGTCATCTAGAGTGAGAACACGCTTAGTAAATGTACCGGATTTAGATAGGAGGAAATGTAAAGTATATATTGTCATGGTTACCAAGCAAAATAAAAAAAGCCACATTAACAAACATGCAAAACCCAGCAGCAGTGGAGGAGAGGACTGAAAAGAAACAGTAAGTCATCTAGAGTGAGAACACGCTTAGTAAATGTACCGGATTTAGATAGGAGGAAATGTAAAGTATATATTGTCATGGTTACCAAGCAACATAAAAAAAACAACCACCCCACCCCCTAGATATAGGTTAGAGGTTATGTGTTCCTGTTGCATGTGGATGGTTGCACATTCTCAAGGCATTCACAGTGAGCTGGCGTGACCTCTGTTCCCTCCCTTTTCAGTCTCTCATTGTTTCGGTTTTCTTGACTCTCCACCATCGTTTGTCATCATATTCACCCAGACAGAAGGCCAGGCATACGGAGACAAACAAGGAGAGACATGGAGACAAGCAAATCATACGCACATGAAGGCAGGAAGAGGCTGAGATGAGACAAGCTCATATCCCTTCAGCATCCTGAAAGAGATTATCAGAAAGATAAATAATGTCTGAATCACCAGGCATCAGCATGTGTGTGTGCGTGCGTGTGTGTGTGTGTGTGTGTGTGCGTGTGTGTGTGTGTGTGTGTGTGTGTGTGTGTGTGTGTGTGTGTGTGTGTGTGTGTGTGTGTGTGTGTGTGTGTGTGTGGTTGTGTGCATGCGCTCATATTGGCATATTGCTGAGCCTGAATCCCACATGCACTTAATGGACGTCTGCCCATTGTGGCCATCAGTCATCCAAAAGGAGGAACTGTGTGGGAAAATTGCGATCTGTCAGAGGGAGAATGTTATTTTTACAAAGCCAACAAGTAGCAGTGATCATTACACCGTTTTTGAGAAAGCTTGATGGTTGCAGCTCAGTTTACTTTGTACTGGGGAACTGTGAGCAGGAAAGTGAAACACGTTCTCTTTTGATTAAAAATAGCAAAAAGTGAAATATTCCCCAGAGCACTTTTTCACTGCCACAATACGTGTACATGTACAAAATGGCTGATCAGTGCAATCTAAATGAATCCATCTGTGGACGACTACCTGCAGCACCAGTACAGAAACATGACGTAACAAAGGCTTTAACCCCAATTTTCCTTTTACAAAGTTTCTGTCCTGATGTGTAAGCTTTTGTTCATAAATAAACTTTAAGAACTACATACAGTACGTGGATGCTTAGTTCTTACAATTGTGCTTCTCAATGTGTGTGTGTGTGTGTGTGTGTGTGTGTGTGTGTGTGTGTGTGTGTGTGTGTGTGTGTGTGTGTGTGTGTGTGTGTGTGTGTGTGTGTGTGTGTGTGTGTGTGTGTGTGTGTGTGCATTTTCTTAAAAGTCCGTTCGTGTTATGTCACAAAATGTGGGTTAGCTCCTCTCACTGGACACAACTTTTCATGACATAAAAGGGAAACACTACTAAAAGCACATATTAAAAAATAAAAACACATTTCCCAAAGCATCTTTTTAGTGGTCATTCCGTTGATTTTACAAATGAGGTGTCAGCTCAGCCCATGTAAACACAGCCCGATATCGCCCAAATGTGTGTAACACCAGTCAGTCCAATGGAGGACATCGTGTCAGTGTCACGTTTTGCTTCCCCGAGGCGTGAAAAGTACACGCATGTAGGACCAGGGTTGAAGAAGGACGTCATGTGACAAAGTAGAGTGATAAAGTCCAGGTACATTGGAGGTTGGGAATGGTTGGATGGAACAAACAGGAATTTCACACAGAAGTCCTTGAGCATGTAAAAGTCAATGTGGATTTCTTTTAAATAATATAAGTTAGTTGCGTAAATAACAGAGCACATTAAACTTACCCAGAATTAACCACGATCTTTTCCTAGACAACTTGTCTTTTGTGGCTCGTAAACCCAAGACACCTAGGCAAGGAAAAATGTGACACTGAAACGGATTCATTTGGAAAACAGCTGCAGAATAATTCTCGAGTGTAATCTCTCAGCTCAGAGAAGAGCTTTCAGCTTTTGGCGTGAGAGTCCAGATTTTTCCGAATAAACCTGCATTAAAAATTGAAGGTGTGTGATTTGGATGAAGTGAGGCGTTTCGGAGGGAAAGGCTGTCTGACAGTGACAAAAGACACGACTGAGCTGCATAATGGAAAATATAGGTTCCAGTGCTCGACTCACACCAGGTATGGAATAGAGCCCAAGTCTGTTGTAACATTCAAAGACAAATACTTTTCTTTTTGCAATAATAAATCCCCAGATTGTCCCTTTAATACATTTATCCTCAAATCTAGCATAGATAGCCACTTTCAAAGCATGAAACACGTAGATTGCTGCTATGTTTTCGTGTTTCTCAGCCACTGATTTGCAGTCATCCCACCCCGGGGAGTCATGATAGAGTCTGAATGACTCCAGGCGGCCACCAATAAATCAAATATTCATCAGCTGTTGGTAAACACAGACAATCTTCTTTCTTTAATCCCCCTGCTGCTCACAAAAACTAATTCATCATTCATCTGTCAGGGTAAAAGCAGGGTGTATTGCCGTGGCTCTGGGTAAAAGTTGCTTCACTATTTCATCACAGAAGGGTGGAAAGTTTCTGTACATGGTGGAATGAAACTCAAATGTTAGTTTCCAAAGCTGCAGTCGCACAGCCAGAACCTAGCATGTGGAAACAGAGTGGATGGATCATAATCACACAATTGCAGTTGCCGTTCACATCCTGAGACACGCGTCCCAACTGTGGGATCATGTTATTGTATTTTCCACCCGTCCAGGAGGACAGCTGACACAACTATAAGGACTGATAACTACCACCCTACACTCGGTTACCACATCCTGCTCACATCCACCTTTCTTCTTTTTCTTTTTCTTTTTTATCACTTTTCTCTCCTCAGTTTTGTCACATCTCGATAAGTTTCAAACCCCATTTAACAGCTTGTAATTATTTACAGTAGTATAACTTCATAAAACAAAACACTGCTTCATGAAACTACAGCGAAGCAGTGTAACAAAAAAAAAACAGAAGATCGCTGAGAGGTTCGGGGTAGCAGGATGTTGCTGATTGTGAAAATGTACAAAACTGACTCAGTAACACTCATTTTGTTTCCTTTTTTGAGTTTCAATACTATATATGGCCTGTCATGGTAAAAAATTAGATGTTTCGTCGTGTCATTATTGTGGTAGATCTTACGAAACATTAGATGCATAACAATAATGGCAGAGGGGAATATCGGTCTTCTTTCAGTTCTGATCTTAGTGATCAAAGCAATTTACTCAATGCTTTTTGTTTGTAAATTTCTTTATAACAGTAAAAGGGTTACTTCAGTTTATAGTCTGTACGACACAAATTCATACATTGTTGGGTTTCACAAATAAAACATGTGCTCTGCTGTACAAACTGTACCAAACTCTCCGTGTTTGAGTCAATCAGTCTGCGCCTGTTTCCTTCTTCTGCTTTTATATTGCGTATTTTTAACCAGAAGTAGAGCACAAACTTTTTCCGAACGTCAAATGGTTTCCTTTTGACGCCACCAAGGCCAGTGACATATTGTCAGGAGGTACGGTATACACACACACAAACACGCACACGTGCACACGTGCACACGCACACACACACACACAATCACACAATCACACTTACACACAATTGTGGTTAAGATTCTGAAAGATTGCTTGTCTTCAATCTGCACCTGTTTAGAAAGGTTTAGAAGAACTGACTTTATGCAACGCAGGAGGGAGCAGTGCAATGTGCAATCAAAAAGGTTTAGAAAGTGGTCAGGGTTTCGAGTGCGTAGGCGAAGGCCACAATCACAGGACGTACCGACACTGGGTTGTATTTATGGTGCCTAGCAGCAGCACCATTATAACAGTCAGATGCTGCTGACTGTGGTTTGAGTCAACCTGCTGTTTATATGTTTTATCCCCACCTACAACGTCCCCCGATAAACAAATATAATCTGATAAAAAGCTTTTAAAAGTGGATTAAGACCTGATTTAATCAAATTTAGACAAATGCATGTTTTCTGTATTATTGTGTTATATCTACTAAAGGTACTCTGGTTTCTGACTGAGCCTGCTCTTCATTCTCAGAAGAGTTTGTCCCAGGATGGTGAAAGTGAGAATTTAATCTATTGACTGAAAAAGTAATAGTAGTGTACATCAGTGTTTTGGGTTAAAACAGCCACGCAGTACCAAATAAAGAGGGATATTTGTAGATGACTGAATTTTAGAGTAGCCGTTTCAATCTTCACGTTGTTGACGACAGACTTGAATCCCGTCATCTTCTCAGGATTCCACAAACCCGAGTTAAAGCCAAACTTCAACTGCCTTCAGTGTCATTTGCTTCCCTGTTAAAACCATTAAAACAAATCTCAGACAGGCGCACGCATCCTCTGTAGGTGCCTGTGCCAGGTTTTTAATGTCTGTGTTGAAAAGCGTGTGGAAACTAACACCTTTAGAATCGAGAAAAGAGAGACAGCAGAAGCAGCAAAGTGCGGATGCTCACACTCGAGCTCTGATAGAAACTGTTAAACCAACAGTTAAAACAGTTTGCCAGTGTGTCAGTATTAGCCCATGGTGTATTTTGCAACAGCTGCACAACTGTTAGTCATCAGCATTAAAAACACAAAATTCATCATCCAAACTAAAACATATCAGTTTAATGTTGAGCAGCTATAGTGCAGCAGGTTTATTGGAGCTTTTTGTTGTTGTTGCTGAAAACAGCTGAAATTAAGACTGATGAGAGCAGTGAGAGGGAACCAAAGAAGTACTCAAGAATCCGTACGCTAATTATTCAAATATGTCATGCAAATGTCTAACAGGAAAAAACAATGAAGTGAGGAAATTTTAGATCTTAAAGGTCAAAGGTCAACTTCACTGTGCCAAGGGGAGATTTTGAAAATATTTCACATTTGAAACTAAATTGGTCACACTAATCTCGGCTAAGCATGTGAACACACATTAGGATTCCTTCAAATTCAGATATTATATGAATCTGGACAGACATGGGTTAAAATGTCAACTTGTCTCTCGCTATGGTTTACAACCACAAGGAAGAAAACAAATTATTTGTGCAGCTTTAAGGGTGTTTAGAGGAAGTGAACGAACCCATTAATTCACAAAATCGTTTGTACCAGAAATATGAATATTAAATTATCTGATGACCTGAACCCCTGATGGGCTGTAATCCCCCGGTTGGGAACGACTATCTTCGGGGAATATAAACATTATCTCTGATTCAGTCCTTTAAACTATTTAATATATTACTGATCCAGATCAGAAAGTAAATAATGATTTAATAAAATAATATGCAGCCTGCAGTACATTTCCCTTCTTTCTCTCAGCAGGGATTATTGACTCTTCCTCTGTCATCATTTCAACTCATTTATATGAAATTATTTATTTAGATCAGCATGCAGGATATATTATGTTGGCTTCCTGTGGCACAAGTTAAAAGCAGAAACATTTTATTGACACAATGTGAGATCAAGCAGCGTGTGATATTCTGCACTCTGATATTCAGCTTCGCAGCCAACACAATACAGGACTTCCACTCATTATCCCACCGTTTGCCTGCCTTCCTCCGTCCTGAAGAAACCCCCCGTTGTTTCCACACACTGCCACAGTTTATGAGTTCACCAGGTGGAAACCCATAGCAACAGACTTGACAGGCGGCCCCTCCACCGCACCCTTCCACCTATCACTTCCTGAGAAAGCTCTCGCCTCATATTACTACTGCTCGCACTGGTCTTAATTCAGAACTAGTAACACTTCTCAATGAATACTGAAATATATGGTATGAATGGAAATTAATATTTTTTATTATACTCTGCTCGCGCTCTGAACCCCGGTGGCTGTTTTTTTTTACTCTTTCCTCAACTCTTAAGCCTTACATAAGCAACGAGTGGTCCAGTGTAAACGCTGAACTGCAGTCGACTCCTTCTGTAATATAAACAAATGTAATACTTCTGAAACGGAGACAAATGGTTTGTGAGTGCGTGCGCACATCCCTTTCCTGGGACTTCATCCGGAGTCCTGTGAGTCTCTGTTTATATCAGACTCCATTAGAGAGCACATGTCCATGTCTAGTTAATATGTATACAAAGGCAAACAGAGAGGAGGGGGGGCCGATTTAAGAATTAATTTCCTCTCTGTCACTGATATTCTTTCTCTGTTTTACACCTAAATAGCTCATTATAATTATAAATGTATGTGGATTTCCTCACTCAACTACTCTGTCGTGAGTTTATTTCGTCTCCCTTCCTCCCACCCGTGCCCTGTCTGTGAAGTGAGGGGGTGGAATGAGGTGACAGAGGGCAGATGTTTCCTCCCCAGCTTTGAAGATGCTTGTAAATATGGAAGGAGGACTAGTGGAAAGGGTAAAGCCTGCTTGTCCATGGAGGTTGGGATTTTTTATTTTATTTAACGAGGGAGGCCACAATCACATGCTGCCGATAGCGGCTCCACTCTGGTAGCCGTCTTGGAAATGGTAGCTCACTGTTCAATCTCCTGCTGCAGCCGCAAACCCTAAATATAGATCTAGCACTTAATTTAGGCAGAGCTGCTTTAAATTATGTGTCACAGCTGGCACATCACTGTCCAACACATTTGTCTGATCAAACAGGGGTTTGTCTGTTCAGAGGGAGTTTGTTGTCCATATGTACACAGACAGCTGCAGTGATCAGCCGAAGGTTTCTGTCTTTTTTAAACGTAGTGATGACATACAGTCATGTGGTGAACTAAACCTTGACTCTGTGCTGCATCTGTCACTCCATTTGTTAAGAGTGGGAGGACTCAGATTGCTCTTCTTTGGCCTGGACACAATGTACAGTGGGTACGGAAAGTATTCAGACCCCTTTAAATTTTTCACTCTTTGTTTTATTGCAGCTAAAATCAAAAAAGTTCATTTTATTTCTCATTAATGTACACTCAGCACCCCATGTTAACAGAAAAAAACAGAAATGTAGAAATTTGTGCAAATTTATTAAAGAAGAAAAACTGAAATATCACATGGTCATAAGTATTCAGACCCTTTGCTGTGACACTCATATTTAACTCACATGCTGTCCATTTCTTCTGATCCTCCTTGAGATGGTTCTACTCCTTCATTGGAGTCCAGCTGTGTTTAATTAAACTGATTGGACTTGATTAGGAAAGGCACATACCTGTCTATATAAGACCTTACAGCTCACAGTGCATGTCAGAGCAAATGAGAATCATGAGGTCGAAGGAACTGTCCAAGGAGCTCAGAGACAGAATTATGGCAAGGCACAGATCTGGCCAAGGTTACAAAATAATTTCTGCAGCACTCAAGGTTCCTAAGAGCACAGTGGCCTCCATAATCCTTAAATGGAAGAAGTTTGGGACGACCAGAACTCTTCCTAGACTTGGCCGCCCAGCCAAACTGAGCAATCGTGGGAGAAGAGCCTTGGTGAGAGAAGTAAAGAAGAACCCAAAGATCAATGTGGCTGAGCTCCAGAGATGCAGTAGGGAGATGGGAGAAAGTTCCACAAAGTCAACTATCACTGCAGCCCTCCACCAGTCGGGGCTTTATGGCCGAGTGGCCCGACGGAAGCCTCTCCTCAGTGCAAGACATATGAAAGCCCGCATAGAGTTTGCCAAAAAACACATGAAGGACTCCCAGACTATGAGAAATAAGATTCTCTGGTCTGATGAGACCAAGATTGAACTTTTTGGCGTTAATTCTAAGCGGTATGTGTGGAGAAAACCAAGCACTGCTCATCACCTGCCCAATACAATCCCAACAGTGAAACATGGTGGTGACAGCATCATGCTATGGGGGTGCTTTTCAGCTGCAGGGACAGGACGACTGGTTGCAATTGAAGGAAAGATGAATGCGGCCAAGTACAGAGATATCCTGGAAGAAAACCTCTTCCAGAGTGCTCTGGACCTCAGACTGGGCCGAAGGTTCACCTTCCAACAAGACAATGACCCTAAGCACACAGCTAAAATAACAAAGGTGTGGCTTCGGAACAACTCTGTGACCATTCTTGACTGGCCCAGCCAGAGCCCTGACCTAAACCCAATTGAGCATCTCTGGAGAGACCTGAAAATGGCTGTCCACCAACGTTCACCATCCAACCTGACGGAACTGGAGAGGATCTGCAAGGAAGAATGGCAGAGGATCCCCAAATCCAGGTGTGAAAAGCTTGTTGCATCATTCCCAAGAAGACTCATGGCTGTACTAGCTCAAAAGGGTGCTTCTACTCAATACTGAGCAAAGGGTCTGAATACTTATGACCATGTGATATTTCAGTTTTTTCTTTTTTAATAAATTTGCACAAATTTCTACATTTCTATTTTTTTTCTGTCAACATGGGGTGCTTAGTGTACATTAATGAGAAATAAAAATGAACTTTTTTGATTTTAGCAAATGGCTGCAATGAAACAAAGAGTGAAAAATGTAAAGGGGTCTGAATACTTTCCGTACCCATTGTATGTGTGTAACTTAAAGCTACATATTGCCACAATGTGGTTAAAGACATGATTGTGGACTGACACTCGGATTTATAGTCAGTCATATAGCAGTCGAATGACTAAACGACAACATATTCGAAATAATCAGGAATACGTATGAAAATTACTGAACTTCATGTTTCACGGGTTTTTTTTTTAAGTGTCCCCGAACATACACACAAGAGTGAAAGCACAAACATTGGGGGAAACTCCAAATCCAGAAATGTGATTAAATACAAAAAGGGACAAACAAAATAAATTTGCTACTTTGGAAAAGCAATGTTAAATATGGGTTTAATTTGACCTCATTGGCTTCACTAATGGGCAAGTGATGATTATAAGTGAAACTCGGGTGTCCAATCTCCAGAGGATGGAAGGACTATTTACAATTGATCTGGTGATGATACTTTGATTCAGCCATATCAACCATACTAACCATACAAACAGTACTGTGACAAAATAATCTTTATTAAAGGTTCACAAAGAGACAAAAACTAGAATTACGGCCTCGTGTTTGAATCCTTCCACCAACCTGCAGTTTACAGCCATGTCTGCCTAGATTCATATAACATCTGAATTTGAAGGAATCCTAATATGTGTTCACATGCTTGGCCAAGGTTAGCGTCACCAATTCAGTATCAAATGTGAAATATTGTCAAAATCTCCCCTTGTCACAGTGAAGTTGACCTTTGACCTTTTAGGTATAAAATTTAACCACTTCATTCTTTTTTCCAAATAAATGAAATTAAACTTTGTCATAATTGGTGAACGGATTCTTGAGTTATGGCCACAAATGTGTTTGGTGAGGTCACAGTGACCTTTGACCCTCACATTCTACTTCGTACATGATTGAGTCCAAGACAACGTTTGTGCCACATCTGAAGAAATTCCCTCACGGTGTTCCTGAGATATCGTAATCAGAAGAATGGGACAGGTATGAGATCACAGTGACCTCGACCTTTAACTTTTGACCACAAATATCTAATCAGTTCATCGTTGAGTCCATGTGAATGTTAAGCTGTATTTTTATGATAATTATTATAATTTACATTTTTAAGTAACTGTTCCTAATGAGTACATTTCAGAAAAAAACATTTTGGAAAACATTTTAAATGACAGCATAATTTTTCATTACACATAAAAACAATTTTTTTCATCATTAATTTCATTCATGAAATTGAAATTTAATGGCATAATAAAGGTTCTTATATTAGATGTGGTTATTTTGTGGTTCATTTCCTGCCATCCTTTTAATTTTGACAGTGCATCGAGTGTGGATTTAGCCGATGACGTGAAGGGAGGGAGGCAGAGACATTCCGCCCGAAGAAAAAACTCCCACACAAATACTGATGGATGTCAGTCGATGCAGAGTTCCAGTAAAAGCTCCCCAAGGGACAATATGACGGCAATAACAGTAGAGAGGGTACAAAAGTAAAAAAATTAACCCCATAAGCACAATAATACCAAACGTTTAAATGACATCAGCGTGATATCTTTCACCTTCATATATCAAATGATATATGAGTCTATTAAGTATAATTTTCTCTGGTTTGTCAGTATTTGACTGTCTTGATGGATACAACCCAGGCTTGCAGAAGTTGTAAGTACTGCGTAAAGGTTTTTTCAATGGAACACAATGTGATCGGATAGTTTAAGCTGTAAAAATAAAGAAGAGAAACAGACATGATTAGAGAGCAAAAAAAAAAAATAAAACTCAAGAAAACATCAGATCGTGTAATTTAATAGACTTTGAGTAAGAAAACATGAACACCAGCTCACCTTTTATGATAACTTTGGCCAGCGCCTCACTCGAGCCGATGTGGTTGGTGGCCACACATTTGTACGTTCCGCTGTCACTCTGTTTAACATGAGCTATAAGCAGCTTCCCGTCCCTCGTGACCTCCGCTCCTGCAGATAGCCTCGCCCGGCCCACCCGGCTCCATGTGAACTGAATGGGATGAGAGCCGTGGGCGAGGCACTGCACGCGCAACGCATCTCCGGGATGCAGCCTCACCTGGTCCGGCAGGCAGGTGGCGTACGGAGGGCCTGTGTGAAGAAGAATAATACTCTTAGCACAAACAGTGAAAAAGGATCTGGAGGTACAGGGTTAATATCTGTGTTGTGCACTCACTCTCCACCTCCATCTGCGTGTACGCCTCACTGTAGCCGTGTATGTTAGTTGCATTGCAGATGTACTGTCCTGAGTCTTGGCGCCCCACACTGGTCAGAGTCAAAACTCCACCGACCACCGTGTGTTTCCATGGCAAAGGTGCTCGCAGCTTGGACCAGGTGATGAGAGGAGATGGGGAACCTGCAGGAAGAGCAGAGAGGACAAAGTTCAAACTGAGAAGTCAGAGCAGAACAACTGAGAGATATGTATAAAGACATCTTACCGCTGGCCTGACACTCCATTGTGACCGTATGTCCCTCCACCCCTGTCATCTCCGCAGTGCTCACCGAGGCCACTGGTGCTCCAGGACCGCCCTCGACAATGACCTGAACTTTGACCTCTGTCACCCCCTCGTTGTTTTCAGCCTGGCAAATATAAAGTCCTGAGTCCTCTGGACGAGCTACAGGCCACTGAGAAAACCACATACTCTGTGTTTGACATCTTGCAATGTAAAAACAAATGAAAGAATAGCACGCACATGATTTTATATTTCACCTCTATGGTGTTGACATCATTTATCTCCTTGGTAACCAGCTGCAGGGTGGAGCCTTGGCGTTTCCAGGCCAGTTTGGGGCGTGGCCTGCCTGTGGCACGACACTCCACGGACACCAAATCGCCGATCCTGGCCCGCACAGGCCCCGCCGGTGTCAGTTGTACTTTAGGAGCATCTGAGAGAAACAGTAAGTCGCTTATTATTATTTTTGGCTGCTTGCGGACAGAGGGGAAAAGCTAACACAACAATGACGTGACAGTTTAGCTGATTTGGTAAACATCCAAGCAAACAGCTGCTTATTTACAGATCCAAAAATTCTGGAGCAACACCATTCATTTCTTATTATGTCAAAGATTCACTCTCTTTTTGCTCTGTTTTTGGTCTCTACCAAGTTCTGTGAGGCTCCACTATGTTCACCAGCCTGTTGCCACCAGTGTTTGTCTGCTGTTTGGGTTTTCTTACTGCCTGCCGGGGCCAAAAATGTTGCAGTGCAGTGACATTGAAACAAACAGTAAAGTTGTGGGCTGGACAGCTAAACAATGAGGTGACACTCACTATAAAGCTCCGTAAGAACTCCGTAGAGTTGCAGATTCAGTTCGCAATTCTCAGCAGGTTCATGAGTGACGCCTTCACATTGTCATCTTGTTTTCACATTGTGACACATAATACAGAATAAAACATAAACCAACTCCTCTAAAATGATACCTGATGTACTCACACATTCACAATCACCAGTTGGTAAAAGTTTGTAGAAATGCCAGGGAATCACAGCTGGAGGTAAGTTATGCAGGGGCGAGGAAAGCCCCCCCCCCCAAATTCTAGTTTGATTATTTTATTTTTGGTTGACGTGAGCCCAGGTATAATTTTAGGTTTTCTAGCTTTGCTTTTGCACACACAGTGAACAGTGAAGACAAGCTCACGTTTGACATTAAGCACAGCACTGGCAGTGCCGCGTCCGGCGGAGCCGACAGCCACACAGCGGTACTGTCCCTGGTTTCCAGGTCGGACGCTTGCAACCGTCAGCACAGAGCCATCAGGACCGACCTTTACGTTGTCTGGAAGGAAAGAGGACAATTCAGACAAACCTCACAGACTGTGATAGTGTTTAAAAACTGTGACTATGCAAACATGTTATGACTCCTCACCTGGTAATGCTTGGTTATTGGCTCTCCTCCACTCCAGTTGGACTGGCTGAGCGCTGCCCCCCACTTGGCACCTAAAGCTGACAGACTCTCCTTGTCGCACAGTGGCAGCCTGGGGCTCCACTGTTACGACAGGACCCTGAGCTGCCACTGCACGCAGAGACACTTGTTAATACACAAATGCAACAACACACATGCATGCACAAATCAACTCCCTGAACCTTTAGACAGGTCCGTCAACAAACACCAAGCAAACAGCCAGAGTAAATACATAGAAATGCTGCCTGCTGACGAAGCAAAAAAATTTAAAATGGACAAAAAATAACAAATGAAGCGATTTTTCCACAAAGAAAATGTAATTTAAAGACAGCTCTATCTTATCTTATTACATTAAATTGATGATTCACCTAAATCACATGTTTGGCTTGATTTGCCCAGATTTTGAAATAGCTGTTGCAGTGATTTCTGCCCTCATACAAGCACATTGGAGGGAAAAATATATATATATATATTTATGATGCTTATATAAAAGAAAAATGATGTTACAACAATTCAAGAGCAACTTGTCTGTCAAAAAAATTATTTCAGTAGTTTTCATTGGGAGGGGGGATTACTTCCATAGAGACACGTTACAGTGGTCTATGAATAATCCAGAATAATCAGGACCCAACAAACTAATTTAAATTTGAGTTTAGGCTTCAATTTTGCTCAATCTGACCCTTATTAAATAAAATACAGTTACATCTCAACAGTCACACAAAGTAACAGAGAAGCTGTCAGGATGGCAGAAACATCCACTAAGTCTGTGTCACAGCAAATGTAATTCTGTTGTTAAAATTCAATCAGATTCATTACCTGAACATAACAGGGAACAGAGGATCAGAGCCCCGGGTGACAAATCCATGATGAACACACAACAGTCCCAGTTTCTCTGCTGTGCAAGACCTCTCTGTGTGTCTCTCTCTGTCCCTTATCACTGTCAACCTTTAACCCTTCACCAACCCCTTCCTCTACTCAAATATTGTCTCTAACTGCCAGTCACGTATGAAGCATTGACTATTATATTTTTGCACTCCTTTGAGCTAATAATTGTCTGATGCAAAAGACTTTAGACTTGGCTAAATATGTTAACCCTCGTGTTGGCCTTGGGTCAAAATGACCCGCAGCTGTGTTCAACCAAGTTCTATATTTTAATATTTTTTGGGATCATTGGTCATCATTCTTTAAAGAAACCCTCACAGCCTCCTTGTCACCAATGATCCCAAAAAATATGAAAATAAAATAGAACTTGGTTGAACACAGCTGCGGGTCATTTTGACCCAAGGACAACACAAGGGTTAATCATGTCACTGATGTGACATGCAAAGAACTTGCAGGAAATATTCTGGTGAAAAGCACAAAAACCAGATTTTGTGACTTGCAAAGATCTGTAACTAACTACAGGAAGACTGGAATTTTATCACTTTACTCTTCAGAGCATTATTCTGCTTTTCAAGAAAACGATCACTCCTCCACCCAAACACTCACACGTGTGTCTGTATTGATGTGAGCCTGCAGACGTAGTGGCTGATTAGACTGAATTATAAGGAACACAGTTGTCCTTGTTTTTGTCCTTGTTTTGGGGATAAAGAGAATCATCTGGGCTCTGTGATGGACTGGCGACCTGTCCAGGGTGTACCCTGCCTTCACCTAAAGTGAGCTGGGATCCCCCCGTGATCGTATTCAGGATAAAGCGGGTATAGATAATGGATGGATGGAGAATCATCTGCTGTAAAGCTGGAGAATACTCAAAAATAATGGATAATTTTTTATTTTTTATTTTTTTATTTTTTTATTTAAAGCAAAATCAAAATCACCAGAAATCACTTATAACAGTTGTAACTGTTTCTCATCTTAATCTGATTATCTTCTATCACTGTTCTTTTATAAAACTCTCATTATTTGGCCTTTAGCATGAACCAATCAATGAAGTTAACCCCTGTTCTCATAGAAGTACAATTATTTTCATTGCTGAACATTTTAAAGGATATTTAACAATTGATAACTATAAAATTAACAAAATGAAACACGTTACATCTAGTTGTATAGATGTAATGTGTTTCATTTTTTTCAGCAAACATAAGGTTTGTTTACATTTTTGAACTGAAGAGCCATCCATTGACTTTGAATGGCATTTTATCATACTAATAAGCTAACACAGTGTAGCACTCAATGCATCATCAGTTACTCCATAACAATCGTCCAACCTCTTCTAGTATACAAACGACATTCATATCTGACTAATATTTAACTTAATCAGTTAGATTTGAATCCCCTTCAAATGTTGTTAAACTAACTCAGGTGACTATGAAGCAATAATATTCCAGTTTTTTCTCTTCCGACTAATTTGCTTCTTTAAACACAGGTTGAGGATTGATTTGTTAACCAGAGCTCAAGTTATCTTTAATAATTCTTCTTTTGAGATAAAGTAAAATGAGCTAACCATGATCAGCATTAATATGAGATAGATGTGTTGGGAACCCTCCCAGCATGCACGTCCCAAGAGACTATAACTAATAATAACAGGCCGGCAATAAAAAATTTAACTTTTCTAACCTCATTCAAGAAGCAGCTGTAATTGCGTTAACAATTTTAAGCAGTGTACAGCCAATCGTTTAATAAGAGATGATAGTGATTTGACAATGATGTGTATTGTCCTCATCTAAAATCAATATGAGATAAACACTATTTGATTATAAAGACAAATAGAGACAAATTCACTGATCTAGAGGATCTGTGTACAAAATCTCTTAGTCATGATCTAGCTGACAATAGACTTACATGTTTGGCCTTCAGGATTTGTTGTTCTGACATGCATTTTAAATTAGCTTAAAAAATATTCAACAAATCCGTAAAATCCACAATATTCATTGGGATTAAGTCGTGTGTGTATACCCGAGTTTGGTGTAGCTGGGGAATTGTCTTGGCTGGCAAATGAAGATACGCTCTCAGCGTCCACAGCTGTCTTCATCATGTAAAGGTCGAACTTTGCAGTGTTCTTCTTGTACTAAATCCTCTTGTTTCCAAACCAGTTGGCTACCTGAGAGAATGAAAGAGGCCAAAAAAATGCATCTTTTTTTTTTATGTTTGAAAATCTATTTTTCCTCCTCTGTCTTTGACAGCCTGACTTGAGCAGCAGCGATGGAGCACTTCTTCACCAGCTCTTCTTAATCTCCTCATTAGGGCAGGGGTTTGCCAGATGGGAGTAAAAATATCCCTTCAAAATCTGTGTTGCCCTGTTTGCTGAAGTTTTTTCATTTACCACTGACAGAAAAAGGAAAATTGCACATTTTAAATGTCCGAAAAACAGCAAATACTATTCTTCACGATGCTGTAAATACACCGGCACACACTGAAAGGCTCATTTTAAGAGGAGGCAGAAAAAAAACATGTAAAATCCAACCTGGCATCCAGGAACCTGGAGCGTAGGATCATGACAGCCTCACGTGTGCTCTGCTTCAGCTGCATCTGGATGGCGCTGAACTTGCGGTGGATGATCGCCACCATTTGCTCGATCTCTTTGGGGGAGATGGGTCGTGTTCGGGACTGCTCCCTCAGCAGGTTCATCACATGGTTGGTGAATTCATTGCATGCTTGCGTGAGACGAAGGGCAAAGAGTTCAGGTGAGGCTCAGAAAAAATAACTCAAACACACTCGCATTCATTCAGCAGCATGTCACTTATTTAATTACCCCTTTAGCAACCCCTTACAGCTTACAACATGTCATCCAGTCGCATGATCTGAAGGGTCAGGGGGTTGGTCTTCTTGGTCGCCTTGGATACGGAGGGTTGTGGAGAGGGACAGAAACTGTCAAGGCCACATCAGACCAATAAAGTAATCAAGTCAAGTTCAAGACATGTTAGTAGGGCAGATGTTCAAAATCAAAATAATGTATTTACTACATAACACCATGTTCACTTACTCACCTACTGCTTCACTCCTCTAAATTCCCATCTCTTTTTTTCTTTTGGTTTTGAGAGGCTTTTGACAGACAGACTTAACATTTTTGGATATATTGCCGGGAGGTATTGAAATTGAATACTTGAACCATTCAGAGTTCACCGTTTTATATGTTGAAAATGTGAAGCATCTTTTAATCAAAGGCAGTAGAAAGAATTAAAAAATTTGGACATCTGGTTGAAAAGAGATAAAAAAAAAATGGGGAGCAGAAAAACACTTGAGTTTCCTGCTTATGTAACACTTGTCATTCAGAACTTCTGGCTCCACTGATGTAAAACTAGACAACCAGGATGCACACTACACACAACGCCACTGACATTCACACTTTTAAGCTACTTCAAAACATTATATTTCCTGTAGATCAGTCGCCATTGTGTCCCATTTAATGGATTTATAGATACTTTAACAGCTGCTCAACAACTGTGGATAACTGAGGGATTTGATGGAGTTTGTCTTTCTGAGCACAACTGGGGTTTTCTTATTACCCAGCAAATCTCACAAGACCAACACACATACAGGATTATCACAATATTTACAAGCTCTTTCATTTTGTCCCTTAGTTCAATTTTGTCCAAACATACCTCAAATCAGTGTACCAAAACTAAAGGCATGAAAATATTTATATAAATATATTATTATCTGCTTGACACTGAAAAAAAGAAGAGTTTAGTCCCACATGGCCCAGACACTGGACTTGACTCAGTCTCTTCTTCGCCAAATAGCTTTGACGCGGTAATGACAGTGAAACATTACAATACATTACATTACAGCACAAGCCGGCCATACAGTATGAGAAAAACACTCCACTGGTTCAAATAAACAGTCCAAGCAGAGCAGAACTGGACTTCAGGGAAAGCTAGCTTAATAGTGCCAGAAGAGTCGACACTATAAACACTGGACGACATAAGAAAACGTCAGTAACAGCTCTCTTACTGCAGCTGTATTTGTTAGAGGCAGTAAACCGATCTTAAGTAGAGTCTGTTATTGTGTACACTGGACGCTACTGAAGCGAGAGAAAACAGGAAGTACAGACGACAAAAAAACCTGACAGGAGGGAGGTTAACATAAAATCTCTGTTTCTATGGAAGTGATGCCAGTGTTCCTCGGCATGCCCAAAGAGAAACACACGTATACCAAACACATGCACAAGCATCCTTGTACACACACATACACACACACAACCGTTAATTAACGCCGGCTCTCAAGCAGCGACTCAAGACTCCATGAAAGATGAACGCTCATTTGAGAGATCGTTAATTTGCACCGTTATGCAGATTAGGTGGCAATTAGAAGGTAGTTCCTGGTAGGGTCTCCCATTCATCATCCACAACAAGGGCAATGCCAGCGCTATCATCTGGCTAACCTCCACAAGAAACACACACAGACACCTTTCAACACTAACTGAGTCTGTCAAACACACCGTCGATGTCCCAAACCATGTTAGTGTAGGGAAATTACTGCAGTGCATCAGCATTTATGCAATGATGTTTTAAATAGTTTCACACACACAAACACACTCAAATACACTCAAAGCAACTGTAGACGGTAGGCAGTGTAATTTGTTGTAATTAGTTGTAGTTAGAAGCATATTAATCCAATATTTTAAAATAAGGTCAGGAATCAGCACAATACAAAAGACATTTTTAACTGCAGATATGTTGACTTGTTGTTGTTGTTGGGAAAGCACAGGTGATGGCTGCATTCATGGTCCATGTTAGTACACTGTCGTGGTTTACTGGGGCACTTATTGGAGCTGAGCCATCATTAATACACCTGTGGATTACCTTCTGTGACAAGTCTAAATGTCTGTGGTGAAAAAAGGTCTCCTGGTCAGAGGCAGCCAACAGGGTCATTCTGCCCAGATGTGTGTGATAAAACCTACACTTCCTGGATGTTTTAGGAACTTACTTTTTAAGAGTAAAACTCCACATTTGTGACTTGTTTCAAAAAATGTACAACTCCAGTAGAAACAAATACCCTCAGGGCTGCATTCAACAGCCAAGACGGGGATGTCAGAAAATGCTGTGAAAGGGACTAAATGTTGGTTTTCAGCGTTTCCTGGGATTTGTTGATGTTAAACTGATAAAGAGGATTTATGACCGAAATCCATGTTTCAAGATAAAAGACGAGCACGGATTGAAGTGCAAAAAACCCATGTAAGACCAGGTAGCACGTGCAGACCCATTCAAAGAGTCTTTTGTGATCCTGTGATGTGAGAACTACCAATCTCAGCCGAACAGGTTCCTTCGATTGTTAAAGAAAGGTGGTCAAAGAATCATCTGGTCACTCTTCTATCTTTACAGTTTTCCCTATTCATGCCTCAAAATTCCTCTCTGCTGAGTTTATTTTACAAGTTCACTTACATCTCCTTTGCCGCCCTTCTCTTTTTCCCCACATTATCCTTTCTGTAAATTGGGGCTGTTCTGAGGGTAAAAGCTAAATGACGGCAAGTCGGTGAGACAACTAGTTGCCTTGGTAACTCTGAATCCTTCTGCTGCCAACCTCAGGCTTCCTGTTTCCAGGGTAAGTCAATGAAAAAGGACTGCTGTGTGACTCACACCACTCTGTACTTTGTGTGGAAGGAGTTCTCCACTCAAAAGTGATGTAAAGATGATTTCCTGCCCGTTCAAATTTTACGGGCATTTTTTTTGTGAATTTAAAATCAGAGCTTTGTATTATTAAGGTGTGAATGAATGAGGTTAAGTTATGCAGGATGTCATTTTTAGGTATAAAAGCCTGTATCAACCATCCTGTTGATGTGCAGTTCATCCACGTAAATCACAAACAATTACTGCGACATAAACATTGCACCATTTTAACTGCTGGCACAGATTCCTGATGTTAATCACCCAGATTAGACGATACTGTTGCTCCCATGAATTTGTCAGTCCAAAGCGTCTCCTGTTATGACGCTCCACCTGCAGTAGCACTTCTAGCCTTTTCACCATCTGAGCAGTTGGAGGAGAGCCTCACCAAATATCACCAAGGCAGCCAGCAGAGGATGAGTTTTTATAAAAATCCCACAGCAAATTCAATAAAACAAGATAATAAGAATATCAATAAGAACGATTAAGAATCACAATAAGAATATCAAAGAATCACAGAGTCAATCTATTTCAGCTATGTACAGTGGGTACAGAAAGTATTAAGACCCCTTTACATTTTTCACTCTTTGTTTCATTGCAGCTAAAATCAAAAAAGTTCATTTTATTTCTCATTAATGTACACTCAGCACCCCATGTTGACAGAAAAAAACAGAAATGTAGAAATTTGTGCAAATTTATTAAAGAAGAAAAACTGAAATATCACATGGTCATAAGTATTCAGACCCTTTGCTGTGACACTCATATTTAGCTCACATGCTGTCCATTTCTTCTGATCCTCCTTGAGATGGTTCTACTCCTTCATTGGAGTCCAGCTGTGTTTAATTAAACTGATTGGACTTGATTAGGAAAGGCACACACCTGTCTATATAAGACCTTACAGCTCACAGTGCATGTCAGAGCAAATGAGAATCATGAGGTCGAAGGAACTGTCCAAGGAGCTCAGAGACAGAATTGTGGCAAGGCACAGATCTGGCCAAGGTTACAAAATAATTTCTGCAGCACTCAAGGTTCCTAAAAGCACAGTGGCCTCCATAATCCTTAAATGTAGTGATGGTGAGATGAAGCCTCATGAGGCATCGAACCACTTCAGCCAATTGGTTCGAGAAAGGGTTCATTTCTCGAAGCTTCATGTGCACACGAAACCACCTACTGGCCAAGTGTATAATGACAGGCAGCTGTATCTGAACCACATGTGATGCATTGAATTTTTGTGTCTGTTATGGCTGTTGGGAATGACTATGAATTACAAAAATGTATGACCAAATAATTTCTGTACATAAATTATCACATATGTGCATAATAAAATATCTTTTGAATGTATTCTGTGTGTGTAAATTTTCCCAAAATGGTAGTATCATATGATATGGCAGGTTGTGTAATAATGTTTTTCTGTCACTTTAGGAAAATGGCATGGGCTTAAGCAGGCAGAGGACAGTGAAAGTGCTTGTGGAACTAGGAAGAGGGGACTGAATATGCTTGTTTAACTTGGACAATGATGTACAGGACAGGGGACATTTTATTCACTTTTATTCAGAAATAACAGTTTCTCAACAGTTTTTGGTTTTGTGGATGTCCACATGTCAGAAGTAAGGCTAACAGCAGCCACCTTTTCCACTTTAGCCTTAGCCTTCTCCTTAGCTGACTCATACTTGGCCTCCACCATGGCCTTCAGAGCCTAAAGGAAAAAATATATAGTGCTGAACTGTGAGACACAATAAAGTACTCATTTGTTTCATGCATGCACCCATACATACCTACCTTGTAGGGAGAACATAATTAGGATCCAGTTTGGACACAAATGCCCTGAATCCAACATCATCCACAATACTGAAGGGCTGTGTGTCCTTCACTATCATGGAGACGAGGGCTTCATCCAGCTCTTGTTTTCTGGTGGCTGGTTAAAAGAGAATAAATACAGTGTCTGTTACCTGTCTTTATTTGCACAGTAAACAAAAGTGAACAGGGAAAAATTGTGATGGTGCATTTGTAATATTGTAATGACTTACCTTGGCTGGGTGAAGCTCCAGTTTCCTCCTTATTCTCATGCAAGGCACGGTAATGCCTCAGCATGGATGAGGTGTTGTTATTGTACCCCAACTCCTTGGAGCACAATAAACACCTCACCTTTGAATAAAATAAGAAACTGTGAAAAATACAGTTCTTGATAAGCAAACCTAATGTGTCTGAAATAGAGTTAGATTTAGCTTACCTTATTAGGAGTTATCAAATCAAAGTGTTCTCACACAGGGGAAATCCTCCTCTTCTTAGCTGGCTCCATCTTATCACCTATCCTTCTCTCCTCACTCTCCTAAATCTCCAAACTATCTCTCTCTCTCTAACTTCTCCAAACTATCTCTCTCTCTCTAAACTCTCCAAACTATATAAACGCTATCCAAACTATCCAAACTCTCAACTGACCGCAACTCTCCACCAACAACCCACATTTTGAATGGAGCCTGAGGGGTTTATATTGCTGTCAAACCTCCTGGCAAAATCTGAACCACTTCCCGAAGCAGTCACGTGGTACAGCCGGGCAGCGAGGCTTCGGACGTCATCATTTTTGGCTCCTCCCCTAAATGAAGCAAGCCTCGACATGCACTTTGAGGAAACGCCCCCTCCATTACTTGACACACGCTTCGAAGCGTCGGCACATCTCGTAACATCACTACTTAAATGGAAGAAGTTTGGGACGACCAGAACTCTTCCTAGACCTGGCCGCCCAGCCAAACGGAGCAATCGTGGGAGAAGAGCCTTGTTGAGAGAAGTAAAGAAGAACCCAAAGATCACTGTGGCTGAGCTCCAGAGATGCAGTAGGGAGATGGGAGAAAGTTCCACAAAGTCAACTATCACTGCAGCCCTCCACCAGTCGGGGCTTTATGGCCGAGTGGCCCGACGGAAGCCTCTCCTCAGTGCAAGACATATGAAAGCCCGCATAGAGTTTGCCAAAAAACACATGAAGGACTCCCAGACTATGAGAAATAAGATTCTCTGGTCTGATGAGACCAAGATTGAACTTTTTGGTGTTAATTCTAAGCGGTATGTGTGGAGAAAACCAGGCACTGCTCATCACCTGCCCAATACAATCCCAACAGTGAAACATGGTGGTGGCAGCATCATGCTATGGGGGTGTTTTTCAGCTGCAGGGACAGGACGACTGGTTGCAATTGAAGGAAAGATGAATGCGGCCAAGTACAGAGATATCCTGGAAGAAAACCTCTTCCAGAGTGCTCTGGACCTCAGACTGGGCCGAAGGTTCACCTTCCAACAAGACAATGACCCTAAGCACACAGCTAAAATAACAAAGGAGTGGCTTCGGAACAACTCTGTGACCATTCTTGACCGGCCCAGCCAGAGCCCTGACCTAAACCCAATTGAGCATCTCTGGAGAGACCTGAAAATGGCTGTCCACCAACGTTCACCATCCAACCTGACGGAACTGGAGAGGATCTGCAAGGAAGAATGGCAGAGGATCCCCAAATCCAGGTGTGAAAAGCTTGTTGCATCATTCCCAAGAAGACTCATGGCTGTACTAGCTCAAAAGGGTGCTTCTACTCAATACTGAGCAAAAGGGTCTGAATACTTATGACCATGTGATATTTCAGTTGTTCTTTTTTAATAAATTTGCACAAATTTCTACAATTCTGTTTTTTTCTGCCAAGATGGGGTGCTGAGTGTACATTAATGAGAAATAAAATGAACTTTTTTGATTTTAGCAAATGGCTGCAATGAAACAAAGAGTGAAAAATTTAAAGGGGTCTGAATACTTTCCATACCCACTGTATATATATAACCTTAACTACAATCAATAATTAACAGAAAGAGTAAAAATGCTTCACCTTTTCAGCATGTAATTAATTTTCTGTACTGCCTGATGTAAAATATATAAGAGGAAAGTGACGAAACGAATGGTGGGCATACCTTTCTTTTCTTTGAGCTCTCACAGGACACTGAAGAGCACAGCCTTCATTGTGTGGCAATTTAAAGCATGTTTCCTTTTATGGAGACAGAGAGACACAGATTGTGAATTACAAACAATTCTTTGTTACTTTACAATCTATAGATTATGGGCACTGACATCCATGAACAATATATCTCAGAGATAGAGAGCTAAGACAGTAATACATAGTTTGTTCTGAGGGCTCAGTGCTTCAGCACAAAAAAATAATGGATATTACATCAACTTTCATTGGTTTACATCCATATTGAAAGAGCTGAATGACAGATATAGATTTATTTATTTTTTTAACACAGTCTATTAACACTTAGTGTCCAATTACTTAGACCCTTGTAATTTGGACACTTTGTGTTGAAAGCGATGCATATCATGTACAGTTCTTTTAATATTGATGTGAATATACTCAAATGAAAGCTGAGACTCATTATTTTATTTCATATTAAAAGTGCCTGAGGTACAGACACTGAAGAACAAAATACTGCATAATAGTCCAAATGCTTACGGGCTAGACTAAATACATGTCACAGGCTTCAGATGAATGAGTGTGTAACCAGGCCTGTTCGAGTCTTTGATTTAAAACAGGTCTGAGCACATAGCTGAAGTCTGAATTAAAGAAAGAAAGAAAGAAAGAAAGAAAGAAAGAAAGAAAGAAAGAAAGAAAGAAAGAAAGAAAGAAAGAAAGAAAGAAAGAAAGAAAGAAAGAAAGAAAGAAAGAAAGAAGAGAAGAGAAGAGAAGAGAAGAGAAGAGAAGAGAAGAGAAGAGAAGAGAAGAGAAGAGAAGAGAAGAGAAGAGAAGAGAAGAGAAGAGAAGAGAAGAGAAGAGAAGAGAAGAGAAGAGAAGAGAAGAGAAGAAGCAGGATGATAAGTAATATTGGATAGAGGAAAAGCACAAAAATATAACTGGACATCACTTTGTAATGTTTCATACAGCAAATTGTATGTTTTTACTGGTGGGGTGACCAGAATCCCAAAAATCAAATGTAGGGTAAATAGTGTTTGTATTGGACAGTGTGGGACAATGTGGGACACGTTACCACTGCTGAGGTATAGGACTACTTTCAAATGTTTATATTCCTATCCAACTTTAAAAATATATATATATAAATATATATATATATATTCTAACATGTGAAGACCTTAAACAGATATATTCATTTGCAACTTTGCAAACTGTCAGACTGAGTAACAGTGAGCATGAACGGCCTTAAGTGGTGCCAGTTTACAGTCTACTGACCTGTATGATTGCGAGTGCTGCACATTGTGGCCAACGCAGGTTATTGGAGCTGCTGTTTCCTCATCTGTTTCATCTCTGGGTTTCAGTGGGAATGTTTTTGTTGTTGGCGCATTTGCAAATTTTAGAAAGGCAACTGTCCTGCAGTGTTGACTTTTAAGAACTGGAGCCAACCAACGTGTGGGATATCGTCTCAATATGTGGGGACACAGGACGAATGATAAAAAATGCTCTGCAGTCCCACACAAAGTGGGGCACCTGGTCGCCCAAGTGTCTGGTGATAACTCCAATAACTGTGCTCATTTCATTGTTTTGGTGAGGTGGAACATTATCTCCCTTCACAACAGCCATAATGGACCCCGTCACCTCCTTCATCAGTAGGGAAACAGTGGGGAACCCGTCTTTGTGTGTGTGTCTGTATGTGTGGTGGTCATTATTTTTATTCAGTGAGATATCCCAAACTGACCTGATGGAAGAGATGAATGAATCTCCCAGCAGGAAGCAACAGTCTAGACTCTCTCACTCTGTTCATCACACGCAGGCTGCTGCATGCACCCCAAAAACACAGACACACAGATGTGCAGCCGTTCAGAGACGCACAGATGCACTCGCTGGCAATTTGCCACGTCTCCTCCTAGTTTTAGTCTCAACAGATTACAGTCGACTCTTTCTCATTAATCGGCCAATCAGCCAATGAAGCTATAAGCGCTCTGAATAAACACAGATTTCTTCCTTCTTTCATCTAGATGGAACAGTCCACCTGCTCCAACACCCCTACAACCACTACCTATGGTCTGCTCTGCATGTTGCCATGCCAACAGGGACCTGAGTGCCTCTGGATGCTGCAATCAAGCATCTTTTTCTCAATTTCAGACATGCACGTAACATTAAAGCTGATGAAAAGGAGTGTCTGCGTTTTGTTTCCTTTGAATTCTTTATGTGTGCTGTGTGCAGCTGCCCCTGTGTTCAATAGATAGAAGTTTTAAGTAAAGCTTAATTGTGACTTCTCTTTCTGTATTTGGGTATTTTTCACTGGGTTGTTCACTTTCCTTGTGCTCAGTCACTTACTCAAAACAAGCAAAAATCTGAAGCTTTAGGCCACAATAAACTGTCATAAATTAAACATTAGACCACTCTGCTGCTGTTACAGAAGTTGCGTCGAGCCACAATGTGTTCACACTATTTCAAGAATGAAGTTAGTTACATTCTATATTTTCTTTACTGTCAGTTAATCATGAAAGAAATTAAAACCAACAGTTTGCCTCTCTGTCTTTCCTTCTCTTTTTCTGGCACTCAGCTTTATGCCTCCTGCTTAACACGTAGGTCAATTTATTTTTTTTATTTGTTTTTACTTTGTTAAAAAGGTTCAACAATATTCTTCAAAAATCATACCAGGGGTAAATAAATTATGTATTTCTTGGAGGGTATTTTCACATCAGTTGATGCTTATTTGCATGGAAGCACAGTATAGGCAATGTGGTTGATTCAGATTAATGTTGTGCACATGGTAATGTTAATAACAGAACGTGTCACCCGGTGCAACCATGTGGCTCAAATATATTTCAGTTTTGCCAAACAGGATTGTGGCACAGAAGACTAAACAGTAGCAGGCTTTGCCTTCATGTGTACAGCATTGTACATGTCAGTAGAATTAAGGGTCTCAATAACCTAAGAAACACATCTCTTAATGTGCTCCTTCCATTTCAGCCCTTTTATATCTCGTATTCTCACTCTTCTCTCCATCACACACACCTGTCACCCCTTTTCCATTATCCTCCTCTTTCTTCTTTCACCTCAGTCTGCTCTGTTCACCCTTATTTTCCTGTAAATGAGAATCGATCCTTTCAGCACCTCTCTGTACACCCAACATCGTCCACCTTTAGCATGCTGTATGCTGCAGACCTATAAAGCCATGCAAAGGGGCTAGATATGTTAAAATATTTATCTCTCTGATTGTTGCTGATAAAAACCCCAAAATATATCATATTAACATAAACGATTTCAAAAGAAAAAGCTATTTTGGTGGCAGCTGTGAAAATCACACTTTATTTTCAGGCCTCTGCTGCCATCCTGCGTTCAGACTCGAGTTTGCATATATTGCGTCTATTGTGACGTAATGCCGCGGGGCTTCACGGGAATTGGAGTCGCAATGGATTCACCACTTCCTGCTTCGAAGAGGTAGACGACCAAGAGGTTTCGGCTGATAGCTAAGAAGTTGACAAGCCCTCCAAAGAACAACACCTCGGAGGGACAGAAGTAAACACAGAACCAGAGTAAGTGTGTATTTTTATTTATTTTTTATTTTTTTTAATCACTACTTGAGTCGGTTCGTGAATTAATTCGCTTTTAGCTCATTTTTTAACAAGAAGCAGCGAAGTTTTTTTTTTGTCAACGGAAGAATCGCAAAGGTAAATTCAGCTTGTATTGAGTACGTGGGATATGACTCCAAAGCAGTCTTTATTTGTAATTTCATCACACGTTATTTAGCAATATCTCAATTTCAATACACGTGAATTTGTTCTGTAATGTAAAACTTTAATAATTCTGGTGTGAAGAGTTGCAGTTCAAACTCAGCCAGCTGTGACTGACCTTCCACCGTTCACACAATAGACTGACACAACAACAGCAAGCAGTGACCTCAGGAAGTACAAGCAGGTAACCAAAGAAGTAAATCTCCCAGAAATCACCTCACATTTCACACTAACAACTTTTTCTGTCTGTATTTTTTTTTTTTTTTTTTTTATTAATTTAAATTTCATTTCGAAATGTGATAATTTGTCAAATATACGGCTTGGAATAGAGGGGTTTTTCATTATTGGGGAAAAAATATTAACCATATTATATGTAGATATACCATATATATATATAAATAGACTACATATTGTTGCATCTGGGTCACATACCAAAAAGATTAGGTAGGTAGGTAGGTATATACTTTATTAATCCCCGAGGGGAAATTTTTTCGCCACAGCAGCATACATACAGGAGCAATAATAGAAACAGTAGAATAAAATAATAATAGAATAGAATAATATAATAGAAAAGCAATAAAATATAAATATAAAATATAAAATGCACAGTACATACAGTATATATACAGTACATTAAATATCTATATATATTATATACAACAAACCAATAAACACAGTCAACATATATATATATATATATACATACGGTACGGTATATATCTATATATATAATATACATATAATATACAAGCAACCAAGAAACACAGTCAACAGTGTTTTTGTACTGTGATGGATTTTGCCAGAGGTGAGTTATTGTAAAGTCTTATGGCAGTGGGCAGGAATGATCTCCTGTATCTGTCCTTGTTATTACTGGCCACCTCAGCAGATGTTCCTGTCTGGACTAAGGATAACTGAATTGAGACACTGAATAGTCTCATTCTGCTCTTAAATATCCTGATTACATCACCATTCAGACTAAATAGGATGTTTCTGTCTCAAACAATGGGACAACATGAACTCTTCGACCAATAAGGACCCCATTTACTTCCGAGAGTTTCCAGTAATTTCAAGGTATTTCATATCACTGTTATGCTGATGATGTGGAGCTGAATGTCTCCTTCAAACCTGATAACACTGACAAACTGTCTGTTTTGTGCACAGTTGTATGTTAAAGGACTTACAACATTTTAAAGCTAAACACACAGAGAAGACTTGAGTCCTTATTACTGCTTCACAGCACAATATATTCTAATGTTACTTACCTTTCTCCAATGGTACAGTGGAAACTTTTAAATCTGGGCCTCATAAAAAAAAAAAAAATATGAATTTGAAAAATATTGCTACACTTTTCTTTTTCTTGTCACGACCAGAGCTAGAGATGATCATCCGTGTTTTTATATCATCCCGCCTCAGTAAGTAATCCCTGGACTGTCTGTAAATGGTCGTTTGTTAACCAGGTCCACCGAAGCTGTTTGCATTAAACCAACCTCATCGTCTTTACATGGCTTTCCCATCAGGTTTAGGCTTCATTTTAAGGCTCTTGTCCTCGCATATAGAGCCCTGCATGGTCAAACACCGACACCTTTGCCCTCATTTAGTATTCACAGATCTTTGAATATGCAAATAGTCCCCGCCTCTATCTCTTACATTATCTCTTACCTCTGTGATAGTGTAAACATGAATGGCTTTTAAGGTTTCACTTGAACGACCACAACGTAAATTAAAACATCCTCTGGCAATGAGAAAACTTGACTTGCGTTTTATTCCGTCATTTACGTATTAAAGAACACGTTTGCATTGCTGTCCTCCACTCCAGAAGTCCTTTACCTTCCTTGTGTTATTCTACTTTTCTCTGTCTCTTGCTCAGATGTCCTTGATGGATCACGGGACGGTCCGCCCGGTGACTGCGGTGGCCTGGTCCTCCAACAGCAGCACCTGCCCCAGGGACTTCGTCCTGGTAGGAACAGAGATAAAAGGTTGATGTAGAGGAACGAAAGGTAGAGGAGGAACGTTTCACTCAAACAGTGAACTCAAAACAGTTCATGTGGGAATCACACTAACCGCCAGATGTGGTTGGAAATATAAAGTAGGACAGTTTGAGTGTTTTGATTTGTCAAATCTTGCTGTCCTAGCTTTAGTAACTGACATGCCGAGAGACGGACTCTCCTCTCTGTGCTGCGATGTGCCGTGCAGCCTCAGCCAATCTCCGCTTAAAGAGTAACGTCTTGGAATTTAACCAGAGGAGCTACGACAAGAGCGGTATGCTCTTTAACCTCGGTGAATATGGGAGCGCTTGTATTTATTGATCAGCTGCACTCAGTTGTAAGAAATTACAGATCAATTCTGACAGAAAGGGGGAAGAAGATTACAAAAGTCTAATCGGCTTGTTACACAGCGTTCTGCAATATTTTGCAAACAGAGAAACATTTTGATGTTTGCATTCTGAAATTGAAATAAGAATTCGCACGACAAATTAAGCCCGTATCAACGATGCAAAAAAAAAAAAACACACACACACAATATCACCAATGGATGGATATGCGACGGTATAAAGTGTCTCATCAAGATCCACAACTACGAAAACAGCGTCAGAGTTCCGCCAGATGTGGTTGGAAATATAAAGTAGGACAGTTTGAGTGTTTTGATTTGTCAGGGGAAAAAAATGACCTTCAGAAACGGAGACTGTTTAAAATGACACCAACTGACTGTAAACTAACGTCGCTGAAGGTCCCGACCAAAAAAAAAAGAAGGAAAAAAAAAAAAGGATGTTGCGTAAAAGTCTGTTTTCACGACTCGAACGCTCTTAACGATCAGCATCAACAAGCTCCGAATATGAAGTCAACATTTAACACAGCTTCTGCTCGAGTCAAAAGCCGGCCAAAGCCGTCACCAGCACGGGGCCGGCTCTCTTCGTGCCGCGCCTCGCCGTATTATCCGCCTGTTTGGACTCAGTCCTTCGTGATGTCACAGTTCGGCCCGTTTCCTCTGAATCTCTCTGCCCTCCGCAGATCAGCATCACGGAGGACGGAGCGGTGGCCAACTTCACACGCAGCTTCGCCATGAAGTCTGGGTATTACCTGTGTTACAGCAAGGTGGGCACTTCCGTTACGTCATCAAAGTTTCACGTGCGTTACCGCAGTCCGCCGTGCACGTTTTCCCACCCGGCTTTTCGCTTCTCTTGCACTCCCGTCGGCCGCGAATGGACTGAACCCCCGTCTCTTGTCCGCAGGCGCTGACGGGCGGGATGGTGGTGACGGACATTCAGGTGATCTCAGAAAAGGACTCGATTCCTCACGGCTACTGCTACATAGCGGAGCACCTCGAGCCAAGTGAGCGCGCGCGCTTTCAAAGGTTTTTACACAGATTCTCGGAGTAGCTATTCAGCGCTGACTGATTTTTTTTTTTTTTTCCCCCCGTGTCCAGAGACCTCCGTTTGGAAGAAGAAACGAGTGTGCGTGCGCATCGCCCCGGTGGGCAGCGTGGAAACGGCCGTGTTGGATATCAAACTGACCGCCAAAAGCAAAATGATGCTGCAGCATTACACATACGTGGGGTTGGTAGCATTCACGTCGGCAGCGAGATAGTAGCCGCGCGCTCGTACGCACGATTTCCCGAGATCTATTTAGTCTCTCTCGCTCTTTCGTCAGCAGACATCGTGACAACTACAAGAACATAAAACACGAAGGTTTAAAATACACAACTATGTCATTTTTATTTTTTTTAAGTCCTCTCGTGGCAATGTCCATTCATGTTAGTTTAAATGACTGAAAATGCATCACGTTGTCCGCGTAAAGACACGTAAACAAACATGATGCACAAATAGAAAAGAAAAGAAAGGCCGTTACCGTGGGCACATCTTAGACGCCTTTAAATAAACTCTGGTCATGTGACCCGTTTACGCGCTACATTCAAATAAACCCTTAGGTTAGGTTAGGTTAGGTTAGGTTAGGTTAGGTTAGGTTAGGTTAGGTTAGGTAGTTACTTTATTAATCCCCGAGGGGAAATTACATAAAGAGCAAAACTTTTTGTTCATGTTTTATCACTGCTATCATATATATATATATATATATATATTTTTTTTTTTTTTACTGTTTTTAAATGACTGTATAAACTCCCCAATAATGAGGAATTAATGACAGAAACAAAAAGTAAAACGGCTCAACAAAACATGTCTTGCATAATCCCACAAAAAGAGTGATTAGTATTCAGATGTAAGATATTTAAATACCACTTGCAAGGGGGCATTCAGCACTTCATTGATAATTATACGGTTCTTAATTTGTCATTCAAATGTGCCTCTTCTCCAGAGACATCCACGGCTACGTGCTGTGGTGCAGAAAGGGGCATTTTTCGAGCCCCGTGCCCCAAGCGAAGCCTCGCAGTGTCAGCCTGGACGTCCGCAGCCTCTCCTTGGAGCAGCCGTCTGCTCTTCTGCCCCTCCGACCGAGGTACAGTACAGCTCGTCTGTTTGGCATCTAATGTGGAGATTTGGTCATTTATGTCTCTTCTTTCAAAAATATTTAAAAAAATAAAATAAATTTAAAAAAAAACACAGATCAATAATTGTATCCTGGACGTGTTTTACTGCTGCCGTTAATATCTTACCCCGTTTGTTTCCGCAGCAACCCCCCTCCTCTGCCCAACAGCAGGCTCAGTAACAGACGCAGCAGCCTCCACAGCAAGGACAACCTGGACAAACCTGCTGACAGCAGTATCCAGGGAATAACAGGTACTCCAAATCTTTCCTCTCACACAGAAACGCCATTATCGACTTGTTACTATTTCTCACTGCAGGGATCCACTTACCTCCCACTGTACCCACCTTCACTCTCTGCAGCTCTAGATGGAGTTCCCTTTAGCCTGCACCCGAAATTTGATATCCAGGAAAATGGGACGGTAGGTTGCATATTTTCAACAAAGCGACGGTATCGATGGCCAAATGTGGCTCTCGTTTTGCCTCACTTTATTTTTCATTCTGTCCTTTTTCGCCCCAACTCTCTAATGTGAACACATTTCTCTTGGACTCCTCAGCTGAACAACATTCGTATAAAGTCTCTCCGTGACATCGAGAATGAGGTGAGCTCACGTGTGATCCTCAATTCGAACCACCTCGTTCTGATAATAGACTCACTCTGTTTTTGTTTTTACCTTCTTCAGTATAGCTACACGTTCGCTGTGGAGGAATATGCTGCCAAGAGGATCAGACCAACAGGGGGCGCCACATCCTCTCAGTGATCTTCTCACTTTGCCAAAGCCACCAGTTCTGTCACCGGTGTTTTATTCTGTCCAGAGGCGGTCTCCGGGGTAACGCCTCAAGTTATGGTACAGACGAAGGATAATCATGCCTACATTTAGGTTCATATGTTCGCTTGTATGAAGCTTTAAAAATGGCTTTAGATGTAAAAAAAAAAAAAAAAAAAAAAAATTGATCACAACTGGGACCATTAAATGCTCAGCTCTGGACGCTACCGCACACGAGACAGACTACCACACTTTAAAGCCATTTAGTGCATCATGTTAGAGTTACCTTCTTCCAGTATTCTGAGCTTCTGTTTGCCAAAGAAAAGGTGGTTTTTTTTGTTTTTGTTTTTGTTTAAAGAGATCCTTCGACCTTCAACGGCATTGCAAGGTTAAAGATGTAGTAAATCGATGGATCTGTAGAGTGTCTGCTGTTCGTCTGCAGCGTTAAGTTCAGTTTCATCACTTCTACACGCTCCGAGTCTAAAAATGAAGATGCACTTTGCCATTCAGGATTTGTCCTTCTTATGTCACCTGACGCTGTCACACGTCTTTAACTGTAAGAATCAGGAAGGTGTTTCTCAAGCAGAGCTGTGACATTCGGTTTTGGTGGATGAACTTTGCTGCAGATGATGTCTCAGTAGATACACTAACATATCTAAATGTAGAACTTAGTGCATTTATTGTATGAAGAATAACCTACTACGGATTTATATTATTCCCAAAAAAATAATATATCTTATTTTAAGATGAATGGAGGAAAGTTGTATATTTGTGTTACGGGATCAAGGGGAATATCTTTTTCTTTTCTTTTTTAAAGTAAGGCTGAGTAAGGACCAAATATTTATCAATGTAAAATTTTTGTTTTTATCTTCTGTAGAAGAAGCTCTTACCGCATGGAAAAAAAAATAAAAACCGAAAGAAATAATTCAGGGGTCTTGCTTTTATGAGCTGTAGCTTAAGGGAAAAAAAAAAAAAAAAACTGTCCTGCATATTTGAGAAGTTAAGCTTTAAGACTGAAGGAAATCTATGAGAGCTGGACAGTCTGGGAATCATCTATTCACAACAACTCGTTTCTGTTTATTCTCCATAAAATAAACTCAAGTTGCAGGTTTTTTTTCTGGTGGTTAAGAACATTCTGGTACAATACTGCCACCTGCTGTACTAAACAGGGATGTTTACGCTGAGGACCTTCTGTTTATAGTCATCAACATCAGGACCAGACGCTGCTTTATTGGCCAGGTATGTTTACACCTACAAGGAATCTGACTCCGGTTTGAAAAACGCTCTCAATGCACATACACAGAAACAGACATAAATAGACCGATATACAGCTAAACAACGGTAAAATTATTATCATTTGCGCCGTGTATTGTGATAATTCTTCAACACAGTGAAGGCATGTGGGCGAAAACTGTTTTTATGTCTGGTTAAACATGTAGGCCCTTCTTCTGAAATGTTCAAGAGAAGGATTTTCACCTTTATTTGGCCTCGGGAACATCCCTCCTCTGTGTCCAGCAAACACAGAAAGGGCTCCACTTTCCTTGGTTCTGCTTTTCTATGTCCATACTGGAAGAAAAAAAAAACAACAACAAAAAACTTTAAATAATGAAGAAATTCTTCGTGCAAAAATACTCAAGAAACAGGCAATTTTATTATGGAATAAAATCTTTGTTGATCAGTGTTATTTCGATTATACATTAGATATTGATGTCCCTTTTTTATTATTATTATTATTATTGTGGTAATTTTCCTGGGGTAAAAGGAAATGAGCACTTCTTCCACCATATCGCCCTCGTTTTTTCATGGCCTACACGTTTTTGTTGTTGTTTTTTTAATTAAAAATTAGAATTCTCTTTGGTTGCAATAATCAAGTCAGACACTGCTTGAAAACCAGGATTAAAACAGCTGTCATGAAATAGAAATGTGCATTAAGGAAAGCAAGACTAGATTCGGAATGATCTCACCGACTCTTGTTTCGATTCTCTTGAGAATTTGTAAGTTATCGTCTCGGTTTTATGAGCGTTTTGTTCACTTGCTTGTCAGATTTGCAGCAATGCAGTTACAACGGCGAGTCTCGCTGCTCTTGTTTGTTCTCCTTTCCGGAAAACAAGCTCTGATTCCAACCAGCTGTTTCCCGCCTCACACAGATCAGCTGCACACACACACACACACACACACACACTCGTAGTAGGCGGAGGCAGGAAGCCACACACACACACACACACACTGGAGGGAACCCCATCAGCTGTGGAGAGCAACACAGCTTGAATTGACTTTTATTTGTCTTAATGCTATTCTTCAGATTTTACCGATCGGAGAGAGGTATTTTAGAAATGCGTCACTGAGGAGCGCAGGGAGAGAAGAAGAAAAACACCCCCCCCAAAAAAAAAACTGCGGTAACCTCTTAATATTTTAAGAATTAAGAGCCGCGGAGACCAGAGAGACAGAGAGAGGAAAACAGAAACCACGGACTACAAGAAGGTGGCTTCGAAAGCATGGAATATTTCATGATGCCGACAGAGAAGATACCGTCCTTACAGCAGTTCAAGAAGACGGAGAAGGACGTTATCGGAGGTCTCTGCAGGTGCGTCGCGGGAGCTCGCTGTTTTTGTGTGTTTGATACTAAAACGAGGGGTGCACAAACCATTTTTTATTATTATTATTAATTTTTTTTTTAATTTTTTTTTTTTTATTGTATGTGTGCATGTGGCTGTAACGCGTGTGTGTGTGTGTGTGTGTGTGTGTGTACACGCGGTTGCAAGTCTTTTGACTTCGTGTTAGCATGCTAACGCTAAGCCCCGTGTCTTTTTGGGCAGCGTGGTTTTTTTTTTTTCGGAGAAACTAGCCGCGCCGCTTCCTCCGGTGCCATGTTTCTCCTCCGCCGGCTCCCCGCAAAGCCCCGCGTCGTCGGCGGGTTTACTTTGCGCGCTGGTGTTAAAAAAAAAAAAACAACAACAAACAAAACAACAAAAAAAAGCGTGTTTGTACCCGTTTTGGGTTCAGAAATATGTGAAATCGACAACACTGGCGTCCCGATGAACACCCACCACGTGGTAGTTAACGTGTTCCCCTCCTCCTCCTCCACCACCTCCACCTCCTCCTTCAGCTGCTACACGCCAACAAAACACACACCAAAAAAAAAAAAAAAAACACCACATGTTTGTCACAACCTTTTGCCTGTTTTTGTTGTTGTTGTTGTTGTTTTTTTAAGGAGTAACTCGAAGTGGATTTCGCGATACGTTAAATTGGGCCGACGTAAAAAAAATAAATAATAAAAAAAGTGCGTTTCGGCCCCGCGGGTGAACGCGTGTTTTAAACGCCACTCCCGCGGAGCAGCCGTCGTTGTGTCGTGTGCTAAAAAAAAATTAATAATAAATAAATATTAAAAAAAAAAAAAAAAATGGTAGCTTAGCTTAGCTTCACTGGTTAGCCACCACTGCGCACTATTTTTTTTTTTTTTTTTTTTTTTAAATCACGTGTTAAAGTGGAAACACGTCGTCTAGTGAGTGTTGGCGGTGTTGTTGTTTGTTTTGTTTGTTTGTTTGTTTTTTTGGTTGGTAGCAGGTAAAATAACCGAGTGTTAGCTCGGCGCTAATCATAGGAAGCACATTGTTCTTCCACGATGCCAAAGGGGGGCCTTGCTGCTGCTGCTGCTGCTGGCGGCGGAGTCACATTTCACCGCTGCAGACCGACGCGCCCCCCGGCGGCCACGCTGGAGCTCCGCAGCTCACAACAACGGGTTTCATCAATGAACGTGTTTCAAAGTGTGGAGGACAGATGCCGTCGTTGTTGGTGTTTTTTGTGGGGTTTTTTTTTTAATGCGCCGTTTCCAATCAGGGATCTTTACAGATTTGTGTTCAACGAGTCGTATTAACTCGGTGCTGAATTTTGTGCATCATTTTTTTTTTGTAACATTATTATTATTATTACCATACTTGTGTGAACCCCCTCTCCCCATTTTTTTTATATTATAATAATAATAATAATAATAATAATAATAATAAAGCAGATAATAAACAATATCCAGAGAGTCTGAAGACCAAACTTGCTGAAGAAGAAGACCACCGGGGAACAAATACGATGTTTGATTATCACCGCATAAGTCACTGATTAAACACATTGAATTATATAATGTATATGAGCTGTATACAGAGGTATAAATTTATTTATTTTTAAAAGCCAGTAGTTAACACAGACATGCAGGGAGTCGTTGCCATGGAGATGTTCCACTGTGTCATCAGGTGTAAGCTGGCACTGACTGCATCAATGCAGTCTCTGTTGGAATCGAGCCAAATAACATTAGTCCCTTTTTTTTTTTTTCTTTAGTAATTCGCTTCGAGATTCATTACCGTAATGCTGTCTTTTATTTATATATATCATCTCAGGGCTGGTTTTGTTTTCTTTGAGGTCGTTGGGGGATTCGGACGGTCCACGAGGAGGTTGTGGCACTCGGGCAGCCTTTTTTTTTTTTTTTTTTGCTGTTAGCCACGTGTGATTATACACCAAGTCACATATGTAACAAACTATCCCTTAAAGTTTGGTGAACGTGTCATGAAATGGGCATGTTTGCAGTACGTTTGCATTCCAGGGATGAACGGTTTAATCCTAAAATACAAAACTAATCTCTAAATGTTGTTCACGGGTTTAACCGGCACAAGTATGTTATTTTAGTGAGCTGTACCGAAGCTTTCAAAGTAAGATAAAAAAAAAAATGAAAACACAAAATCAATCTGTGGACTTGCATCATATAAGAATAGAATATCTTAAATGTTCTTTTTGAGGCATGTTTTCTATACTCCGCTCGGCTTGTAAACGGACAGATTGAAGTAAATTCGGACAATTTAATTTCGTACCTCGCTTTCACCCTGGAGTAAATATGACGGAGAAGGTTTTGCCACCGGGGAAATCCAACCTCGTGGGGCGGAGGAGGGTCGTCGGGGGGCACCGAGTTCATCCATACTCAAAGACCCTCCTGCAGCTCGGCTGAGGAATGTAAAGAAAACGGGAGTAACCGTGTCTGCTCGGAGGCTTAAAGCCTCGTTGTCGGAGACGTCAGCCACTAGCAGATTTTGTTGTTGCTGTGATTTTAATCCAGAAATCCTGATTTGTCTGAGGTGTGTGTGTGTGTGTGTGTGTGTGTGTGTGTGTGCGCGTCAGCTGAAAGTTCTCTCTTTCTTGTAGCCGCATTTCCTGTTATTGTTCATACTATGTTTAAATAAACCAAGTGAAGAAGCTTTGCAGCAGGTTTTACCCCAAAACTTAAAGGTTAAACTGCATCAGAGAGGAGCTTTAAACTTCTCACTGGACGCGAGTGTCTCCACGGACAGAATCATGATCCTTCTCCCTCCTCTGGTGTCTCTCCTTCAGCCTGGCCAACATCCCGCTCAGCCCGGAGACGGCCCAGGACCAGGAGAGGCGGATCCGCCGTGAAATCGCCAACAGCAACGAGCGCCGGCGCATGCAGAGCATCAACGCCGGATTCCAGTCGCTCAAAACACTCCTGCCGCACACGGACGGGGAGAAGCTCAGCAAGGTGCCGCCGGCACGCAGACACCCGACTCGCATGACGTAGCTCGCGAAGTTCACGAGGCCGTAAACGACCGGGTGCAAATGTCCGCGGCGGGAAATCACATTTGAAATTTTGACATCCAGGCCTCCCCATTTCACGTTTCAGTCTACCTCCAGCAGTCGCACGAACGCGTTTCTCTTTATCCTCTTCCGAAATTCACCTTCTTGTTTCGTCCCTGGCAGGCGGCCATCTTGCAGCAGACATCGGACTACATCTTCACCTTGGAGCAGGAAAAGACGCAGCTCCTGGCACAGAACAACCAGCTCAAGCGCTTCATCCAGGTAAACGGCCCGTGCCGACGTTTTTTTTTTCCCACCACGAAAAGGGTTGTTTTGGATGAAGCCGGGTTTTCCTAAACGAAAATGGCGGTCGTTGTTATCCCACTTTATAAAAAAAAAAAAAAACCTTCCAACTGAACGGTCTCGTGTGGCGTCGTATCTTTCAGGCAGCCGCAGGTTTGCCTTTGTTTAGATGAGAGTACGTCCGACGGCGTCAGCTGATCGCTTTCAATTGTGTTTGAACGTCCCAAGTGATCGCAGCAAATCAGCAAAAATAGTTTGGAGGGAGTTTGTTAGACTCGAGACTGTACTGTCAGCGAGCTACAACGTCTGAACGAGAGCGTTATTGATGGACGTCGCGGCCTGCTTTTGAAGGGCTCGAATTTCCTGTGCTCTTCTCATTACAACCGAACTTATATTTCACATTTGAACAGCTGGTCAAATTTGGCGAAGACAGTGCACCATCTGTCGTCTGTCATGGCTTGTGACGGATATGTTTTAACTTTTTTTTTTTTTTTTTAAACCATGCTGTTGGTTCACTTGTTTTTTGTTGTTGTTTTGTTTCTTTTTCTCGCCACACCGGCCTGTTCAGTTTAACACAGGCAGCACGTGTTGTTGTCAATGGGGGGGGGGAAAGTCCAACGAACCTGATTTTAATTTTTTTTATTATTCTGTTTTTACCGTTTTACTTTACACGTGGTTTCCGTGTCACCGCAGGAGTTTAGCGGCTCATCGCCTAAGAGGAGGCGAGCGGAGGAGAAGGATGAAGGGATCGGGTCTCCCGACACGCTGGAGGAAGAGAAAGTGGAAGAGCTGCGGAGGGAGATGTTGGAGCTGCGGCAGCAACTGGACAAGGAGCGCTCGGCTCGAATGCAGCTGGAGGAGCAGGTGAGCTGACGGCAGGAGGTCAAGGTGTCCTTTTTACCCGTCTCAGCGCGATCAAAAGATTTCACCTTTTTTTTTTTCAGTGAGTCACGGGATTGTGTTTGAAGCAGCAATTCAAAAGAAAGGGTACCTCACGGGCTGTTAGTTTATCCCACACGGTGCGGATTACTGAAGGCCACGTCTTCAGGTTACAAACCTGCCTCACCTAGAGGTAACAAATACCCAAATTCCTGGACCGGTTTTTTTCAGTTTTACCTTTTTAACTTCTGATCAGAGCGAATCCTTTAAACAAACGGAGGGTAGCTTGTGGTGCTGACAGACGAACCAGCACGTCAGCCAGTTCCTCATAAAGCGACACCCCGGGATCCACCTGACCAGCAGGTTTCGGACAAAGGAGGGAGAACAGGTGGCGAAGACAAACAGAAGCTTAAACAAGCTCTTACGAGCGCAAAGTAAACATGAGGGGCACGACATTTCCACAGCACCTGAAACCAACCTGTCAGTAGTTCAGTTTTAATGAAGCCTTAAAAGAAAAGAAAATACAGCTCACAAAAATAATGAATGAAGGATTTTTACCAAACCCAACGGACGTGAATGTTTTGGTTTTTTTTTTTTCAGTCCGTGTATTGTTTGTATTGTCCCAGTGCTTTACTTTAATGTTTTAACGTGTGAATTTCGCACATGTACACGCGTGTGTTCGTAGGTGCGCTCCCTGGACACCCAGCTGCACCCGGAGCGTCTGAAGGTGATCACCCAGCAGGTGGAGGAGGAGCAGGCACTCATCCAGAGCCAGACGCTGCTACGGCTCCAGCAGATCCACGCCGCTGACCGACAAACACACAGCCCACAGGTCAGAAACGCACGCACACACACACACACACACACACACACACACACACACACACACACACACACACACACTCAAAAGACAGTTGGAGCCTCTGCTGCAGTTCAGTTTAGCTCCGTCATGTGTAAATACACGAAGTATCTCATGCGTAGTAATGAGACACTTTTTCATTTTATTCATATTTTGTCTGTCCTCCAGGTGCTGGCTCCGCCCACTCCCCCTGCTCCCACCCACCACCCCACGGTCATCGTCCCAGCCCCAGCACTCACCCAGCACCCCCATCATCACGTCACCGTGGTGACCATGAGCCCGTCTGTCCACACCAGCACGGTGTCCACATCCAGACAGAACCTGGACACCATTGTGCAGGTTTGTTTTCCTCTGGATGGAAACAAAATAAATTCATCAAACACTAGAATAAGTGATTAGGACTGGGCAGCATTAAAAAAAAAAAAAAAAAAAACTCCTGTACCAATAACCTTGAATTTGATACAGCATCCTGAAGGATGCTTTTTTTGGTTACAGTTTTATCAAATCTAGTTTAACAAAAAGAAAATTACACAACACATTGCTTTAGAAAGCTTTGATTTTATTTCAGTTTAGCGAGGGAAGGTTTAACCGAGGTGATTTTCTGGAGCTACGATTCACAACTAGTAAATCTTCTTCACGCCTCACATGCATGCCATTACTAAACGCTGCAATTTACCGATGGTTCCTAAACGCCTCACACGTTATCTGTCCACGCTGACTTGCCCTGCTGCCTGCAGTTAACGCCGACAGCCATGTGGCCAAAATGAGTTTGAAAAGAGTGAGATAAAAGGTTAAAATTTGAAACCGAAGGAGAGGCCACAAATAGCGAACGCCGTGGGTCACCGACGCTGGCGAGATCTACTCACCGATATGCGTTTTAAAAATGAAAACGTGTGTGGTTGTTGCCTAGCAACCGAAATTCGCTACCGTGTGACAAAGCTTTTTTTTTTTTTTTTTTGACATGAGATTGTATCGAAGCGATTTGGTGGTCGCCTTGAAAGTATCATTCGATCGGTACCCGACGCTGTAACTGATCACATATTCAGGCCTGATCGTTTTATTGTGAAAATACTTCTTTTATTTTGATTGTTTCCTGATCTCGCAGGCCATCCAGCACATCGAACGCACTCAGGAGAGGAGAGCCAGCGCCGAGGAGGAGCAGAGACGAGCCGTCATCGTTAGCCCCGCCCACGTCGCCATGGACACCGCCTGCTCGGACACCGACACGGACACAGAGGGAGAAGACTGCTCAATGAACTGATCCCTCCCCATCCCCATCCCCATCCCCTTTAACGCCCCTCGACTCCCCCTCCCCTCCCTCCCCCCCTCCCCCATGAACTCACACGTACACACACAAACACTTAAAACACCCGTTCACTGTAAGATTCCCTCCAGGAGTTCGACTACTTTTAAAAAAAGAAAAAAAGAAAAAAGAAAATCTTTCTTCGGCATTATCCAAACTCCTAAATCCAGTGGTTAAGCTCTGTGTCCATCGTGTACTGTAAAATCTCTGAATATTGAAACATAGGATGGTCAGCGCGCAGAGGAGGCCCTGTGGGATTTCTAGAGGCCGTATTTTTTAGTGACGGAGCCGGCCTGTGGCTACTTGAAAACTTGAGGGTCTTCTCCTGTAAAAAAAAAAAAAAAAAAAAAAGCTCTCAGCATCTGCCCGCTCCATCACGTGTGTTCATGTGTCGCAGTATCAAAGTTAGGTCGTCCGTCGTCACTGGCGCACCGACAGTATTACTTGTGCTACAAACTGATGGAGTCAGTATAAAGAGAGTTGAATGTAACAACGCAATAAGCCAGCAGCTCTTCATTCTGAAACGGAGCTGCAGTTTCTTCCCCAGTTGTACTTTTTATTTTATTTTAGCGCCAGTGGCCATGAACTTAAACTCCAGCTGAAGTCAGCACTAAATTTCACCAAATTTGGGAAAAGTTCTCTTAATTTCAGCTTTTAATTCGTGGTTACATGTTCAAGGAATTTCTGTCTGATGTACTTGAAAAGAAATGTTGCTTTTGATGTCGAAATAAGCCCTTAAAAAAAAAAAAAAAAAGACAAGAAAATAAGCTCGTGCAGACAGTTTCCATTAGTCATTTTTGTAGACATTTACTTTGTGTCAGGGTTACTGAATGCTGAAGGCGAACACTTTGTTCGGTTGAGATTAACAAATTGGAGGTTTGTCAGGTTTTCACAAAGAACTGGAGGCCCTGAGATCAATCTTTTATAAAAGTCGGATTTCGGTTTTGAACCATCCCCTTCGTCGATTATCTAATGCTGACAGCGGTCGATTTATTTTTAAATTAGAAAGCTTTTAAAAAAAGAAAAAAAAAAAAAAATAAGAAAAGGAAAAAAAAAAAAAAAAAAGAACCAAATGTTGGTTCATCGCCTAGAACATTTACCAGCATTTTGTTAATGTCTGGTGTTTAAGAGCACTTTCAGACAATTTGAATCAGACTTGAGCTTTGCATATGAAAATATGCAACATTTAAATTGGAACGATTCCCATGCTAACACGGCATGAAGGCTGCCGGTGGTGTTCCTCCAGAGACTTGGGTCTATCTCCTGGTCTCGGTTTGTTGATTTCAGTGACTATGCACTAGCGTTTTTTGGTATTTATGCAATTCCATCTTCTGTGCATTTTGTTGGTGTCCTTTACGAGGTGAAGTTCTCTATGCACCGTCGATAGGTGTGCGCGTCGCACCTACAGTATATGTGTGAATCTTGACGTGCTCGTATCAAAGAATGTAGTCTCTACTCGCAAGGTGCTCGTTGTCAACCCGGTGCTCCGCTGACGAGGCCCAAACCCTCCGTGTATCTTCCCAGTCGGTCAACGTCTCGTACCTGAATTTTTTTATTTTTTTTGTCACAAGTGATATTTGTCATGTTAGGATCGCTCGGGAGAACGAGAGGGCGGAGGAAAAGGAAAAGGAAAACACCCCTCAGAACACGGCGGGGTTGTGTCGTCGTGAAAATCAACGCTAAAACGTAATGTTCGCAAAACTTTAGGAAGATAACCGAAGGAGCTTTAGGCACGTGATGGTAGATCTTCGCTGCATCGCCGTCCGCCACAAAAAGAGCCGAATCAGCGTTTGCCGAGACTGAAGCTAAAACGATAAGCACTGAATTGAATCGCAGATCTCCCACAATCCCTCTCGTCTCGTTGTCTCTCTGTAACTGCACCAAGTCTGTCCACCTCATGTTCCACTGCTTCTCTTTCTCTCTCGGGACTTTGACTGGAAACCCTCCGCGGCGAGCCTCTCCCGTCATACTCGTTTGGATGCGCTGACTTGACGCTGTAAACATTCCTTTTATTTGGATTTGTATCTGTCTTTTGATCTCTCGTATGTTCTGTTGCCAACTGAATGCATATTACTAATTGCTGTTTTTCTCTTGTCTGAAGCAGGCTTTTGTTATGACATGTTTTGTTTTTTTTGTGGGTTTCCTTTTTCTTTTTTCTATGAACATGTGACTGATGCGTTCACTGACATTGTCTTGTGAGATGGGTGGACACTAACCACTCTCTGTCATCAGTTTTGGTTAGATTAGTATTTTCATGCCAAACATCGGGGGGGTGGGGGGGGGGAATCTTCCTGTTTTGTTTGTGAAGCTTTGTTAAAAGGGTTCGCTGTTGTGCTGACAGATGTTAATCCGCAGCCTGAGTTGAAGCTGCGGTTTGTTATTGGTCAGACAAACACTTGACCCCCAGATGTTTCTGTACATTGTGTTGCAGTTCTGCTGTCTTTTGGTGGAATTTCAGATATTCAATATGAAGCACTTGCTGTTCTGTACTGCCTGAATCAATTGAGAAAGATTTTGTTCTTTTTTTTTGCCATTTATTTTTTGTAAGCTCTTTGCTGTGACACAATTTAACTGTCTATGGTGTTCTGCTCTTCTGTCTTTTCATTTGTCTTTATAGTCCTGCTTTTCATTTTTCAGTGACAAGCCTTTTTATATTTTGTTTGTTGTTTTTTGTTGTTTTTTTTTTCATCAGTCCAGGTCGATGAGAAGCTGTTATATTTTGTTTATAAAAAAAAAAAAAAAAAACCTTGGGTAAACAGGCCTTTGTAAAGATGAAAAAAATAAAATTTGTACTTTTTTATTACACTTTCAGTGTTTGCTTGAGTTTAATTGTACATAATGACGCTGTCTGTCCACCAGGTGGTGACAGTGAGTTCACGTGGCGCAGCAGAGAGGAGTTCACGTTACTGAGAAACTAGTGGCCCAACGGGACTCATTCAAATCCTTTTTTTAGGTGGAATAGTACAATCGATCAGCTGTGACACTTTACAGAGGAAACAAAGTTGTTCTTAGAATTTTGTTTTTGAAAAAGGTAATGAATTCAGTGATAAATGGTAATTAGAAGATCTCAAAATATGATAGGAAGCTGCCCAATATCACGCCAAAGTGTCTAGTACGCCTCCACTTGAGGATATCGTGTCAGGGTCAGGTTTTGCTTCACCTAGGCATGAAAAGTTTATGCACACATGACCTGGGTCTAACAAAGAGGTCATGTGATGAAGTACAAAAACAGCAAAAGTCTGAGAAGGACAGTAGGTTGGGGGTGGTTGGATGGCTCAAACCTAGGACTTCATCCCAGGAGATTAGGATTCAAGTCTGTGAGAAACCAACGTGGATTCCTTTTAAAAAAAAAAAAAAAAGTCTTTTCCTAACCAAGTACATTTTGTGCCAATGTGGTTTTCATTCTCAACCCCAAACAAGTACTTTTTTCTTAAACCTAACCATGTGTATTTTTTCCTGACACTAACCATGAGGCTTTTTACGCCAAGGCGAGGCACAACGTGACACTGACTCTGTGCCGCAATGGACCGACAGGTGTTATTGTCCTTGATTATGATGCTTTGACATGATACCAGGTTTTGATACAAAAAATAACAAAAAAAAACCACACAAACTAAGATCACGGATTTTTCCTCTGGAGACTGTCAATATCTGTGCAAAATTTCATGGCAATAGTCGTTGAGATGTTAAATCTGGACCAAAGGGATTGCCGTGTTAATGTGACTAAAAACGTACCCACATATGTTAATCACACTCTGAGGCTTCCGATGGCTCGTAGCTAAGGGCCTTATACAACAATCCTAAAATGACAACTCAGCCCTCGTCTTCCTGTTTCATCCTCTCTCAACCTTCTCGATCGGACCAGGCAGCTGCTCTGACACACGGCGGCTGATCCGGCTGCAGCTGCTGCCGCCGCTGCTGCTGCTGCACCCCGCCTCCGCCTCCGCCTCCGCCGCCGTGCCCTCTGACCTTCAAGCAGAGCGGTATATATAGCGGGGGGGAGACAAGCGGGAGGCCCCTGGCAGCCAAAATGAAGTCTCTGGTGTCTGCCTGCTGCTTGCTGCCTCTTCTGGTCCTCTGTGCTGCAGGTACGGTGGAGGGTGACGAAGTGCGGGAGAAATATTTCCGACGTGTAATACTGCTTATGGGACGCAGTCGGGAGTTTTTCAAGCAGGTGTGCTGTGTGAAATGTGTGAAATCCACTGCAGTTGGATGGACTTGGCCTGGTGTCTTCAGCGTTCCATGTCTTGCTGAGAGTTGCGGCGATTGTGTAGGTCATCGATGAATGAACTTTTTAAAGATATATGTTGTTGTTTTTTCTTTTATTTCTTGGATTTAAAGACTTAATTTGCAGTGAAATAAGTTAAATTCTTCTACCTTTGGATTGATTTTACGATTCCTACCAGTGTGAGGTTGTAAGAAAAATGGGGTCAAGGTGAGAGCGTTGAGCACTGGTTCGTGTCTTTTAAGTGCGAGCAGTGTGTGGCTTTATAAGAGTTGTGTTTTTGATCGACGTCTATACACGCCGCGGTAAACTGTAAGTAATCTGACGGGACAGGAAAAATGACGTGTGCTGTATGTTTCCGTGGTGCAGAATTGGAAATGTCAGGGCTGAGGTGTGACACCAGCTGATGGAAACTGTCCCGCCTGCTGCTTATTCTGTTCTGCCCCGGAGAGAGACGCAGCGACAGCACTGACAGACTGACTTGGACTCACTACAAAGGGTCACAGTCTCTGCTGCAGCCAAAAGACAAAGCTAGCTGAAATGATTTGTTTTCCCTCCACTGGGTCTCATTTCGGTTTGATTGTCTCTTCACAGCAGCAGACAGTGCTCATGGGAGGACTTTGGCATTGTGCAGCCACTGCAGTACCTTTCTGTCCATTTCAAATGAATGAATGAAGTAAGCATTCGTTGGGGGTCTGGACTTCTTATTTGTTGCTCTGCTTGTTTTCCACAAGTTTTCGAGGCTGTTAATTGACTTGTCCTTCTGTATTAATGTGGAGGCAGGGAGTACCCTTGTCTGTCCTTGCTCTGGTTCATTTTGGCCCCTGCAGGCTGCTGTAGTCAGGTGTCAGGCATCAGTCAGACAAAGTCGTCATCAGATACTGTCGTCCCCGAAGCCGTGGGCTGATTACGCATCTCCAAAAGCTCTCAGGAATTTACGACACACATCATGTTCCCGCACAAAGACTGTGTCAGGTACACCTGCTCCACGTTACAACACAGTGATGAAGTCACATATGAACACACATAGACTCTGTGTCTGCGGGTAAAGTCTGTGTGATGCATTTAATGTCGTCATCATTCCTGATCAGCTCTGCGCAGAACTGCTAATCTGTCATTCCAGTCAGCGCCGTCCACGTCCAGGGGATGTCCCGGCTAAAACGGGCACGAGAGGGCTCAGCATGGAGGACCAGAGTACAGTAGCCCGGCAAAAGTTACAGAGCGAGATAATCACATGCTATTAAAGGTCGAGGTAGATGGAAATAAAGTGAAGTGAATAAGAGCTGGTAACAGAAGGCACACCACCTACTTTAGGTCTAAACGGTCCTAATTAATCAGGATGGATGCTGATGAATGTCAGAGCTGCTGAACAGCTGCTGGCTTCATGTTTGTGCTCCTGAGGGGTTTTTGTTTTAGGCACTGTTGCCTGAAATACATCACATTTAATGGATTTAACACCATCTTTCACTGTGGCTATTGTGCCGCCGGGCGCATGTCATCAAACCAAGTGTTGACGCATTTATTGTTCAGGTCTTTGAAAAGGTTCTGAGTCACGCACAGTTGCACACTGTTGCAGCGACTGTGAGCAATGATGCAGCGGAGCTGCAGACCGGGCCTCATGACAATCACAGGGAGAAGAGCGTCACACTTCCTGAAAATAGGAGTGGAATTATCCCTCCTTCTTTTCACCCTCTGACTCATTGTGGGGCTATTTCTGTCTCCAAGATGTACCATGCAGCACCCACGCACCTGTCCCACTCCGTCCCCGCAACACTGCGCTCGGCCCAGGCTTCACTGTCGCAGCACTGGGGTGCTGGGACAAAGGAACGCCTGAGAGGCATGTTACACTGTGATAGTGAAAGAAAAAAAGATCTGCACACAGCAACAGTAACTTCATTATTAATGCTGTGCTGAAAAATGTGACTTATTTGCAATTCATGTATGAACGAAATAATTTAAATATAAGGAAAGCACTGCTGAAGAGCACATTTTAAAGCTGCATTCATCAATGTTTTTATATTAATGATCGATTAGATAACAACTTGCAGCCAAAAAAAATACAGTAAAAGTGAAAAAAAAAAAAATCATTTTATGGCTCTGCTTCCTGAGTTTGGCTATTTTGTGTCAACATGTCGTGGATTTCAGTATTCAAAAGAAAACAAAACAAAAGTTTGCACTGTAATTTTTCACCAAGTCAATAAAGAACATAGATTTAAATGATTTAAAGTACTCATTCAGCATATTTGAATTACAGCCATCTTCCTGCATCCATAACTACGTATCATTTCTCTACAGTTATGCTAAATAAATTACTGGACTTATTGCCTCCTTCTCTGCCCTGTTTATAGGCTTTCTCTGCAGAGTATGTTGCTGACAGGTAGTGACCATCCCGTCTGGTTTGACTCACACAGGGTCAATGAGTATAATGTTTACATGGAAGCTAACACGTTGAAGGAGGCTGCACCTAACTATGAACGTCAGCATGCTAATATCACAATGGCAGCTTTTTACGTGCAGGATTTCCAGGTGTAACACTGACCATGTCAACCTGCAAAGCTAACTGCCAGCATACAAACAGGTATTAGACAAATTAAACATTGGACCTGATGATGACAGTGGACGGTTAGATTAAAAAAAAAAAAAAAAGCAAAGGGATAACCAAAGTTTGAATTCATGCTGAGAGGGATATGAACATCTGTACAAAATTCCATGGCAATCCATTCAATAGTTGTTGATCTATTTCAGTCTGGACCAAAGTGATTCATCCCCAGAGCCGTGTCGGTTTTGTAACAAAAACAGAAAATTGATTATTTGGTTTGCTGCTTCATTATATTAAAGGCTCAGAAACCCCACCGTGTTATTTTCACATGCATTTTGTCTCATATTTTCTTCCCCCTCCCGGCACATCGTTCTCATCTTTCTAATTATGTTAACTTTGATTTGATTTGGCAGCTGCTGCCAACCAGCACAGCAGAAAAGGATCCTTGTGGTTTATCTTCATAGAGATCTAGAAGCATGCAATGTGGAGAAAAGCCTGGAAACTAAATTCAGCTTGTGTGAGAAGGTTTCAAACTTGAAGCTTTTTCAGAAGTTAGCGAGACAGAGAGCTCACCTCTTAGTGATGATGTCAAATATCTGCTTTCACATAAAATACATCAGAAAACAACATCACACAGCACTTTAAAAGTGTTCTTTGTAACATAAACAAATAGGTGAAGGGTCATTAAGGACTGACCTTGTTATGTAAAGTCACATAACTTTGGAAACCGACGTTCAGCGACTCATTTCAGGATCTTGGCTGCTGCCGCTGTTCATGTTACTATGCAGACGATGCTGTAGCAGCGTGTCTCTGGACACCATCCAAACCTCCGTAACGGCTCGATCAGGACAGTGTCCGAGCACCCCTCCTCGGGTTTCCCCTCACTAATCTCCCTCTCATTCGATTCACTCAATTACCGACACCTACGGTACACTTAAGTCTGGCCGAGACACATTTTCTGAGGCCGGGACAGACGTGCTTCAGAATCTGACTGTGGATATGTGACTGTCTGCTGTAACTTCCTCACGTCCACTCGTGATAAACATCGCTCGAGGTTTACGCAGCAAATTTCTGCAGAGGCGATTTATGTGCCACGTATTTTATTTGTGATCTCTTTGATGGTTTTGATTTTGGGACTTAGACTCGAGCCTCAAATTCATTGGTTTCACTTGGCTTCCATGACCGGATTCTTTCTTTGGCTTTTGCTTCGACTCAGAAAAAGGCTATTTGATTATGATGGCTCGTAAAATGCAGGTACAAAACCGTGCCAACATCCCGATGCAAAAAAAAAACAAAAAAACACTCGGTCTTCCTACTTTACACACAGTGAAGATGCTTCGGGATCGTAAACTTGGTGCTCTCTGGTCACTGATGCTGAGAGCCCCCTCAGGAGGTGATAAGCTAACAAAGCTTCTACATACAAGAGGTGACAAGCTACATCATGAGAGCAAAATTGTTTGATGTGTGATTCAGGGCCTTAAAATAGAGGAAAGAAAGCGTCGGGGATAACGGCGCGGGAACAGTCGAGTACATCGAGTCCCGCTAGCATCATTTAGGACGGCACTGATGAGCGTTAAGTCTTCCATCCTCTTAACTCAGAGGCAGCCCAGGCTTTACACTTACTTCCACATCCACATTTAAAACAGAAAGCAGCTGATCGACACATCTTTATACTCTTTGTGCAACTTCCACGGACATTGAAGGGGAAACCGTTTGGCACCTTGTCACAGCATTGCGATGAAAGGAGCCTGATGACTGGACTGAATTACTGTCTGGTTTCAATCAGAGCTGTGGCCGCTGATTCAGAAGTTTGGAACCAGACAGTCTTTACCCAGAAACACACAGAAAACCCATCTCAGATGAGTCGTGTGATGCATCCTCAGCGGATTCTTATTTTTGTCGTTTTTAATGGGACTTTCGTAGAGGTTTTTTTTTTAAAATTTTATTCAAAGCAGCCATCTTTACTTGCCATAGCGGGAAAGTTTTGTTAGCTCAGTTGTAGCGTGTGACCCAGTGAGCTGTGACTGTGACACAGCGTGCACAATACCAGGACCCTGGAACTGGAATGGTTTTTAGTGTTATCAGTTATATCTGTGCTTTTCCTGCTACAATATGCCAAAAGATCTGCCTGTGATTGTTAACATATTATTTGCATATTTTCCATTATGTAATTCCAGCAGAGCTCAACTAACCTGACTAGACATCTAATTACTAGAGTGAGTGAAAAGACCTGTGTGGGTGTAAAAGGCCTGGAAAGACTCAGGACTGGCTTGGGTAAATGAGTAAACTGTGTTTACTATCTAGTGGTTCTCTGGGTGTTTCTCCCGTATCGCATGATGAAGAATACTTAACAGCTTATCTAAAGCACATCCCTTCCACTGAGTCCATCTTGTAACATGAACTGCCGACATACATTTAAAGGTCCCATGTCACACTGTGTACCACCGTGTGTTCCTCCTCACACGCAGTTATAATTAAATAGAGGTCACGGCCTTGTGCTCTTTGTGCGCTGCAGTTGTGAAGGGAGTCCGATGCACAAGCATGCAGAGTCACAGCAAGGCAGTCCCCTGACTATAGATGCGAGATAATAGATACAAGAAGTAACTGTAATCAGCTGCATGATGCTGAGCAGCGCTGATGTCCGTTTACCTGAATGTGCTCTGGACTTTGGTTGCAAGCTACTTATTCAAGTGTCGGCTGAAAACTTGATTTAAAAAAAAAAACATAACTCCAAAAACTAAATCAAAATAACAGTTTCCTTTCTTAGTAACTTATAACACGTATAGATAAATGTTCAAACATTGTCAGTGCACACATACAGAATATGAGTTAAATAGTTGGAGTTAAAAAGGATTTAAGAAAAGAGAGATGGAGTCCCCTGTTTATAGATGCGTCATAGACATTGCCCTGAAACACATGTATACATGCAACACATAGATATGTTTTATGTTAGAATGTGTAATAAACTAATACAGTTCTGGAGGGAAACAATGAATACTTTTGTTTTTGGTGCAATAAAGTAATATTAAGGATGAGATCATCAATTTAGGGTGAAACCAGATCAGAAGTATTGGCCTTCATAAAATCCCATTTCTTGAGTTACTGATTTACATTCAGTGTGGATGAAGTGGTTCTAAAACGACCAGTGTATACAGTAAGTTTTTCCTTATTTCAAAAATATAATTTTGGTTAACAATGGAGAAGATAAGAATGCCAAGCTCACATATGTGCACAGCAAAAATCGATTCAGTCAAGTAGCTGAAAAATTCCTATTACTTAAAGCATCACGACAGTAACAAAGCTGCATCATGACACTAATGCATTCCTCCAAGCTGTCCACTCAGCGGTTTTCTTTTAGATTCCCGACACAACTGTCCACTGTTTGTCCACCTTAAATAGTCCACTACTTAGTGTCGTCAGTCAAGGAGCTGAAATCTGAGTCTGAAATCTGTTGGTGCTGAACACGTCATCCGCTCTGTTCATGCACAGTGCAGGTCAGGTGCTTACGTAACACGCAAAGGTGACTCGTCTGCAGACGTCCAGCTGAAGTAAATTAAGTAATGGGCCACATGATCACTCTGCCCATCAGCAGAGTAAAGCATAAAGTGTGCAATGACTGTATGACTTCAGAAATGGTCACTGAAGATTGTCATTTTTTTCCCTAAAAAAAAGCTGATACATTTGGTGGATTTATCTGATGATGTAAAACACAACAAAGACTTCCATGTCTAGCCAAAATGTATTCATAAGCTGAAATGTTATGTGAAAAACATCAAACAGAGGAAGCTTGTTGAATCCTATTCCTCCCCTCTCAGATCTCCCGGCAGAGTCCTCAATCCACGATGAGGAGCCTCTCATGCATCTGCAGCTCCAGCAGCCAGAAGGAGACGTTTTCTCCTGTGGATGTGACACAACGGAGGAACATGCCAGCCAGAGCTCCTCCAACGACACCCCGGCCCCAGAGAGGGCCATGTGCCAGCCCTGCAAACCCCCATCAGCTTCAGACACTGAAGAAGAGGCAGCCTCCCCTTCAGAGCATGAAGAGGAGGAGGAAGTGCCTCCACCTGGGGAGGACTCTTCCGCTGGGGAGGTAGAAAGTGAAGGAGAGGAGCAGGAGGAGGAAGAAGAAGAGGTGGCAACTGAGGAAGAAGCTCAGGCAGAGCCCGAGGAGGAGTCCCTGGAGGACCAAAGTATGGATGAGGAGGAAGTAGCTGAAGAGGTTGCATTACAAGAGGAAGAGGAGGAGACATTGGCTGAGGCTGAGGAAGAGGAGGAGAACACTGAGGAAGAAGTAAAGGAGGAATTACCCCAGGAGGAGGAAGAAGTGAATGAACCTCAGGAGGCTGAAGCAGAGGAAGCAGTTGAAGATGTTGCTGAGGAACCAGAAGCTGAAGACACACAGGAGGAAACAGAGGAGGTAGCCGAGGAGCAGGTTACCGTGGAAACTGTCCTACAGGAGGCTACGGTTGCTGAGGAAACAGCTGAGGAGGACGCCGGAGTGACTGATTCAGAACCACAATCAGAACCAGCAGCACTTCCTGAAACCGAACCTGAAGAACCAGAAGTGACAAAAGAACCAATAGCACTATCAGATGCTGTGACAGAATCAGAACCAGAGGTGGTTTCAGAGCCTGAACCAGAACCTGAAGTGATTGCAGAACCTGAGATGGAAGTTGTTTCAGAACCAGAGCCAGAACCAGAGCTGATTGCAGAGCCTGAGGTTAAAATGGTTTCTGAACCAGAGCCAGAACCTCTTGTAGAGGAGGTCACACTGGAATCTGTTGAGGAGGTTGTAGCCGTGGAAACCGCAGTAGAGGCAGCTCCTGTGGTTGAAGAGGCACCTGTTGAGGAAGTGACAGTGGAGGAGGTGACTGCAGAGGAGCCTCCACAGTCTCCGGCAAAAGGTACAAAAAGATAACACTTGGATTTATCAGTTGAATTACAATATGTCGAACCTTTATGGAGATTGCATTCATGTTTATTTCCTGACTTAAATCTTTTCACTGACACCAGAGGTTTGTGCCTTGTCTTCTCTCTCAGCTACAAGTAGACTAGGAGGGATCCTGTGACAGTAAATCTGTCCCCATCCAGCTGGTGCTTCTGTAATTAAGGAGGCATGTCATTATCTGGTGTCTGGGTGTTGACACCTGCTATAAAAAAACAACGTCAAAGTCTGAAAAGAGCTTCCCATCTCTGAGTATGATCCCACATCATTTATCATTTCATTACATCGGTGGGACTGTTCTTTTCAACCCAAAAAATATGCTTATTTGCCCTGTTGCAATGAACCACTCTCATGTATGTACGCAAAATATAAAGTTATATAGACGGGAGATGGTGAGCTTAGTTTAACTCAGCGTAAAGAGTGGAAATGTAGGAAATCAACTGCTTCGGAACAAACTGTCAAAGCAAAACATTGTGGTTTGGTAATGTGTGCGGTTGGAGGAATTGATTGAACGACGTGTCAGTTTTACACTGGAGGCATTGTGGTAGGCAGATTTTTTTTTTAATATAAAGCAAGGATTGGTTTTTCCCATTTCCCATTTTTGTGCTAGGACCTTCTCATATAGCTGTAAGCAAGAAAGCAAAAAAATATATAGTTTCCAAAAATGTCAAACTGGTCCTTTAATTTATCTGAAATATCCCACTTACTGGAACATTTAATTACCTGCCCTCTGGAGTTTAGTTGTGTGGCATACAAAATATAAATGACCTATTCACAAGAACAAACCAATCTGGCAACACAAAAGTTGCTCGAAGTTGCTCTATAAAGCTCACGAAAATGTATTAAGGCCACTAACATGGAAGCCAGACTGTAAATAAAGTATGTCTTATGAGAAATACTCCATATGGCAATTCAATTGTTGCGTCACTTAACGGCATTTAACTGAGACCGGTCGTGAAATGACAGCAAAGGTCTGACTTCCTTTGGCCCTCTCTTTCTCTCTTTGGAATATGACACCGAGTGTCACTAAAGAGAAATTATTCACAACCTCTGGTACAGAGATAAACAGACTGGAATAGCAGTGGACAGGAATAGATCGAAAATGGACAACAGCATGATATAAGAGTTGGACCTGTGCTCAGCGCAGATGGCCCGGTCACTCACCTGGCGCAGCATATTTATTCGGGAATTACGTCAGCAGAGGTTGGTTTTTTTTACTCATGGATGACAAAATGTGCTTCATTTTGTGCCATACAAATAGTTATTTTATTTTTTTCAAGGCGAAGTGCTACTAATTACCTGCAATCACAGGTAAGTGCATGTGTTTGACCTTTAACAGTTGCCTGACAGTCTGTTCTTCCACATCACGCAGAGGGTGAGCTGTCCGGCCCGGCCAAGAGGGACCGCGCCCACATCGAGGACACGTTGCGACTGGCAACCGCTGAACGCTCAGTAGAGTTCTCAAGTGAGGAACAACTACATCCCAAAATGACACGAAACATAACATAAAGCTCCTAAAGTATGCACAGAAACATGTGCAACTGACATCCGACACAGTAAAAACAAATCCTCTTGCTCAAATGTTGGTTCTTCAGTGATCACGTTGCTCTGCTGCCCACCGTTTCAAATGGGTCTCAGACTTTTGCTGCGGAAATGCCTGCAGTGGTGTATTAAAATAAAAACGCAGCAGAATGTTTACAGCTACTTTGTCGGTGGAGAAGAAAAACAGATGTGTTTGCATGCAAATGAAAGGAAGTCTGAAACAATTTTGGGGGCTTTTCTGCTGAAACTATTCTGCAAATTGCTTCATGATGTCTAGGTCCGGAGGCCTTGATGTGTGAGTGTGTGTACTTTATGAATGTGTGTGTGTGTGTGTGTGTGTGTGTGTGTGTGTGTGTGTGTGTGTGTGTGTGTGTGTGTGTGTGTGTGTGTGTGTGTGTGTGTGTGTGTGTGTGTGTGTGTGTGTGTGTGTGTGTGTGCGCGCGCGCGCAGACAGACGTGTCTTGAGGCAGGTGATTAATCAGTGCAAATGTGTAACTCTGTCCGCAGCTATGAAAGCTCTTTCTGTTCTGCTGAGCCAGATTTGTTTATTTGAGAGAAGCCGAAGAGCTGCAGCGAAGCCCATCAGCTCCGTTTAATCAATTTTATGAGGGCAACTCATCACGTACAGAAGAAGCAATTGTTGTCATCAGGAATGGTGGCAAGAGCATTAGTAATACTCCTGTTCCAAAAGCCTTCTCGACATTATGTCCCAATTATCACAACACAACTTCTCTTTCTTGTTCTCTCTGTAGATGCGATGAAGGCGCTGATGGACATCTACCACAAGGCCATCAAGCCAATGGAAGAAGCCTTCAAGTACAATGAGCTCAGGCAGCATGAAGTCACAGGTAACTCGGCTTCCTGTGGAGATTAGACAGCATGATTAAGCAGTTTGTTTGTACAGGCAAATATCTCACCAGAATATGTCAGTTTATAACTGTAATTCAGTTCTTATAATATAAAGTAAACTATACATTACAGAGCAATAATTTTTTTTTTTTTAAAACGCATGTCTGCAACTGGAATACATCATTTTATTCTGAAAGTGAGTCGCGTGAGCTCTGGCAACGAGCCAAATATAACAAAAAAATATGCAAATATTAATACTCTAGCTACTGTTTAACAATTAATCGGTTTAACTTCAACAGATTACTTTTACAACAGTTAACTGTCATGTATAAAGCCGTGACTGTGCTTCCAGCTGACATGATTCATTGGAAATCCGTGAGCAACACACCATCTCCCCTCACCTCGGTGTTTGATTCATACAGTACATGGTTCATGTCAAACGTATCTGCACAGAAACTGTGAATATAAGGAGTAAAATAATCATTAGGACTGAATAAGGAGCCAGGACCCGACATTATTCAAACCAGGCACACAGAGAAGCACAATAAGGAGTCTGTCTGCTGAAATCAAAAGGGAACATTGTGCGGGCCAGGAGCTCTACAACTTTGTTCCATAGCACTTGAGGGCAGGGAGGATTATTTATGCTCATGAGCAGGATGAAGGCTTCACAGTGGGCCATGTGACTCTGGGCCACCTTGTGGTGCTGAATGGAAGTGCATGATTGAATTTAGGATGTTCCCTGTCATTAAAGCCTCATATTTTAGGAGATACTGTGTGAGCTAATATGACACTTTGGCTTGAGGATGGTGCTACAGGAGAGCAGGGGTATAATATCTGTGTACAAGTGGAAGTTTTTACTCTAAATAGCTAAAATAGCAACAATCAGTGAACAAAATGAATTTACCTTGAACATGAAGTGTAAAGGAACCAAGAGCCTCGTGTTCAACAGCATAATATAAGGTTATGTTTGAGGTCAGAATCCAGAAAAGACACTTAATAAGCAGTGTCTTCTTTTTGGTCTAAAGCTATTTTTTTTTTTTTATAAATATTTGTTCCCTTCCTCTCAATCCTTCTCTTTCCATCTGTCTCTGACGCACAAACATTCAGATGGTGAGATCACCTCCAAGCCCATGGTTCTGTTTCTGGGTCCCTGGAGTGTCGGCAAATCGTCCATGATCAACTACCTGCTGGGTCTCCACGGCTCCTCCCAGGAACTCTACACAGGTCCACACACATTAAACCTGATTGTTGGTAGCAAGATTCAGAATTAAACTGTACTTGTCATACATCATATTATTATTATTATTATTATTATTATTATTATACTAATTTATGGTAATAAAAAATGATTGCAATCAATCAATCAATCTATATAACTATAAACTCCAATTAGAGAAGAGTCTTAACACCACCAAAATGACTCAGCAGTATTTATCTTAAATTTGCTCACATTACTCATCATAGACTTTGGTCATAACAGATTAAAGCTGCAGCAATAAAACTGTGGAGTGCTTTGAATTGAACTATTGTGTATTTAGTTATTGATTAATTCAAGGAACATGTTATCTGTTGTTTCAAAAGTTACTTTAAAAGCGTTTCGACTGCAGTGAATGTAATGATGGAATAGGCAAGAAATTTTAAACTTTTTCAAGAATGAATTTAACAAAAGAATCTGGGGCATTAAATATTATTGATTATGTGTTTATGTAAAGACAGTTAATAGTGATTCAACATTAGCTAAACATCCGTTCCTAATATTTAAGAAATGTGGCGGTGTTGTCCTATTTAATGCTTAATTATCTGATTATTTAGCATTAAATAAGCACATTTCAACAGTAATACATGATAATTGATGCAATTATTTTTTTTTTTTAAAGTGAAGTATATTATACCTGATATGTGATACGTATACCAACACACTCTGTATCAGGTAAAATTTTTACCAACCAACAAATAAGCTAAGATTATTTGAAATCCTTCCCTCTTCATCCCTCCTACAGGTGCTGAACCCACCACCTCCGAGTACACTGTCATAATGCACGGTGAGAAGTTGCGGACCATCGAGGGCATCGTCATGGCAGCAGACAGCTCGCGGTCCTTCTCCCCTCTGGAGAAGTTCGGCCAGGGCTTCCTGGAGCGGCTGGTCGGCATCGAGATGCCCCACAAGCTGCTGGAGAGTGTCACCTTTGTCGACACGCCGGGCATCATTGAAAACCGCAAGCAGCAGGAGAGAGGTGACCGTTACTAGGGGGCAACAGATAGTGAGATCTTGAATGTCTTTAGTTGGCTTTATTTTCATGATTATTAGTGTTTTGATTAAAAGTCTTTAAACACAACATCTATTACTGCAGTTTCCCACTGAAATATGTGAACTGACGGGTGAAAGAATGACTTCGAAACATTTCAACACAGCCTTGTACAGACACTTATCTAGTTTTGGTGAAGGTGGAAACCCCATCCATCAGTCTGCATAATGACAGATCAGTAGAGTCTGTTTTCAGTGTAGGTAGATTTGGTCCAGCAAAAAAATGCACCAGCACAGTTACAAGCAGGCAGCCGGCAGTCTAATAAGTCTCTCACTTTGTGCCTTATGTTAATTTATGGTGGACTTCACTTCTATGCTTTATCCATAAAACAAGGCAGGAGAATGATTAAAAAGTGTGTGAATCACGTCTCAATAATGCTGAATTTAAAGGTTTCCTTGAGCTAAAACATACAAAGTACAGGTCTGAGTTTGAGACGTGTTCACAGTTTTGGAAAAGCTACATTTCCTTTCTCGGTTTTTTTCCCACTGTATTTAAAAAATATATATATATACGTGTCATTACAGTAACACATTTTAAGCTACGAACATGGAAAGAGAGCTTCTCATAAGTAAAATGCTGTGTCTTGTGTCCATCACGTTATTTTTCCATCTTTTACCTGTGCTCCTCTTCCTCAGGTTACCCGTACAACGAGGTGTGCCAGTGGTTCATCGATCGAGCCGATCTGATCTTCCTGGTGTTCGACCCCACCAAGCTGGATGTGGGGGGAGAGCTGGAGATGCTCTTCAGGCAGATGAAGGGCCGCGAGTCCCAGATCCGCCTCATCCTCAACAAGGCCGACAGCCTCACCACCCAGGACCTGATGAGGGTCTACGGAGCCCTGTTCTGGAGCATGGCGCCGCTGGTCAATGTCACAGAGCCCCCCCGAGTGTACGTCAGCTCCTTCTGGCCTCAGGACTACGCTGCAGACACCAACCGAGAGCTCTTCATGAAGGAGGAGATCTCTCTGATGGAGGACCTCAACCAGGTTCGACTCCGGATTTTCGTTTACGACATGATTTTTGAGCTCAGACTTGGTGGTAGCGACATTAAGTCACATTTTAAAGAGTTCAATCCACTCCTAGGTTCTCTAAAACCTCTTTTTCACTGCCCGTGCCAGAGCTACTCTATTTAACTCGACTCGCTTTTGGTGCCAGGTACTTTTCGGGATTTCGTTTTCCACTTGCAGAAAGTGCACCTTCAGTGTAAGCTGGTCGTCGTAGCAGTGCCAAATAAAACTGCTGGGAAATGTATCTTCAGTGCGACACACGCTGGATCCTTTCGTTGGATGCCAAAGAGAGGAACGTCTGCACCTCCTCAAATTGAGCATGGCATGGTTTTAGGGTTGCCATTAATCAAGGATTCAAGTGGACGAAAAAAAAATTGCAGCCACTACAGTAGCTTGGCTAGAAACTAAGCCAACAATTGTGTATTTGTACAGGATGTTGTGTGTCGCGCACGCAGCGATGCAGTGATTGTGATGATTCTCTCTGACCAATCAGTGGCCTGCAGGAAGCAAAACAGTAGCGTCGAGCCGGGCTGGAACCAGCAGTGGAAAAGAAGCTTAATAGACTCACCTGAAAGAGATGTTTCTGTGAATGTTTGGTGTATAGACTCTGTCCTCATTGTCCCCCACAAGAAAGCATTAAGCTGAGCTGAGCAAGAGGAGGAAATTAGAGTAAGCCTACATACTGGTGGTCGAGTGGGACTTTTGAAACACTAAGGCCAGAAAGCAGCAGCATAGCTTTTGGGTGAGCGGTGTCGAAACACAGAAGAATCCGCCTTAAATACACCACCTTGATGGCAAAGATGAGTTTGATATGAGAGGAATTGGCTTCTGGGCTTTGCTTCATTTGTGACTAAAAATCTACTTTTTCCTGTTTGTTCTTGAGTAAGCAATTTTTGACATAAAAAAAATGCACTCAAGCCCTTTATAGCTGTTTTACTGTCGGTGCAGTGGAAAGACTATTTCTCTTTGTATTTCTGTAATTCAGACTTTCTGTTTAGTGCTGTTATCTCTGTCCCTTCTCATTTCTCCCTCTTCACCCTGACAGGTGATTGAGAATCAGATGGAAAACAAGATCGCATTCATCCGCCAGCACGGCATCCGTGTGCGCATCCACGCCCTCCTGGTGGACCGCTACCTGCAGACCTACTCCGACAAGCTGGGCTGGTTTAGTGACCCCTACGAAGTCTTCCAAGACATTGTCAACGACCCGGACAAGTATTACATCTTCAAGTCCATTCTGGCCAAGACCAATGTGAGCAAGTTCGACCTGCCCGGCAAGGAGGCCTACCAGGACTTCTTCGGGGTGAACCCGGTGTCCAACTTCAAGCAGCTCTCCTCCCACTGCAGCTGGACTAGCGGCTGCCTGCTGGAGAAGATAGAGAGAGCCATCTCACACGAGCTCCCGGTTCTGCTCAGCCGCGTCAGCAAGAGCGCAGACACACCTGCCCCGGCGAAGCCGGCGCCGAGCCCCCCGCCCCCACTCCCCGGAACCTGCGAGGGTCCCGACTGCGAGGAGAAACCCAAGAACCGCTGGAGGAGGCAGTGAGATGGAGGAGAAGGGCGGAGGGTGGAGGCAGATGGCGATAGCTGCCGGAGGGTTTCCTGAGATGATGCCCCCAGATGTGAATTTCGGGACTGGCTACGTGGGAGACTGAGCAAGGAGGGAAGAATGAGAGAAGGAGAATAGAAAAAGATCTACAGTACCAAGCAGACCCGAGTCAGAGAGTACTTAAGAATTTTTCTTAGTGCTTGTATGTATCTGCATGATTTAGGAAACGGACTAAATATGTGCCCAACTGCATTTCAAATACTTTTATATGACGGTTTAAGACATCTATTAAAACAATTGGACAGGGTGTAGCTTTAGAGGGGTGAAGTCATATCTCCATCTGTCGCAACTGCTGTCTAAAAACTTTGCTAATGTCTGCAGTAGAACAACACTTCCACTCATCGTGAGAAATTTTTATATAATCTCTCATGATATGCGAATGAAGTCTGAGAATCATTGGGTTTTTTTTTTCATTTCTCCCTGTTTTTACATTATTTATTGATTTTTTTTTTTTTTTCATCAGAGAAACAAGCTGGCAGCGACTATACCTCTCCAGAGATAGGAAAATGCTGCCATTCTTATTGGTTCCGCATGGAAAGTCTGAGGATTCAGTCAAATCTGCTGTGCTGTGTTTTTACTGTCACCAGGTGAATGTCCTAAAACCAGTGGAGGTTGATATTAGTACAATAAAACGGAGAGAAAGCTGCTTTTGTTGTGGTTTTTAGGTGTTTTTCAACCACGTTTAACAGATTTTTTTTTGATTGTGCTACTGACTGTACTGCAATCTGTCTCTGTATTGTACCATGTTATGTTCATTATTGACATAGTTTTTATTATAACATTTCTTGTGCATTGGAACTGAATTGAGTGAATACAACATTGTGCACTCCTCAAAATATAATTGTAGTTTTTTATTTATTCGCTGCAAGTGTGGCCTTTTTCAGGCCTCTGAACTGTGCTAGTTTTACCTCAACATGGCTGCATATCACACAGGCATTTCCTCCCACATGTAATCTTTTCCTCTTTACTTTAGGTCTGTTTTTAATTGTCATTGTTTTGTGTGATGCCTTTTGAGTAAACAAACAAAAAAAAGTGAAAATGTCTAGCCTGTTTTTCTGTGTGAGGCCTCAATGTCACAGCTAAAATCTCTTCCACTGAAACAATATATAATTCATATCATTTGGTTGTTTAGCAGCAAAATACAGCTGGAATGCGATTTGGGAAATGTGGGATATACATGAGCTAAAAGCTTCAGTTGTCACGACACAGCTTTTGCATGGGAGATACTGCGGAATTCAAAGTAAAAGACTGCAGACTCATTCGTGCGTAAGAGCTCTGTATGGATTTGAAACATTAAATGTGTAACAGCTGGGTGAACACACATCAGCCCAAAGTCCAATTAGCAGTAAAATATAAATGCATGTTTTTAATGGCTGCTGGTTAATTATCCCCTGCAGTGACTGAAAACCGACACCAGGTGGCGCTTCCACTCAATGTGTTAATCAGACTGACGACTGAACAGAATGGTAGCAGGAAAAGACGTTTTATTTATGTTTTAAGGTGTTCAAATTTAGCTTTTAATGCAGAAAAACTTCCAAATCAGAAATCCCCCTTTACAAAGAAAAAAAAGATGCAGATTTTCATTGAAGCCAGTAAGTGGAATCCATCTAGGTTGCATATGTGTGTTCTTAAAACCCATGTCTGCTTTGTCTTCATGTTGGTCTAATGTCTGTTGTTTCATTACGTAGCTCACTGAAAACAGTCTTTTCTGTTTGTTTGCCAAGATGCCTGTTAGAGTTTAAATCTGTCTGAAGTTAGTTTTGTATTGCAAACAAAAAAACACTCTTTTGACAGGATCCCACAACAATCAGATCCCAGGAGACATTACAGAGCCAACTCTCTGAGAAGCATTCAGATTTAATAAAGTACATGTACATGATCCCTATTGTATGATACTCTTTGTACAGAATCTAAAAATTCAGGCTTGTCAGCACTTTGTAAACATGTTTATTTGAAGCTGTGCAAAGCATGCAGTCATTTGATGCACAATTAGCACGGTCCCTCGCAGTCCATCGCTGCCCACATCTCAAATTCGTTCAGTAATTCAAATGAAATGAATGAAATTAAACAAAGATGCAAATAAAGCAGATTGTCGTGAGAGCAGTAGGCGAAGGCAAATAATAAAATGTTCAAATGGAATATAATGAACCATTCAATTCTAAAGTTAAAACTAGTTTCCATATATGAATAAGTGCAGTGCAAAAGGCACATTGTGAACATATTTTGTAACAGATAAATTTAATAGGCTGTATTTATCTGAAAACACTCTTCAAGGCCCTCATAACTGTCAGTCTCACATAGAAGCCTCTGACACATATTCATTCATTTATTTTTGCCCCAGTGCTTCTAGATATTGACAGATAATTGTCCTTTTTGCATATTTGGTTAAAAGTTTAGTGAAGATGGAGACATTGGAAAGTTAGTTACTTGTGGAATTGATAGTAAAAAAAAAAAACTAAAAAAACAGTCTGTAATTATGATTTATGCTACAACCAACTAGTTAGTTCATCTATGTGTTTTAATATTACTTGTTTGAATAAAGTAAAGTTGTACTTAGCAGAGCTTTTTGCTAAAGGCTAATGTCAGCATGTCAACATGACAATGCTACCATGGTGATGTTAAGATGGTATAATGTTTATCATGTTCATTGTGTTGGTTTAGCATGTAAACATTCACTAATCAGCACTAAACACAGTGTACGACTGAAGCAGGTGGAATATTTGTTTATTAAAATAATTATAATTACCCAAACTGAACAAAATTAAGATTTTGACCTCGTGATAATCAGCCAAATGTCAGCGGATCACCAAAGTGGTCATGATTCATCATCCGGGCACCACAAATGTCAGTAAAAAATGTCATAACAATCCAGTAGTTGTGGAGACATTTCAAAGCGGTGGTACGACTGACTGACAAACAGACCAGTGAACTATCTTTGCCAAAACTGAAAATGTCTTAATTGCACGTGCTTTTCAAAGGTAGAATGCATTTCAGGAGAAACCCTCTGGAGTTTGTTGTTTGTCACCACAGTTTTTTAGCAGTTTGTTGTGCAGATCCACCAAAAAAAAAAAAAAAAAAAAAATTATTCTGACGGTTGCTTTTCTAAAATACCTGGAAAAACAAATTTGCAACTGTCCTTTCGCTAACATTGAGCTCAGGCAAAGTCATGGCCACACCTGTTCCTCTGCAATACATGTGACACATTCAGATATGTGTTTGAGCTCATGTTCTGTGTATAATGTGTATTTGCTAAGTTGTTAGGCAGAGCCCCGCCAGACTAATCAGCTTTATCAACTCTTCAAACAGGCCTCTCTTGTAAGCTCTCGAACATAAGCACACACACACACACACACACACACACACACACACACACACACACACACACACACACACACACACACACACACACACACACACACACACACACACACACACACACACACACACACACACACCACACACATGTAGGCACACACACACTAATTTGAACAATGCACAGAGGGTTACTTGCTTTGTTGAATTCAAAGTTTAAACACTATATAACTTTATTACCTTCTTTATCTTCTTTGTATTTCACCTGCTGTTCCGAATCTCATCACTTCACTATCTCCAGCATGGTAACGCCAACAATAACCACACCAGCTTGGATATTTGACAGTCAAAGTGCTTTAGACATAGATAACAATGCTCGTCTGGTTGTTCTGCAAAAAAATTGCCAAGGATCATTTTTAAAGTGCAAAAAGTCACAGCACAGTTTTCAAACTATCAAATTCTATTTTGTAAGTCTTATTTACCATTATGTATTCATTCTGCATTATGGACATGTAAATTTGAGCTCTCTAGAAAAAAACCCCACCTGTGTGCATGATTTGCATACTTACATACACTATTTAACCTATTTGACAATGGTAGCTTATACTTCCAACTCCCAGAAAATATGAACAGTGACACAAATTGCTTCTTAAAACACATATTGTTTTTAAAACAATAATATTCATCATAATACAAGGAAAAACTAAGAGTAGTCAGGGAAATTTGGAACCATCTTCCTCTGGCTTTGTTGTTCTTAACATGAAAACCACATTTCCCATCAAATATTTAGCTTCTTGTCAAAAAAAACAAACCAAAAAAAACAACAACCTAAACATAATTTATGCTTGAACTTTGTTTCCTCTCTAGAAGGTTTTGTTCCATCTGTTTTTATCGCGAGATAAAACAGATAGCCTGAAACAGATTTACCAACAAAACTGACCCCACTGTAAATACAGTCAACAAACTTTTATTGACATCATATGCAGAAATATTATAAACTAATAAAAAGTATTATATTTTACATTCCCCTTACAGATCAGATAGGGCTGTGTAATTGACTCACTACACTGCAGATATGGACGTGAATTGAGTGCACGACTTATCAACAGCATAGGGAAGATGCATATGGACCCTCAAATGAACCTCAGAAAATGAAGACCCACAAAATTCACCTCAGCTGCATACTTCATAGTGAGTTGATGTTTCAGTGCAAGACAGACGCTGGAAATACCATGTGCCTGACCTGGTCAAGCACAGAAAGGCAAACTGAGCCCAGTCTGCTCCCATTAATGAGAAATCACTGAAAAGTGAAAGCAGAGTATTGCACTTAACATTTTTAAAAGACTTTAGTCAAGTTTTACAACCTTTTTCTACATGTCTCAAAAGGATATCCTAAACTTTACTGTGATGTCAACAAAGCCTATTTATGGGAGGCCTTAATTAAAACAACTCCTCCAGTGTATTTAACCAGGCGTCTTTAAACTGTTCAGTGGCCAATAACTGGCTCACTTTATTGTGAAGAGTGTGATGAACATTTACAGTAGCAGCACAACATCAGGCAGGTATCACCAGTGTGGACGTCAAGGCGGTTATTCACATGTGACTGCATGCAGCAGAGCTCCACACTGCATACGTCCACCACCAACCGTGAAGTTAGATCAAAACAACAGGGGAGTCACCGGATGTCACTGTCTGCCTTCAAAATAAAAGCACCCCATTGTTTGTCATTGATTTAGTACCATAGCGTTCACCAAATTTAGTTCCTATAGAATGAAATAGATTAGGCCTATTATTCTACTTTACATATCCAGGGACGTGAAAGTTTGCTTCCTGAGCTGATTGAATACAATTTGATCAATTTAATAAGAATTTGTTTATTCATTAATAAAATCTATTTATTAATTAAGCATTTTTATTATACTTTGACCCACATTGTAACTGCAACTGTAATTTTTCTTCAATTATTCACATTTGGCTTATATTAAATGAGCCTCCTGCTTTCCCCTTAGCTTTAAATATTTTTTTTTTCTTCAACCTAGAAATTACAGTTTAAAGCCTTTTGGAACTTTACTGTAGCTTGTTCAACGTATATCCTTTGATTGTCTAACTCCTAAATAATACCTATCTATATATAATTGCCAATGTGAGGACAATCCAATGCGAGGGAATTTAAAAAAAACACAAAAAAAACCGAAAAGAGTGGAAGCATTTAACTCGTTGGCCTTCTTGAAATGTTCAACCGGAAGCAGTGTTTTTTTGAACTGCGGTTTGCTTCACAGACTGCCTGGTATCACCAACCCGCACCGCCACAACAGCTGGGGGAGGATTTCCGACCCAGTCGCAGCGAAGATGGTGGCAGCTTCAGGAGTGGATATCTTACGTTCACCCGGAAAAACTGGGGGAAAAAAAGAAGAAAACAGCTGCTAAATTCCCGCTGTCCATGTTTTTATTGAGCCCCTAACTCCAGCAGATCAGAGGGGGAGAGGAGGGGGGAAAGGGTGGCAACCAGCGACGGACGGAAGAGGACGCACCACAGCCAGAGCGCACAGTGTTGTGTTTGTTGGACACATGCATGCCAGCGAAAACTAGCGCTATCCAGACCTAAGGAATTGGTTGAGATAAGGAGACGTCGCTGTTAGTGGGGCGTTTTTTTTTGTTTGTTTTGTTTTTTTAATTTTTTTTTTTTTTTTTTTTTAGGATAATCCCACGGAGGAGATCCGAGGGGTTTCCTGTACTGCTTCTGGAGGATTTTATCCGTCTTCGCTCTGCGGGAATGCGAGGGGAGGAAATCCAGCCTCAGCTCCAAATAACCAGAGAGTCCTAACTGGGTCTCCTCTCTCTAAACGCAGGAAATACGGCCTGGGAAAAAAGTTTGGGAGCTTTTGGAAACGAGAGGGGGGCCTATCGCTGACGCTTTGCAAAGCGTTTTACGACTTGATTTGTCTGCGTTTTAAGCGCTCCTGTTGTTATTTGACAGAACAGGTTGAAGAAAAGCATTCAAATATTACACGCCGTTGGTGTTGTTATTTGCAAGAGTTTTGATCATCACTATTTATAGCCTGTTCCGACTGAGGCTGTTCCTCATAGCTGTATGTTTTGCCAACTGCGCGCAACAAGTTGCAGACACTCCCAGCAGAGGCAAACCTACGCTAATCCGGGCCAGTGGATGGTATTTTCTGCTCTTCTCTTTTCTGATCATGCGTCTCTGAATAGCGCATACCCCTCCCCGAGCCCCTCTTTGGAAGGCAGAGGGGGAATAAACGGTGGAGATCCGGAGAGGGAGTTCAGGAAAGGACGGGGCTGGATCCGTGGGAATAGGCCTGCCTGACAGGCCTCTCATGATCTGGGTCTTGGACTGGACAGGGCTCCAGAAGAACTCGGTTCTGGGATATTTTTGCAAGGGCCCGCTGGAATAAGGATGGAAGGAGAATGCATGGAAATTTTGAGATGCAAATCCGTAGCACGCTGAGCCATGCATGAGAATGGATATAGTGGAAGGTAAATCTGCATAAATTACAGATCAGCCACTTTTTTGAATTAACGGAAATTTCCTACATTTATTTTGTATTTAATTTCTTTGTTTTTTGGTAAAACGTTCACTGCATAGAAAGTTGTGTTAAACGAGAAAGCACAAGAGAACTATTACCATTTAAAAAAAGAAAAGAATAATCTGATACTTTTGCTGCTTTATAATGACATCATTCTTCATCTTTATCATTGCTATCCGGTAGTGACTACAAGATTTCGGTGTTGTTGTTGTTGTTTTTTTAAGGTAAAGGGAGTGTAAATGGACCATTTACTGAGGAGATAAGAGGGACAGTGCAACTTTTGTAGCCACTCGCTGTGCACAACGCCAACTGTTGACAGCCTCCATTTGCTGAATGAAACCTTGGACTTGAACGCTGATTGTTTTTTGTTTTTTTTTCCTTCCACGCAAACGACGTTATTTTGGAATGAGAAAAAAAAAAACCTGGGCATTTTTCCTTGTAATTTCAGCAGGATCAAAATATTGCACACGTTCAGAAGAGGTCATTTCCAGTCATGTAACGTCAGGGCTGACTTGATGAAGGAATAATAATTTAAAAAAAAAAAAAAAAATCCCCGTTGCATCACTGAGCAGTCCTTTCCGAGAAGGATGTTCAATTCAGGAGGCAGAAAGAGTGATGACAGTGTTTTTACCGCAGCTGGAGAGAAAGCCGGGCTCAGACCCAGAGCCTCTTTGGAGAAGGATACATGTAATGTGAGTGCTGACGCAAACCAGGGGTCGGATAATGGACTGCTCAAGAAACTGGAACGGCGCGTCTTGTGAGAGTGAGTGTGCAGGCTGCTGCGTGCGTACAAAATACGTCTGTGTCGTGCTCACCATTTATGCAGCGTGATTATTCCAACAAACACCTTTGCGCTCTCTCTCTCCGTCTGCCTGTTTGTCACTCCATCGCCAACACCTCCCTCCTCCCTCCTCCCCGTGCCACATGTGCACACACGGCGCCCACGCACCGCATCTAGTTGCCTGAGCGCCATCAGAAAATATTATCAATATTTAACACCTCTCTCACACCCTCTCACTTCCGCATTCCTACCAGTCAATATGGCCACTCTGCAACACCACCGGCAGCTTCTTATGCACGGCACGGAAGTGAGCTGCGACTCCAGCGGGGATGGCGCCGTAACCGTGCGGATTACCAACAGCGCGCCACACGTGCATCAACATGAGCCACTGAGGGCTGCCAACAGTGGAGCAGCAGGACCTGGAGGCTGCGGGGCTGTGAATAAAATTAACCCTAACCTCCACAAGTACAGCATCTCCTCCACCTGCAGCTCGGCAGACTCCAGGCCGGCCGGGAACTCTTCCTCCAGGATGCGAAGGAAGGCGCCGCCGCTGTTCGAACGCTCGGCCGCCCAGTGCTGGGACCCAAAGTTTGACTCTCCCATCCTGGAGGAGGCGTGCCAAGAGAGATGCTTTCCTCAGACACAGCGGCGCTTCCGCTATGTCCTCTTCTACCTGGCAGTTGCGGCTGCGCTGTGGGGGGTGTACTTTGGGGTCAACAGTGACCGTTGCGACCCCGTGACCTTCCTGGCCCCCACAGCCTCCTTTTTGGTCTTACTAGTGCTCCTGTTTCTGTTCACCTTCACCCAACCGTACACTTGGCTGTACAACCAAACCTCCTTGCTCCTGATAGCGGTTACCTTCGCCATCACGTTGGCGCCACAGATACAAACGGCCTGCTACACCGAGCTGGAGTGGGCTGGTGGTGGGAACGCCTCGTATCTCTCACTGGACAAAATAGCACAACCTCCGACCCCATGCATCTCCCCCGTGGGAACCTTTTCCCTGTGCATGGAGGTTCTGTTGTTGTTATACAGTGTCCTCCATGTCCGTCTGTACGCCTCAGTGATGCTGGGGCTCCTGTATTCTATTTTATTTGAGGCATTAGGATGGCTGCCATTGCTTCAACGGAGTTATGACACCACGGGACAGGTGTCTGGGTTAGAAGGTTCAGGTTCTGATAGAGAAGAGGACACACTCCGCTGGCTGGGCCCAGCCAAAGCTCTACTCCACTTGTGCGCCCATGTCATTGGCATCCACCTGTTCATCATGTCAGAGGTGCGTTCCCGCAGCACCTTTCTCAAGGTGGGTCAGGCTATCATGCATGGCAAAGACCTAGAGGTGGAGAAGGCGCTGAAAGAGCGAATGATCCACTCCGTCATGCCGCGGCGGGTTGCCGATGAGCTGATGAAGCAGGGGGATGATGAGGGTGGTGGTGAGAACTCTGGCAAACGATATTCTTCTGGCGCCTGCTCTGCCTCGGCCGTTTCAGTGGGTGGCGGAGGAAGCGGTGGACCTTCACAAGCCCAAAGTGTCACAAACTCCAAGAACAACCCTCACTTCAATCACAAACGCAAAAAGACCTCGATCCCCCGCGGGCAGATCATATTCAGGCCTTTCAACATGAAACGCATGGAGCCTGTCAGCATCCTCTTTGCAGACATCGTGGGTTTCACCAGGATGTCTGCCAATAAGTCGGCACCAGCGTTGGTCGGCCTTCTGAACGACTTATTTGGACGCTTCGACCGGCTCTGCGAACTAACCTGTTGTGAGAAGATCAGCACTCTGGGAGACTGCTACTACTGTGTGGCGGGATGCCCCGAGCCCAGACCGGACCACGCCTACTGCTGCGTAGAGATGGGCTTGGGCATGATCCAGGCCATCGAGCAGTTCTGCCAGGAGACGTGTGAGACTGTCAACATGCGTGTCGGTGTCCATACAGGCACGGTCCTGTGTGGGATCCTGGGAATGAAGCGCTTCAAGTTTGATGTTTGGTCAAATGACGTCAATCTGGCTAACTTGATGGAGCAGCTGGGCGTGGCGGGCAAGGTCCACCTATCCGAAGCCACTGCCCGATTCCTGGATGACCGTTACCAGAGGGAGGACGGGCAGGTGGCGGAGAGAGCCGGGCAGAGTGTGATGGAGAAGCTGAAGGGTAAGTGGCGTCTCACCTCTGATTTCCATACGAGTTGTTTGCATGAAATGAAAATGTGTAAGAGAAACCCAACACAATCTCAGAGAGAGAATCACTGAGATTCATTGAGCATGCTGAGCCATGAAAATGGGATAAAAAGCTGAATGTGCCAACCGAGGCTAGAAATCCACGACGAGATCCACTAAGAGGAGGTCTTTGCATTCCGAAAAAGTCACACATTTACAGAATAAAGTTTGGAACCCGACTGAACTCGTTTACCTCGACACATTAGGTCATCATTAACGAGATGGGGTCACTGCAGGCCTAGACAGCACTAAAATATCTTATCTGACCTGTTATTCCTGTTCAAACGGTCTGTAGCAGGAGTGGGCGTTCAGGTTACAAAACCAAAAGATTAGAGCACCAGGGAGAGACATGTGTTTGTGGTTTATATCATTTGGATCACCTTCAAATTTCACATCAATCTCTTAATACATTGTCACGACCTGCAGAACATTTGATTTAAGTCATTAAAAATCTGTGACATATGGAGCCATCAGTTCAGTTCATACATTTAATGTCATTTTGTTGCTCAAGGAGATATATTACCCTCTTTGTGAAAACCGTAATGACGCCAGTCGTGGTTTTGTAGGAATTTGTGAAATTTATAGATGTGTTATTTTAGAGCAGATCTCTACAGATTTATTTTTGAATGACAGAGGCTTGTGTCACTCAGATTAGAAACCTTTAATCTCCAAATTCAACAAATGGATGTGAAATCCTCGCTACAGACAAACGCCTTGCATAATAACAATATTAATGGCTCCTTGCGGCACAAGGATGGCGGGATGAGTATACGCTTGGTATGTACAGCGGAGATGGGTATGTGACTGTTACTGACACAGAAAGCTGCTATATTTGATCTCTGGGGTTTAGATGAAGTCAAACGAGTTCAGTGTTCGCTGCACAGATCAGCCCCCTTGTTGGATTAAACACAGTTTTAAACTGTACTGAAATCAGTTTTATCCAGTAAGTACCTTCCACGGGCTGTTTTCCTCTGCTGGAGCTCTCCATCAGTGCAGCGCTGCGTTCATATCTCTGACTCTGTTTGAGGCTTGTTGTTGTGGTCGGGCGAAATGAGCTGGAGAAGTTGTGGGAGGCCTTCCCACTGAGACTAGACAGACACCAGACAGAGGATCAAAAGGACGGAAAGAAATTAACTTGCCAGTTTGCGGCCCATCCAGCGTTTACAGGTTGTTAAGTCCATGCACAGAGATGAACGAATCATAATATTTGCTCCGTGAAAAAAATATATAGGAATTTGTTTTGGTTAGGTTTTGAAGTTCAGGAATCTCTTGGCGACTAACATAGTCCTGTGTACTTCATGGTGGACTTAAAAGGCATAAACAGCAGGACACTTCATTTCAGGGGGGTGCAATAGATAGCTCGGCCATTTATTGGGTAAAAAACAAACATTTTGATGTTTACAGCTTATTAAATGACAAGATTTGCTTGCTTTTCTCTGCTGCTTGTTAGATTAAGTTGAGACTGCTTCTTTCGGAGCTCCGTAACATGATGGACCTCCGTCATACTTTTATGGAATGATCACTGGATTTACCTTGCGCACAGACACACACACACACACACACACACACACACACACACACACACACACACACACACACACACACACACACACACACACACACACACACACACACACAACACACACACTTGCTGTGTGACTCAGTACAGAAAGCAGCATCAATGAAACTAATCTCCCCAGCAGGGAATTCATCGTGGGCCGTCTAATCTTAGGTCGCTTGTGAAAAGAGACTGACTGTTCTATTGTCAGGCATTATGTCAGAGTGTATTCACACTTGGCTCTAAATGGTGCCATCACTCTCTATTTCCAGACTGGCGAGCAGCGGCAGAGTGAGATATTGACTAGCAGCTTTTGTTGAGGGAGAGAAAAGGGGAGAGTGGCATCTGAAACAGAGACCCACAGTTTCCTGCTCAGAGGAAAGGGATGACAATAACAGCTTGCTTCTGTCGCAGAGAGAAACGGGGGCTGACACGGGCTTTTTGAAGGGAAATTGACAATTTCATTTGGAGGGAATTAAGTCAACTTGCCACTTTTTGTGGAGAGAGGCCAATATTTCAAAATCATATTTAATGATCTAACTATTGCTTTTCGTAGGAGACTGTGAGACTGGAGACATTTATGTCTGGAGAGGTAAGTTAGAAATGGTCCAAATCAGTGAAAAAACAAGTTTTTAGAGGTGTTCACAGTGTTGGTTTGCTGAATTTGAATTGATCCATTTGCCAGAGATCTGTCTCGCTGCCAGAACACAGTGTGTTTTTTCCATTTATGACATCTTTGCCTCTGAAGACAAAATCCGTTTTTGCTGCAGTTTGCATCTGTTGTAGCCGAGTGTTGCCAGTTGGACATTTTTGTCAATTTACTGTGAAGCTGCAGCTTCTCCGAGGATGTTCTCTCCACTTGTGTTTGTCACCGGCCCCGCTGTCATTAACCACCCGTTTCTATTACCGTACTTCTTGACTTATACTGTCAAATGCAAATTGAGCTATCCCATTTCTCTATCATTTTCTATTCTCTTTCCTTCTATATCGTACACACAAACAACAGTTTGTACCTATTCAGCTATTTGGTTTGAAAATACGCAGTTCTTTATTATCCCCACTACATTTACTCTGTGTCCAATCCACCATGAGTGATAAATGTAATAATTTTTTTTTTTTTTTTTTTTTTTAATACCCTCTGTCTGTTAGCACCACTGTGTCTCTGCCCTTCACGCCGGTTTGTTTCAGCATCTCTTTCACCTTCCCCGCTCCACATCGCTCCCTCTGCTTTTTCTCATCCTCGCTGCGTTATCACATTCATTGCCTCAGTCTCCCACCTGTCACCCAGGCCTGCACATGTGGTCTGTTGTGTAACACTGCTTTTTAGTGCTGTCTGTCTTCTCCTTAGTCAAGGCTTCGCTATGAGTCCCCCAGCAGGCCGAATGAGTCGCCTCAGATAGTGTGCTCTCTATTAGTCCCTAAATACCCGCTCTGCCTTAAGCATCAAAAATGGAGCCAACCAGGCTATTGTTTGACCATGAATTTGCCAGTTCCAGTAGTTTATCAGTAGCTGTGTCAGAGATACAGTGTCTATGAAATGGATTGTGAGGGGTGATGGAGCTGTAAAAGGATCTCCCATCGCAGTGACTGTGTCAAGACTATATTAACCGAGACTGTTCCTGCTGCGTGCGAACGGACACAGCACAGTGATGTGCAGGGAGCAGGTGGTATTTCAAAGTATATCGCATATTAACATCAGCACCTTCGTCACACATGTTTTTGTGACAAGTGGTATGTGCACATTGGAGATTTCCCCACGGAACTGGAACGTGACCCAGAGAGTGGACATCAAATTTCGTACATACATTTTTTTGGAGAACAGAAAGAAGTTGCAGCCATCTGAAGTCCGGTGAGGAGGTGTGGTGTGGAGCAGAGATTGTAGGACTTGTAGGTTTCTTTTTCTACATCAGTTTGTCTCACAATAACTCTGTTGTCAGTTTTCACTTTTCTGCACACAGATTTTAATTTCCAGCGAGATGATTTTTACATCCTCAATTTTCCGCCTTTGCTTCACTCGTCCCACCGGTTGCTTGGAGTCTCCTCTGTCCTCTAATCCAGTCCTGCTGTGTCTCTTTTAGCTCGCAGCACACAAACACACTCATATTTCACTGCAGGTGGTGAGGACTGCAGATTTATGCCCTGGATTCTTGTTTAGCTGGTCTTTATGTCCTCCCTTTATCTACTGCGTTAATGCCGTTTAGCTGTGGAAATGACGTGTGTGTGTGTGTGTGTGTGTGTGTGTGTGTGTGCGTGCGTGCATGAGTCTGTCTCAGTTTTTACTTTATAGCACACTATAGCATCATGTTATGCATCTGCAAGACTCAAGGTTTAGACCTTGACCTGATCTCATGGTATCATGCTGTATGTGTGTGTGCACGTGCATACGTGTAAGATGCAGGCATCTGTCTTTTCTTTCTGTCTGTCCGTGCAGATATACACACATGTACAAACTGAGTCCATCCTATGCTCGCAGTGAGTTGCAGTGGGGAGTCCGTGCCCTCCGGCGGGTTAGTCTGTGCTAAATCAAACATGTCACCGAAATATGCAGTTGCAAATGGCAGCTCCTTAACCATATCCAGGCCAGCCCCAGTGTGTCATGAGGCTTTGTTGTTCTAATCTGAATTTGGCTTCAACCACTGTTCCCTGAAGGTAAAGGTAAGGGGCTCACTTCTCAAACAGCTTCAGCATTTAAATCTCAAATCTCACAGGCTGGCTGAGTCGTTGAATGTGAAAAATTAATTCATATCATTACAAACCACAATTCTCTTCAGGACTATAAAGAGTCCTCTTGATTCGCATTTTTTTTGGAGGTTGAGCCCAGTAAAAGTCCTCTCTGTCTGTGAAGCTTTTGCTGTACAGTATCTGAACATGAGAAAGCAGAGCAAAGACCAGGCAGGAAATTACCTGCGAGTGACGCAGAAAGGAGAGATGAATGGGATTTCTTTTTTAGTAATCATTTACATTGTTGTTTCTGTTGTTTTAGCAGAAGGGTTCGTGTTTCATCACTCACTCATCCTGTCCCAACCGAGCTTCACGGTGCTGAAAAACAGTTCTGAAATTCATCCAGCTGCCTGTCAAGTTCCTCTTCACCAACATCCAAGCCAGCAGCAGTCTCTTGCTACCTGTAAGGCCACTTGGTAAAGCAAGATATGTCAATATAATTTCATTCTTTAATTTATTTATATTAGGAGTCAAATTTAGGAGTCTGTGCCTGCTGAGATAAAACTTAAGCAGTTCAATACAGAACGATGTACACTATACTGTATATAGAAAACTTAGCTGTCAGTAAAAGTTTGGTATTGAGCACTTTTCTTTGTCCGTTCAAAAATAATAATAATTCTCTTCGTTTAAAAACAAATAAAAAATATCGACCGTATCCGTTATTGTGGGCAAGTCTTACTGATAGTCCTCCCATACCCTGTTCAGAAAAGCTTTTATTTTGGGAATTTTTCATTTAATTTTTTAATGACTGTAAATTTTCCTGTCATTTTCAACTGTTGTTACTTGGCCAAATGTTTGATTGATCACTAAATTTAAGCAACATTAAAATTTTTAGTCATACAAACAATTATTCCTCTTAATGCATTATTACAAAGTCTATTGCACATTTAGAAACTAATGCTATTTAATTTCTCACTTATTTACGGCTGGATACTTTTCATTTAAAGGGTTTGTTTTATAAATTAGCTCCTTCAAAATTTTGACATGTCAAACTGCTCGCAGACAAAGGGATCTTGTAATAAACTAATTTCCCCCAAAAAAGTAATTTAGCTGACAAAGATAGAAGTTTTATGAAGTTTAACAATGTTTAAAGACATTCAAAGATGGAAAACCATTACCAGTGCAGATCTGACTGACCCTCCAGTGCTACAAATATTGTACAGGAGTGAAACAACAAACAAAATGGTCTTTCACAATATCATATTATCCTGATTCCATTATCATTATTGCTCTGTGTGTGTGTGTGTGTGTGTGTGTGTGTGTGTGTGTGTGTGTGTGTGTGTGTGTGTGTGTGTGTGTGTGTGTGTGTGTGTGTGTGTGTGTGTGTGTGTGTGTGTGTGTGTGTGTGTCTGTGTGTCTGTGTGTCTGTGTGTTCGGTGTTGATAAGCGTGCCCAGCCCTGTCTCAGCCTGGTTGCAGATATGTGGCAACCATAAAAGTTTGTGCTCCCGCTTTTGTGAGGATGCCTATTAGTTAAACATTATGATGATGATATAATATAAACCGAATTCAAACCTGAAATATAAAACCAAGTCTTAAACCCTCTAACAGCCCTTTTGAAGGGGCCTCAGAAAAATGTCCTCACTTTTCCAAAATGTCCTCACGGCCAAGGTCTGAAACTGCAACTGGTCCTCACAAAAATAGCCATACAAGTACACACACACACACACACACATACACACACACAGCTAATCTTTGACGAGGCTTTCCTGGCAGTTTACTTTCCATGTAATACACTTTGCTATATTTGGAAGAAGTTAATTTCTGTAATTAACTGAATCCCAAACATATGAGTCACCTGCTCATATTATATTTAGTCTTTTTGACAGGTCTGTCCAGTATATCCAGCGTGTGTGTGTGTGTGTGTGTGTGTGTGTGTGTGTGTGTGTGTGTGTGTGTGTGTGTGTGTGTGTGTGTGTGTGTGTGTGTGTGTGTGTGTGTGTGTGTGTGTGTGTGTGTGTGTGTGTGAGATAGAAAGCAACGGTTGCTTATGCTTATGTTTGTATGTGAGTTCTCATTAAGCATGCAATTATTGTAACACATTACATTATCTATACATATGTGTTTTCAACAGACACTGAAGTATTATTTTAATGGTTTACGGGAGGTGACATGTTACAGGTAGATTCACTCACAACCTGCAATCATTGGCTACTTTATTACACATGGATTTGCAGACATGCCTCTCTGCACTGTACATAGCAGCCAGTGAATATTTCAACATTAGGTAGATATTGATGAAGCCGACTTGCATAAACACAAAAATCATGCGGAACCTATAATAATGATCTAGTTGGTTGTTTGTTTTTTGGGCAGTATTCCTTTTAATTCATTTCTCAGTGCCAAGAAAGACAGAAAATGTGGGAGCAGACAGAGTCACAGACTTCGACCAGGTTCAAACCACGGACATTGTGGTTGTGTGGTAAGCAGCAGCTCCAACCATCCGGCCGCCATAAGTGGGTTTTTAAAACCATTTGCGCTGCTGTTATTTTGAGAGAAAAGAAAAAAAAAAAAAAAAAAAAAGCTGCTGAACTATGCCTTGTCATGGTCCTCCATTTCTCCTACTGGTCATAAAATGCTGGAATTGTCTTAATAATTCACTTTCTGGGGACAAAGGCCTGCCGTACTGTTATTAATTAACCAGCTCATACAGATTGTATGACTGTCAGAATATCAGAGTTCAAGGATGAAATTAAACTTGTCCACAGCCCATCAATATGTCCCATTTACCGGCTAATCACTCTGTATATTGTGTGTAATATTACAGCTGTTTAAAATTCCACATTCACAACAGCTTTGTGTGTCACTGTGGCAACATCGTGGTCGTCTACCGCTTCAAGTGTGTGTGTGTGTGTGTGTGTGTGTGTGTGTGTGTGTGTGTGTGTGTGTGTGTGTGTGTGTGTGTGTGTGTGTGTGTGTGTGTGTGTGTGTGTGTGATTGATGAATCCATGGCCATGCCAGCTACAGTTTGCTGGAGTTAAACGGCTGTTCTGAATAATAGATATGGTGTGCAGCCTCAAGCCTGTTAAAAAATCCATGAGCTTCCTTTGCACTGGTTTTTATAGCTGAAGTGCTCATGAGAGGGAGAGAAAGACAGTGCATAGCCTCTTCGGGGAACTATCAGGATGAGATTTAGGCAATCGTAAACCCGATATGTCAACGCTGGTGTTGGATTGGATCAGCTGGAGGGATGCTCTGCCTGTGATCGGTTACTACGTCGTGGCAGGGTTAAGGTGAGGGTTGGGATTATGGTTAGGGACGGGGTGTCTGTGAGACAATCGATCACAGCAGCGTAGAGTTTAAAGTGCGTCCCTCCGGCTGCTCCGATCTGGCACCAAGCATGCATCAAGGTATGAGCAAAGAACAGGAGACAAACTGAGTCACTGGCATTAATAACTGCGCTCAGATGTTTGAATGGAACATTATAAAACAAGGTGTTGGGGGGGAGGGGGTGTAATTTATGGTGCAGTAAATGTTCAGCTGCAAAGAAAAAAGTCTGGAAGGTATTCAGGTACATTTTTTGCAGTTTAATGTGTGTATTTCCTTCTTCAATTATATTCGAGTCCATTGTCCCTTTCATCCTCCTGTTATGTTTAAGAAACATCCATTACATCCACAAAGCGATCGATCATATTGACCTACACCATTTAAATGCACTCACAAACAGAATCATCCTTTTAATGGCTTGTCAGAGAACTCAAGAGGAAATGCAAGATCATTTGACGTATGTACATTCATTAACTGTTAGATAAACACACCTTTTTGTCTCAAGAGATTTTCAATTTCTCCCAAAAGTCATATTTTCTAAAGTAAGTCAAAATAAGTTTAGGATCATTTTTAAGATTAGTATTTGACAAATGATAGTTTAAACCTCATGATAGTACTAAAGAAAAAGTCAGAATAATATAAGTGATTGTAATTTATCCTAAATGTCTGAACCAATTTTCAAGGATGGAAACTTTAGTGCAGAACTTTTACATATAAATTACTATCTGTTACATTCAAGCCCTACCCGACACAAAACTGATTAATCCCTGGATGAATGCATGCTGGGCATGCTCTGTGGGCAAAACGTGCTCAACAGAGGCTGGTTAACTTCTGGTTTAGCCCGATATGCTTGAATAGAGATTAAATAATTCACTCTTGTTAACTGATTGAATGGAACAAAGTCTGATAGAGAAATGAGTCATTTTGTGTAAACACATGAAGCTGACAACTCGTTTTGATTTGATTCTGACGACAGTTTGAGCCATCGATGTGTTTACTGTTTGTTTTCATTCTAACAAGACTTCAGAATACGCTACTTCTTCTTCCTCTCATGTTGGACTTGAGGGCCGACTGGACAGTGACTCACTATCACCTCTTGAGGATGGTATTACGAGGCGGGACAGGCCAGGACTAGCGGGTTAGCATGCTAGCTTCAGTAGACATCTGTGCAACACAATAGAAACACATCTTTGACATACTGTGATGTCAGCACTGTTATTTATTCACATTGTTTGGGTAATTTATGTCAATTTCTGAATATTGTAAACCAAAAATCGGACATATTTTGGTTTAAAAGAATATACCACTGAACAGAGTGGCAATAGCACTTGGTGTAAGTCGGATATCTTCTCACTGGTCTTTTAAAACCTGTATCAGTTAAGTCTTCCTATAAACAGCATGTGAAAGGCTGTCCCTAGGTGGTCTGTGGAAAGAGAGAGTTGTGCGACATCAGAGGGAAGAAGAGATGAGAGAGGGAGAAGAGGCACCATATTTTCTCGTCCTCACCCTTTCCCAAGGATTTCCCACAGTCTAGCTTTGGGCAGCGAGGGAAGTGTGTGTGTGTGTGTGTGTGTGTGTGTGTGTGTGTGTGTGTGTGTGTGTGTGTGTGTGTGTGTGTGTGTGTGTGTGTGTGTGTGTGTGTGTGTGTGTGTGTGTGTGTGTGTGTGTGTGTGTGTGTGTGTGTGTGTGATTGATGAATCCATGGCATATAGCAGAATGATTCACCCCCTGCAACAAATGTATGACTCAAATTTGACGATGCAATTTTTTTTAAATTTTTTTTTAACTAAAAATGTCACATGCAGATTTGGCCTCATCAGGATAATAACCGTCACCGTGCTGCTTTTACGTTACGTTTTACTACTTGTGAACCTGCTGGCGTGTTTGAATTCATATGCGGCCAAGTGTGCGCCCGTGCATGAAACAAAGTGACGTGCCGGTGGTCATCACTATTATCTTTGCAGCGAAGACCAAGGTTGGTCATTTCTTCCTCAAGGACTGTGTCCTCTGCCGCCGAGCAGCAGCCTCCCCGAGAGGAACCCCGACAGTCTGTGAAGTGAGACACTAAAACGTCTTTAAACAGCTGTGTGTGCGTGTTTGTGTGTTTATCAGAGTGACGCAGTGGCAGTCGGAGTGCGTCACTGTTCCTGTCAACCCGCAGCACTACACGCCATAGACACACACTCACTCGCAGGGCCCATTGAGTGAAGAGTCACTGATAAACACATGGCGAATGATTAAAAGGGGATTCATGTGTTCGTTTGCCCCTTTGGCAGTGCTATGCTGATGGAAATCAAAAGGACCCGACGGCAATATATCTCATGTTATTTTGAGCACAAAATTAAACCAAAATATGTATTAATCAGAAGACATTTTTACTTTTAGCGGATTTTAGGCGCCCATGAATCCTTGTTTCTAATTCGCTTCTGACTTTTAGAACTCGTTCCAGTTCTAAAACTAGATTTCCACATACTTCACCGTACCCTCGGCGGGATGTGACAAAGGGCTTGGGTTTGACCTCAAACCGAAGAAGTCACGGATCCACCAGGCTCCCCACAGATGCTTTATTAAACCCCGGCAGGGTAATTTAAAAATAGAGATAAAGGGGGGTGGAGAGGGGAAAAAAAGGAGAAGAGGAAGAGAGTGAGGAACTCCCTGGACTAAAAGGATGCCACAAAAGAGGGAAGGGAGGAGGGATGGATGGAAGCGAGGGAGGAATGGGAGGGTATTTGGAGGAGGATCGTGTGAGAGCCTCGTCCCTCGGTTCCATCGGCGTGTCCAAATATGGAGGCTTCTGCTATTGTCGATCCCCGTTCTCAAGACCCGCCACCGACCAGGGAGAAAACAGGAGGGTAGGAGAAGGGAGGGGGCAGAGAAAAAAAAGAAAGGACCAAAAAAAAAAAAAAAAAAGAGTGAGCGCTGGGAGAAAGTTTAAGTGAAAGGCAGATGGCTGCAAAAACTGAAAGAGAAAGACAGCAGACGCAAGACAGAGCAGCTGTAAAGATAGGCCGTGAGAGGTGGTGTGAGATGTGAGGTTTGGCGGGAGAAAACAGAAGAAGGTGAAGGTCGGCGCAATGTCTAAAGTTAGAAGGCCAAGTTTGTAAAAAGGAAAAACAAGTTGAAGTCTATTCTTAGAGTTTTTTATTTTCGGACTTTTCCAAGATGAAAGTGAAGAACGGGAGAACAACGTCAGATGAAGCTCAAAGAGAGGCGACGACCTTCATTTGCTTTTGGTTTGAGTAAACGTTGAAGTGTCTCCTTTCTTTCTCTTCATATTCATATGCGTGGTCATATTTCTGTGTGTGGGACCAGAGGGAAGCCGGCGACCTTTGGGTCACTGGGGATGGTTTTGCTCATGTGGTTGGAAAAGCTGCCATAAGGTCAAAGGTCGTTTGTCAGGAAGTACGGAGCCCGGGCTGGGACGGTCCTCTGGGGATGGTCGGTTGTAGTTCGAAACGTTCACCCAGACTCTCCACCGGGAGAACTTCCCAGGGCGGTCCGGGTGCTCACACGTGCACACTTTTACTCATATTTATAGGGGATTTATGTGTTCATTCATCAATTAGTTTGTGCACAAGTCACTGAACCAAGAGTTTGTGAGTGTGTGTTTATGAAGGGTAAGAGTGAGTATTGAGGTATGCAAAGCCGTGCAATCATTCACCTGTATTTGTGAGTACGATATTATGTAAGAGCTGGTGCGCAATGTAGAACGTCTGTCGGGTTTTTTTTTTTTTAACCGTCGAGCAGCTAATTGTGTGTTCAGAACGATGTGAAGGGATGAATCCATCTTGATTTCTCAAGACCCTAAAAGATACTTTCAAACTGACTGCTTTGTCTTAAAACTTCAAATATACAATATTCAGTTTACACGAGAAAAGCAGCAAATCCTTGCAGAAAAAAGAAAATACTTCTTTGCATGAAAAATAATGACTTTTATTATTAAAATGTTTGTGATTATTTTATTGTTAATGACTTCTAAACACGCCGAAATGTGTTTGAATGTGAATGTGTGTCAGTGTCAGGGAGTTGGGAGTGTGTGCACGTATGTGTGCGTATGTGTGTGTCCACGATGTGTATAATCTTCAAGTGTACATGTGGAATGTGACGACTCAGCTACGCTTCCTCTCCATTCATCCCTGTGTTCACTGACTGATTGATCGATCCATGTCTGTGTATTTGGTCTCATGGATGTGACCGTGCATGTGAGGGTATGTTTCCAAAATGGGGGTGTTCTATAATATATGAGGATCATGCTGCAGTGCACTACCGTAGATGAGTCATACACACAGGAAATGCCAGGTTTGTGTGTGTGTGTGTGTGTGCGCGCTCAGATCTCCCAGTTAATGTCTCAGACAGGCAGATGCTGCATATTTCCTGAAAAGGGGAGTCTTCTTCGAGGTTATGGTGAACGAACTCGACACACAAATACAAAATAGTCTGAAAAAGATGAACGAGGTCTTTGCTTTTCGCTGTACAGATGTTTCTTGTTTAATTTTTTTATTAAGCACACGTATGTGTAGGAACGTTTTCATGAAAATGAGCAAAGAGACAATAACAAGGAAAACAGTTTATTATTCTGTAGATTACCGTGTTTGTTTCCTCGCCCTGAAAGACGTGTGATAAGTCAGAGAAAAACCTAAACAAATGAGTCTCGGTACAGCAACTCAATCTGATGCTTTCACACAGGAGACAAGGGCTCACAGAGTCGTTTGGTCAGTAGGAAAATTATATTTATCCTTTCCTGTGGCCTTCACAGTCGCCAACCCTATCGGACACCTGCAGGGTTTTGGATTTAGATTATAGACTGAGCTCATTGTACTGAATAGCACACATTAAATCTACTGGATTCCCAGATGTGGAGGTCAAATGTGGCACTTCAGAATCAGTCACCACCTTTATAGTTGTCACAGATGTGATGAGCAAATGTGTCCAGCATTAAAGTGCGAGTTAAAGCCCAAGTTAGTGTCGGCTACGCTGAGCTTTGTTTCTCCTTCCTCCTTCACTGTGAAATGAGGGTTTGCAATGTCTTGTTGCACATGTATATATGGAACGCGTGTCTGTATTACAGCCTGCTGGGACCTCACGTGTTTGACTCACCTGTTTCACACTCATTTATTGCCGCCCTGCTTCCAACCCGGGTTCAATGCAAGTTTAGGTTTAACCTGGACTTTAGAAGGCTTTATAGGGACGAGGATTTTGGTTGATGTTCTTAAACTTCATTTACCTTATAAAAGAAACTGGTCTAGAAAATTATGAGATGTGTTGTGAGATGTATTGTGAGTTTTTTTTAATTTTTTTATCAGGCAATCATGTATTTCAGTGACGCCCTCTAACACAGATCTGCTGTTTCATGATTTGAATCCTAAACATTTACACGATGCCATATTTAATATACATTCATCAGTACTGTGATTCGAATGACTAAAGATAAAAGCAAATAATATAACAAAAGAACAGTCTGGTAAGTGGAGGAAATGACATCACTTCTCTTTAATTTCAGTCTCATATAATGACATTGCAATAATATCGATATATTTTTGATCCTAATTTCAGTAAATGTGCATTCTAAAAACAACTGTTGTCATAGAAGACATAATATTAATAGAAGTGGTTTTTTTTTTTATCATTAAAAGGTTTTTGTTAGGAGTTTTTAGTGTATCATACGATTGAAGTTTCTCTCCCAGCAAAACATGTAAAAAGTATAAAAAGTCTATTAATAAACAAAAGTGAAGATGCTTTCACTCTGGAAAAATTAAATGGCAAACAAGACTTACAAGCGCAAACTTGAAGTCAGTAATTTCCTCGTTTTGCTCGTGTTCTCACAAAGTTTAGGTTTGGCAAGTTCTCCAGTCTGCTCGTGTGTATATGGCTGCTTGTTCATGCATACAGTGTGGTGTCTCTGTATGTGTATGTATGTATGTATGTGTGTGTGTGTGTGTGTGTGTGTGTGTGTGTGTGTGTGTGTGTGTGTGTGTGTGTGTGTGTGTGTGTGTGTGTGTGTGTGTGTGTGTGTGTGTGTGTGTGTGTGTGTGTGTGTGTGTGTGTGTGTGTGTGTGTGTGTTGTTGTAATAGTCGGTGTCCCCAGCTGAACCCTATCTGCTCCCGCCAGCTGGCCTGAATAAATCAATAAAGCCCACTGAGCTGAGCATCGAGACTTTAGAGTGCTGGTGTCAGTTTCTTTCCCCGAGTGCGGCACTCACTGAGCCTGGAGAAGATCAATACACACACACACACACACACACACACACACACACACACACACACACACACACACACACACACACACACACACACACACACACACACACACACACACACAAAGGGATTAGCTTTGTTATACCATAAAGCTTGGTCAAATACAAAAGACGCGGTAATGTACTGAATCTGGAAAGCAGTCATACCTTTAGACTCACACACACACACACACACACACACACACACACACACACACACACACTAACTTCCTGTGTACTTACTGTCGGAAAACTACAACTTCTCACCGTCTGTTATGTCAGGCCTCTAAACACACTCACAATTCAAGGTTTGTTTTAGAGTTTCAGGCAGGCTGTTGATAAAGTTAGAAAGCTGAAATGGAAGTAGACAAGGAATGCGTGTTAGGTAAGGTTATGGGCGGCGTGCCACAACTCGATGGCCTTCGGAGTACTCTGGGTCTCACCCTCTCCTTTACCATCTCTGTGCCGTTTGCCGCTGCCTGTTTCCGCTATCTCATCTCTGTTTGTGTCTTTGACTTGTCAGCATGCCGCAGTAAAAAGGCAGATCACGAAATAAGTGCCATCATCCACTTATATGTCTCTGGCTTGTATTTTCTGGCATTTACAGACAAAAAAGAAAACCACAAAATTCATTCAAAGAAAACAACCCCATGCCTTTTGGTTCCTCAGTGATCGACTTGGACTTAAGTGTCTTTTATTGTGTTTGCAGCTCACGGCAAATTAAACTGCGTTCGTGGAACAATCACACTCCAAATCATAGATATCGACTTTAGTTCTGTCAGTAATGTGATGCAATTTGATATGTTTAAAGCAGATTGTCATTTAACCTTATTTAAGGTTCCCTTTTGACAGTCGCTATGAGTAGCAGGTTGGAAAAGCTGGACAGGTTTTTACCAAGATTGAAACCTTGGTGACGGTAGCGGTTGTACTACTGCAGCTGTCTATTTGTATCTAGTGTTTTATTGAAGTAGTCGCTCTATTGTTACATTAGATTTGTATTACACAGACTCACTCAAAAGTGTAAAGATTGGAGAGTAGAAGAAGAAGGAGTAGCAAGTTACTGATGCACATGCTTTCACATATAGGTCGGAGGCTCATCAGTCACACTTGTACAGTGTCAGCCTGTATAAGTGTGTCATATTGTTCCCCTTTCCTGCTTATTTAATGTCTTTTTGATATTAAATTCGGTTTTGTTCCGCACATTGAGCACACTCTGTCATTTGATCATTTAGCAAATAGTTAAACAATTCCAGTGTGGACACTACCGTTCATAAAATGGAACTGAATTAAAGGAAGTTGCATTTTATAAAGGGATAAGTTGTGACCTCTTTCCATGTTTAGGTTTCCAAAATATTCTTTGAGCTTCAAGGTAAATTTGAAATTACAAAAAAACTTGACTAATAGGCGTTGCATTAACACAGTAAACGTGCCAAGAAGCCCTTATGTCACATGCTTGAAAGATCACTGATGCAGGAAGGAGCTGCACTGGAATTCCTACGAAAACACTGAAATTAAAAACTGGCTTCACAACTATGAAATGTAAAATTTTCAGTCAGTTTGAGGCCGACAATCCTCCCCAGCCAGATCTCTTCGTGGCCCACAGTTGCTCCTCCGGTCGTCTCCATGCTAACGAGGTTAGCATTGTTAGCTGTTTGAAGAATGAGGCCGGCTAGCCAGGTCACTGTGTGTTTGGACAGGCTGATAGCGGCTGGCTACGGGCCACCTCTCTAATCCACTGTTTGTGTATTGCCTCTTTGGCTCTACAGCAGTGTGAACAGGCCAGAGCCCTGGGCTGATGTGCAAACATAGTTGGTGAAACACGTAGTATTGCATTACTGTCTGCTCGTCAGCCTGTGTGCATCAACAACACGGCAGTGATGATTGGCTGATGAGTGAATCTCTGCAACTGACCACTATTTTCACACGAGGAGAGTTTTCTCACTAAATGCCGCTGAAGGTCGGTATTCGATGTTGTGCTGATCTGGGAAATGTGGGTGCGTCTGTGCTGCTCCTGTTTGTATCTACATGAGCTTACACACTGTTTATATGTGCAGGTTTTGGAAAAAAAAAAAAAAAACATTAGGAAAGGCGACATATTTCTCTGTATTTTCTGTATTTATTCAATTTAGTGGCAAATCAGCTACAAACCCGAGAGTCCAAGTCTTCCTCTAGACCTTTCCTCTAACAACCATCTGACTAAATAAACGCAGTTATTTAGTGGTTCCCATTTAACATGTTCATCAGTGATGCTCGGATTCAAACCGACTCTGTTTTACCTGTGTAGTTCACCTGCGAGTGATAAACTTATGTAAGATCTATCCCGTGGCAAACGGTGGATACAGAACGGTTAAAACGTTTGCTGTTGCCGGGTGAAATGAAGCAGGAGTCCAGTGAGCATCAGGGTCTTTGGGAGTTTAACATCGAATATAGATATGGGAGAAAGTTAGCTTTGTTTGAGCTCCGATGACTGATATTTACAAATTCTGGGGTATCGTCCTCGTGTGTTGGTGCTGTCACTGTCAAGAATGATGTGTTTTATGAACATCTCACTATTATTTGCCACTCATTTGATGAATGACGACAAAATGCTGAAGTCTGTTTTGTGTGCTACATTTCACTCCTTTTTTTATTTTCCTGTCAAGTCCAACCGAGAAAAGTGAAAGCGAAAGTCACAACACTGAAGTACTAAAAACAGAGGAAATGTTCTGTTTTTGTTTCAGGGATGGAGACCTACTTGATCTCCGGGAGGAAGCCGGATCATGATGTGCAGTGTGGCTGTTCTCAGGTTGGACTACCAGGTGGGGATTTTGTCGGGGTGAACCTGTCATCCTGTCCTCAGGCCTGCACACCAGACCTCATCCCTGGAGGGGCGCAGGCTGCGGAGCCCATGCTGCCCCACCAAACACCGGACAGGACTGGGGTAAGACGACTGTTGCGTTAGTTTGCACTTTCTGTGTCGCTAAAACCACAACTCACATTAGCATTCACTCTTTGTGCGCTTAGCATGACTGACACTTAAAGTAAAGTACTAAACTTTTGTACTTTCTGGTGCAAAAAGTTTGCTGAAGAAAATAGTTTTTGTAACCTGTCGTTCAAATGTTCTGCTACTTCTCCGCAGTCAGTCATAGATGGAGGGAAACTCAGCTTTTTCTGGGTCTTAATTATAGGAAACGTAATGAGAGATTGCATTTGACTGCAGCTTGTCCTTTAACTTGTCAACACATAACTGCTCAATCAGTCATACACTGTATAATGGGATGTTGTTATAGCACAAACTGCCTCTCTATGGCATGTTTTAATTTGTCAGTCCCCCCCCCCCCGCTGTCCTTTTCTCCCTCCAGCCTCCCTGTGTGTTCCACAGTGTGGTCTTGTCTCCGGTGGCAGAGCAGGGCGATGATGTGGCTGTGCTGAACGGCTGCCAGGAAGAGTACAAAACCAGCAGTGCCAAGGTACAGCACACACGCACGACCAGCGACGACGCCAGTGCACTTGTCAAGCACCCCTTTAAGGATGTGGCACTTCAAACTACTCCACAATCACCACCCGTGACTTTCAATCCTCGTGCCCTTCGCTTTTCCCTCTCACCATCTCCATCTCCTTCGTCAACCTGTGTCTCCTCCGTCCAGTTCATCCCAGGTCACAGCCCCAGGGCAGCCAACGGTCTCCTGAGTCCCCCGCTGGAGGACCCGGTGCGGGCCAGCCAGAATTCGCTCTGTGACATGCTCCAGGAGAAAGAAAAGAAGACCAGCACGAGCACGGGAACGGGCACCAGTCTGGGGATGGCCGGAGGCGTGGGGGCAGCAGGTACAGGCATGGATCACTCCGCCCTCATCCAACTGCGTGCCAAGAACTTCAGACAGAAGAGCGACGCCCACTTTGTGGATGTTATCAGGGAGGACAGGTGAGCAAAGACGTTAAAGGTGGAATTTATGAACTGGTTATGTCACTCGGGAACGACTGATTTTGCATGATTGGTTGACAGAGTGAGTCGTGAGTAACATGTCATGTTTTTATAATTTTCTAAATCAGTAAGCATCTATTTTATGATTTAACCTTTGTACTCAGGGTGTGTGTTTCCATCCATCTAATCACTTTCATCAGGCGCTTATCATTTTTGGCATCACAGAGCTGGAGCACATCTAAACCTAGTGATGGGTGGCACAGACAGGAACACACATGTAGAAAGTCATACAGATGCTCTTAGAAATAGATAAATTGCTGCACTTATTTTTGTATGATAACCTGATTACTCATATGTAGATATCTACAGTATAGAAGTTTTCAGACTTATTGTTTGTTTGCTCTGGTCTGAATCAGTGTACAACTTCGTTTGCTTGTTGCATTTTCTCATTGGTTCAGTTTTTTGTCACACACATAAAAAAATAACTCAACCACAACGCATCACTGAAAGCCACGTGTACGAGTGTTGTGTTCACATCTGCCCTAATAGATCGTTCCAAAGGGGAATTTACTGTAATCTAATATCGATCCAAAAGTAACTCTTAGAAATTTCTAGTAGTTTTTTACATTTCAGAGAATGGTTTTTTTTTTCTGATATTTTAATTCACCTTTTGGCCCATTCTTACTTTTTTTATTTTTTTAATTTTATTTTTTTACCCCTTGTTTCCCTACGCCCCTCCAGTCTGATGAACGACTACTTTTTCAAGCCACCCATCAACAAGATCAGCCTTAACTTTCTGGAGAAACCTCTGGAAAAGGCCTATCGCAGCAGCTACAAGGAGGAGGTACAAACACACACACAAACACATGTGCACCCTTTTCTTCTATATTGACCTACCAATAAGAACTTTGTGTTGACTTTTTTCATACCCGACCTGTGACTGTGATAACCCTCATCGCTGCCTTACTTTATGCTAACCTGAAATCAATTCCTGGCAAAAAGAGAAGACTGGTGAAATGTGACTTTAGAGGCTTTTTCTTTTCTTTTTCTTTTTTTTTTAAACCCCACTGAGGATGTTTGTCTAGTATGTGGATAGTAAAAAAAAAAACCACAGCTAAATCTCAGGTGTAAAAACTTACCAAAAAGGGCAGTGATGAACATTCATGTTATATTTCATCTCTTGTATCTGGGGACAGCGCATGTTATATATCTGTGTGTGCATGTGCTTTTGAAGGGATGAGATTGTTGTAACTTTTCCTTTTACCCCCCCAATGTTTCTGAAATTTTATGCCACACACTCTGACACACTCAGGACTGGTTCCAGATGGCCTGCGTTGACCTCACAGTCTTGTAGCCCCCTGCTGTTAAAACAGTGTCACTACAGAGCTACAAAACACTGAACGTTCATTTCATGCAAAATCTCTGCAGTGATTGTCAGAGTTTGTACATGGTTGTGAATATTTATTTATTATACAAATATTTACAATATGAATTATAAAACCACAGTCTGTACTTTTCCCACAGTAAAAGTAGTAAAACAAGGCTTATAGTGAATGGATATTAACTGTAATTTTCTCACCCTCACATAACCATTACACTTGTATATACTTATTATCCCAGTGGTTCTGATTCTTTTAGGATGAAAATACTCATTTATGTTTTCTGAAACTAAGATAAAACATGTTTCATTCTCTTATCATCATAGAAGTTTACTGTAATAACATTGATAACTACTGTTTTTTTCTTTTGTTTGCTTACTTGTTTTGACTTTAAACCAGAGTGTGAGACAAGACAGACCACAAACAAACTGCTGTAACACACCAATAGATATAGCTAAATGTCTAAAAAAGTGGAACAGAAGTGAAACTTTTGGGGGATTTGTTTTCAGTTGTTGAATACATTCATTCAGCCCTGAGAGAAGCGTGAGGATAAAACATCCGTGTATGTCTAGTTTTAAGATCAGAGTGGGAATTATGGGAGCAAACCACTCAGTTTCACATTTGTCTTCCCTCCAGGTGAAGAACCAGGTTCAGGTGCAGACATTTGCGAGTTCCACCTTCAGCTCCTTCCTGGATGTTTTCCTGAGCTGTTTTGTCTTCCTGGCCCTGACGCTGGCCTGTTTCCTTCCGCCTCTGGTGAGCCCAGCCACCGTTGGCTCTCCAGCCCCCGCTGCCGTGGCCCTGGCTCCCCTGGCCGGTCTCCTGGAGCTGGCCTCGCTTGTGCTCTCCATACGGTAATGAAGTGTAGACAGATGGACTGTGTGTGATTTTGTGTGCGTACACGTCGCCATTGTTTTAGAATTAAAGTCTATATCTCATGGGCCTCAGTCTGATAGACCACCGTGTAAAACTCTCCACTGAAACCAGCATACATTATTTTATATTGTTTTATTGGACTCCAAAAGCCACAATGGATTAATTTCCCTGGTCAGATCTGACTGACTTGTGTCCATTTAATTTAGTCAAACACCAGCACTGGCTCAGAAACTGCTGCAATGACATACTGATAACAGGTGTAATTCTAAAAATTTTAAAACCTGCTGCTTGGATTTTCCAGAACTCAAAGAGCTGAAGATGTGTTTTATTAGATTTGAGCTTTGGTTTGTGAGTGTGCATGGAGAATCTTTAAAGATGAATTCATATTCATTTATTGCCAGGCATAAATGGGCAATAAATCTTCATCTTCTACTTGGACAGCATTGTTGTGTTTTAATAATGAATCTTAATTGTGCACTAATGAGTCTTCTGCAGTTTTTTTCCTGACTGAGAAGAGAGAGGACAGAAAAGAGAAACCGAAGAAGAGAAAATAAGATTTTTTTTTTAACGTAGTGATTTTGATTTAGTTGTATATTTTTTATCTCTCCCTCTCCCCTCTTCCTCTCCTCTTCTCTTGCAGTATGGCCTTCTATTTGGAGGAGGTGATGAACTGCACTCATTCCCTGCTCCTGGTGGTGTCCGGCTGGGTCTCTCGCCACGTGATCGGGGCCGTGTTGGTCTCCCTCCCGGCCATCTCTGTCCTGTCCCACCTCACTTGCTGTGTCCATCTGCCCCTCCAGGTAAATAAAGTGCATCTGGGTGTGCAGATTGAGAGACAGAACATTTGATTACAGTTGATCATAAAGCATGTCTTCATCTCAGCAGAAAGCTGAATAAAATCCAGAGCTAATTATTACAGATTCTAAAAATATCTAACATTTGCTGAATCACAGCCTCAACACATTTGACATATTTTGTAACCCTATCTTAAGTGGGCACAAAGACAGGTTTCAAGTAAAAGTGCAAACACTTACCGCTCTATAGATGTCACTTTAGATTGCTGTTACAGTTGCTGACAGCGCCACCACTAAAGCTGCCATCATTGGCACTATTGGTGTTTGTACTGCAACTGATTTAACTCCTGCTCATGCTTTCTCAGTGCATTTACTGTACCTCTGCTGATACAGAGGCTGCTACTGACTGCGGTAGTGGTTGTACTTGTGATTTCCAAGCTTTATTGGTTTGCCCTCACTGATATCTCTACGCCAATGTAAGCAGAGACGGGTCGGCCGGTTTGCCTATGTTGCTCTGATTCATTAGCTGGCTGTAGCCCTGATAGGAACTGTAGCTTGAGGAGTCTTTGCCTGTGGACCTTGGCACTAGAAATGTTGACATTTCTTCTACTCCGAGTCATGCATGTGTGGAGATTGAGAACGACCATACTTTGCTGCTTTTTTGTGCAGTTTTGAGTCAAGGCCATCTCGCGCTCTGTGTAAGTCTGACTCCAGACTTCCAGCTTTGAGCCAGCGGCTGCTCGCAAGATGTGTGGTGTTATGATATCTTGCTTTTCAACACCCGATTTTTCTATCCATTTCCCTCCCACCCTGCTCTGTCTCATCCCTCTGCTCCCTCCATTTCTTCGGGCATGCAGATCAAAGCGGTAGCCTCGGGGAGAGTTGTTAATTAGACATGCACTTTTCTGGACTGTAATGCCTTTGATGATATTAAGACCCAATAACAGTGCTGGGGGGAGGGGTGGGTTGGGGGAGAAGGGGGCATGACAGGCAGAGAGGGAGAGCATGGAAGGATGACAGGGAAAAAAAATGATGTTATCCTGTCAATGTAATCATTAACAACCTGTGACTGTCCTTAAATTACTACTGCTGTCTGTTTGCATGAATGGAGCGCTGTATATTTCTGAGAGGCAATATCAGGATGTTTTGGACCATTTTCCCTTTTCTGATGTTATAAAATTGCTCTTAATGTTTGCTTTATGTTGCACACATAGTACATAGTGATCTGTGATATTATCACTAATGAAATAAAGAATTTCAATCAGTTAGCAAGAAAAAAACTAAACAAACACACAAGAAACAACTGAAATAACTTGACTTTTAATGTTAGCGCTATATCACCCTTGCTTGTTAATTCTATGTTGCTTATCCATAAGTGCCCAATGTTAAAAAAATGTAGGTCAAGCTGTGGCCACTACAACCGTGTTGTCCTCTGAAGTTCATTTCACTCCATTATATTGGAGAACCTTTTCAGATTCATTCAAAAAATTTGCTCAATGTTTTTGCATCTACATTGTGACAATACTGAAAGATTGTAAACTCCTATTTTGATGACAGCAGGGAGGAAAAACTCCCATTTAACAGGAAGAAACCAACTCAGAGGTGTATCGAAAAGAAAAGTTTTAAGCTGATCTTAAAAGTAGAGAAGGTGTCTGCCCACTGAACCCGAACTGGGAACTGGTTCCACTGGAGAGGAGCCGGATTTTACTTTTAGAAACTCTAGGAAGCACAAGTTAGTCTGCACGGAAAATATGGTACTGTGAAGTCTTAAAGATATGATGGAGCTTGGTCATTATGTAAGTTCTATGTAAGGAGAAGGATTTTGAATTGTATTCTTCCTTTTTCCAGGATGCCAAATAAGATTTCTCTTAATGAAATATGATCTCTCTTGCTTAATCCCGTTAGTACTCCTGCTGCAACGTTTTGGATCAACTGAAAGATTTTTGAGAGTTGTTTCGGTACTCTTAATGAAAATGAACTACTATAGTCCAGCCTGAGGGTAACACATGGACTAGTTTTTCAGTATTGCTCTGAGAGACGATGTTCCTCATTTTGACAGAATTGCACAGGTGGAAGAAGACACTCAGATATAACTTCCTTTTCTCACAAAACAACTTGATGCTCAGAAGTACAGTTGCTTGTGCTTATCAAGTCTTTTTTATCCAGCAGAAGTCACAACTGGACACATGAAGGACATTTATATTGTTGTTTTTGATTAATAAAATTATTTTCGAGATGAGAAAGCTTCAGTAACCCACACAGAGAGCCCTGTTTATTGTTGTCTTTAAGTCACTTGATTGACAGGCTTTTTGTCCTACAGGTGACCATGTTCCTGTGCTGTGCCACCATCCTGGCCATCATCCACTATTGCAACTTCTGTCAGCTGAGTTTTTGGATGCGTTCAGTTCTTGCCACAGCGACAGGGGTCGCTCTGCTGCTGCTGCTGTACAGTCCCTTGCACAGGTACAGTTGAGCACTTATCTGCACGTACACACAAATACCAAATGCAAATGTACGATTCTCAAGTGTAAAAAAAAAATCCATGTCGGCCATAGTCGTAATTTATAAGCAGCACGCAAGTGATTTTTTTTTTTTGGGCTCCATATATAGATTTATAACTAATATTCCAACCAATTCTTTCAGATGTATACTTTAAAATTTATTTTTAAGTAACTTGGTTCCATACTACATACCTCTGTCTGCTCCTGTGGTGGTGAAAAAGATTTGATCTGTATTGTATTATACTCTATATATCATGTGTGTATTGTGTGTGTCTGTGTGCATATATGGGACCGGCCCCTTTCTCCTCACTGACACCACTCCTGTCTTTTTCAGCTCTGGTAATAACAGCTTGCCAGTTCATGGGTGAGTGTTTCCGTGGAAACAGAGGGGTTTGATCGATAACTGACATTTGAAGGGTCAAGAGGAGCGACAGCTCTCGCTTATATTTTTCATAACTACAGCTCTTACTGGCTTTTAGTCGTTCTCACGCCTTCCTGCTCTTTATTCCCCCATCCGTCTCTCCCTGTGTGCTGCAGCAGTAATGGCTGCTAAGTGGTGCTAGCGGTGGAAATGACTCACACAGCCCGTGCTGGCGTGAATTTTGTATTCAAGACACAACTAAAGCCTTAATCGAGCACATAAGTGAGGAGAAGGAGACTATAGCAGAGTGTCTTTCTTCTAGTTCTTTCTCATGGCTTTCAGAATGCGACAGCTGTCAGTAGATACAGTGAGATGTTTTATTTTAATTGTATCACATGAATTCAAAAACCAAACTGAAACGGACATGGTGAGCGATCAGTGAGGCCACAGCTTCAGTGCCTGGAAACTATGACACAGTTAGCACACCAATAATTAATAATGTGATAAACTAATTAAATCAACTAGTTAAATGATAGAAAATTATACATCAGGAAGTTGTTGTCAAAGTTTCAGCTAGAAGACCTGAGCTGAGACGACCTGGTTCACACGGCTGCAACTTTTCCCTGCATCGCTAATCTTTGGTCTGAACTGGTCTTTACATTCCGTTTGCTTATATGTATTATTGTGCTAATTAGGAATGCTAAAATGATTCGGCTAAGGTTATATTTTCATTACAGTGTCTAGTTTATAGTACATCTTCAGATAAGAAATTGAACTGACATAAAAAACTGTATTTTCTTATACTTCTTGTAAATGAAGAACATGAAAATGAACACAAACAATTTAGCTTTGAAATGGATCTGAAGTAGTAGTCTGCATACCAAGAGTTTTTTGGTGGGTGAAACATTATAATGTCATCGCTCAACTACTTTCTCTGTTTAATTTCCCACATTTCCCTGAATGTCGACAACAACCCCAGAGACACAGGATAAACATGTTGTTTTCAGTGGAAGCTAGACACATGGGCATGTAATTGTAGCTGGGCAGTCACCTAATGATTGTGTGTGATTTATTGAGGCCAGTGGAAGCATAACGACCGGCTCTAAGATACATCTGAACAGGGTAAAAGTCTAAAATCACACTCTCCAGACATTGGGATGGAAATTTTCCACCATGTGGTTATGTCGTTAAGATTACTCTCAACAAATTGGGTCTAGAATTGCAATGTTTTGGTTTTTTTTACACTTTATGAAGGTGTCTTATTCTGCCTCTATTTCCTCTCTCAGACTGAACATCTCCACATCGAGTGACGGTGCTTCAGAATCCGCCGCCGCCCCTCCCCAGCGACTTTTTGATCTTTTGGTCCCAGAGGCCATCCTGGCCTTCTTCTTGCTCCTTCTGCTGGTCTGGTTCCTCAACCGTGAGTTTGAGGTCAGCTACCGTCTCCATTACCATGGCAACGTGGAGGCTGACAAGCACCGCTCCAACATCCAGACGTTGAGAGACCAGGCTGAGTGGTTACTGGGCAACATCATCCCCATCCATGTCGCTGACCAGCTCAAGGTTTTTGATGCTGTTTAAACATATCAGACTTAATTAAGTTTATTTGAATAATTAAGTAAATAGACTTTTTTCTTGTTGTGTAATGTATTTAAATTAAAAGATAGCCTCCCCAGTATTAGTCTTTATTAAATGGGACATCACTCTGCATTACCATTTAGTTATGATGAAGAAAAATAAGAAACAGCTCTTTCAGTTTCTTGCTTCAGTTATTTCTGTTTTTGATTTTCAGTAAATTTACAAATATTTTGAAAAGAAATGACAAATTTATCCAATTAAAATTAAATTTACAATATAATAAAATGTGCAAAGTGAAAGGATGATGTGAATACTCTCTGAATCTTGTGTATTTACACAAGTGGTCACAATATTTGAACATATTTCCCTCTTAATATGAGCTTATTGTAATATGTCCATCTTCTCTCATTGTTGTTTCAGGTGACTCAGAGTTACTCCAAGAACCACGACAGTGTGGGTGTGATCTTTGCCAGCATTGTCAACTTCAGTGAGTTCTATGAAGAGAGCTATGAGGGAGGAAAAGAGTGCTACCGCGTGCTGAACGAGTTAATCGGAGACTTCGACGAACTCCTTCGCGAACCTGAATTCAAAAGCGTGGAAAAAATCAAGACGATCGGCGCCACCTACATGGCAGCGTCGGGCCTGAACGTGCGACAGATGGCTGAGAATGAAGACGATTCTCCGCACGCTCACCTGAGGGCACTTTTCAACTTCGCCCTCGAGATGATGGGCGTCCTGGATGATTTCAACAAGAATTTGCTCGGCTTCGGGTTCAAGCTGCGTATTGGGTTTAACCACGGGCCCCTGACGGCGGGGGTGATCGGCACCACCAAGCTGCTCTATGACATCTGGGGAGACACAGTCAACATTGCCAGTCGCATGGACTCCACCGGCGTGGAGTGTCGGGTGCAGGTGAGCGAGGAAAGCCACGCTGTGCTCAACGCCATGGGCTTAGAGTTTGACTATAGAGGTACAGTGAATGTTAAGGGCAAAGGTCAAATGAGGACCTTTCTCTCCCCCAAAAGTGGGGAAAGTATACGCCAGGATCAAATGGACCTGGGCGGCAGAGTCCAGCCCTCATCTGGGGCGTTACCTGCCAACAAAGCTTCAGGATCTGTTGCCCAGGCAGTGGCTCTTCCTCCCTCCTCTCTTTCCACACTCTCTCCTCAACCCCAAAGCGCTGTCAGGCTTCCAGGAGCGGGGCCCATCTCAGCTGAGTCCACAGAAGAGAGGGAGGAAGGATATAGGGACGCTGCACACCTCGCCGGGAAGCATCCCGCCACAGACATTCACACCCCTCCCTGTTCTGAACTAGGCCCCGAGCCCAGTGCTGCACAAGTGCTCTCTGAGGAGCCGCCCGCTCTTCTCGCACTGCATGAGGAGGAGGACGAAAAGGAGGCGGCCAATGAGCTAACGAAACTCAACGAGGAGTTCTATGCTCGTCTCTGATCCCTCCTCTCCTGTCCTCTGTTCCCCAGCAGCTGCCTCTCCACGGACAGATGTGGGCAGCATGTCCTTTCCTTCAGGCAAGTGTCTTGAAGAGGGAACTGGTCACTTCAACACAAACGGTGGCTGCAGTGGCTGTAAAATGGCTAATGACATCTTTCATGGGAGTGCTGCCTGAGTGCTGGGGTGGGTTAGACCTGTGTTGAGCACAGAAGTTTATGAAAGAGAAAAGGCTGAAAGGGGAAGGGAAGTTTTGTTGGTGTTGTTCTGTTATTTTTTTCTTATTAATTCTTGTGATTTAAGTGCCTTCAGGACTAGAACAGTGAACAAACAAATATGAATACTGAACAAGTTTTAACAATCGTAGACTACGGAACATGCTGTGGTTTCTTACTCCATGCTTTTATTTTGAAATGCAAGTATTTCTTTTTCTTAAATCATTATTGTTGTGCCATATCAATATTTTTGAACTTGATCAAACTCTTGACCTTACGTAAGGGAAAATAATTTCAGATTCTATATAAGTGCCAGTGCAGCATGATGGGCTGAGCAGGAAACTATGGGAAGAATGAGGGAATCACATGAAGCAGTGTTAATTTATGTATTCTGCTTTGACATGAGGGCTTAATACAGTATTCATTTGTGCCAGAGTCTCACTCTAAAGGAGACATGCTACAAATAAGGCTGCATAGATTTTAGTTTAGCAGCTAAATGCACATTTTTAAGCACAGGTCTTGCACAGTGTTTTTTTTTTTTTTCTTTTTCGACCACTTGTATTTGGTAGATATTGTCGTTAAATAGCTTTTAAGAAAGATGAAACTGAGTCCTTACAATCAAAAGCACAAACTATAATCACATAAGGGAATAACAAAAATGGATGAAAGGTGTTTTTTTTTTTTTTTGTTTGTTTTTAAAGTGAGACCATCATAAAAGCCAGAAGGAACTTTAAATGTTCTTAATGTGATACTGAGATCTGTCTGTTTGGTATGTAAGGCTCACCTCCTGTAGACCTGAAAGATGGCTACAAAAAAAAGTTATGTGTTTGATCCTAACAGGAACACAAGGAAGAACTGATGTTGCATGATCACTTCTCTGCTGCTGTCCAACTGTGTGCTCAGTAGCTTCAGTCATATTTCCACTAAGTGGGTTTTTTTTTCAGCTGCAGTCTTGCATAACGAAGTCTGCCTTTTCATTTGTCAGAACTACTCCATTGGAGTGCTCCTATTGGGTAAACTGAGAGGCACTGTGCTGCTTACAAAACAAAGTAACAACCCTGTTTGTTTACCTAGCAATATTTTATATAAACAAATTAATGAAATGAAAAGACCAAAACCAACAGTGTGATAGTGACCTACCTTGTCATGGCACTCAGCCATAGTCTAATTAATTTTAAATCCAAACAGCTCATAAATATATCATTTGATAAAAAAAAAAAAGGAAAAAGAAGAAGAAGAAAAAAAAAAGGCACGATAACTTCTGAAAACAGCTGTTCCTTGTTTTTTTGTAATTTTTGTGGGGCTTTTTATGTCTTTGTTTCCCCCTTAAAGCAGAGTAGAGTAATGACTCCACAAGCAGAGACGGAGATGGGAAGTGACATCCAATTTAGGCAATACACAAACCTTTAATGGTCGCACCTTAACCCATAGGCCAGCACAATGCCCCAATCAAATATTACTCAAACAGGAGTAAATAGAGCATTTGCTGGGGAGTTGGTACATTAGTGAGCATTCATGGCAGAACGAACATGTGAATCAGTGAAACGTGCGGCATGATGATGTCTTTTTAATCATTTTTGGGCCACAATGAAGCTCCAAAGATTAAGTTACATCAAGCTTTAGATATAAAGGCCATAGATGGGTTAATTGCTGGTTGTCGTCTTCTCATTGGACACAATAAGACAAATACAGAATGTCACCAGACTTTTCCTTTCAAGGCTGCAGTGGGGTGAGAGTTTCATACTCAAACGATTTCGGGTGGAGTGTAACTTTAAGTGGGACTGTGAGGGACAATCACTGTGTAGTTCCTGGTAGATGATGGGTTGGACCACGTGCTGTTGGCTTCAACAGCAATTTCGACAGCATGGCGTGTAAAACCTCAGACTCAGATTTTGTGACGTTGCCTTCATTGCCGCAAGAGAAAAAGGAACATTTGGTCGGTCCATCGCTTTAGAGTTCTTCAACGGTTCCGTGCTGTCTGCCTTTAGCTGTGTGATTTTGCTGTTGAAAGGTTGGGACTTTTAACTTTGATCCTGTCAGCCTCTTCGAGAGGGGGCCCTCTACTGTATCTATATAATTGTGCCACTTTAATTGAGTGATTTCTAGGTGCAGTGCAACCTAAACTAGCTGATTGTTTTGTGGTGCCTAAAAGTATGACTATTTTTGTTTTTTTGTATTTTGGTTTTCAGAAAGTTTTTTTTTTTATCATGCTGTTGTCACAATGAGTATAGATTATGATTGTATGTTTGAGGAAAAATATGCTCGTTGTGCAGGTTTTCCTGCAATTTCTTTTTTTTTTTTTTTTTTTTTGACAAATTCCATCTTTATTTTAATTTTTTTTGCTCCTTTCCAGTTCTTTCATTCTGACATTAAGCAGTCGTCTGGAACAGTGTGGTGGTGCTCCCATCCAATCGCTGGCTCTGTAGCTCTCTTTGTTCCTAAATCACCTCATGCTTCATATCTTCTCCTGAAAGCACTTGTTTAGCACTTGTTTCTCTCTCGTACTTTTGTGCGTTTGTGTGAGATATGTAAAGTTTCCCTCCAAATCAATAACACGGAAAAGATGCAAAAGGAAAATCCGTCAGCTTGGCCGCTGTTGAGCTCTTTTTTGTTGCCGCTGCCTCGTCTGTAGATTTATTGTTTGAAATGGAAAAAAGAAACGGCCTGAAGTTTGAAATCTGTATATCGATCCCGCAAACATTTATTACCGCCACATTTTTGTAGAATTTGGGTGAAAGCATCTCTTCTTTGACAATGTACAGATTCAGAAACGCCATGAAAAAGAAGGAACCATCTTTATTTATGTAGCCACCTCCGACGTTGTGCACTCCAAACACACAACAACCAGTGCCTTTTCAATGTGGAATATGTTCAATCAGCGTGTGTGTACTGTGATTATTTTTATGAGATAATATACTGTAACCCTAGTAGCAAAAATACCCAGAAAATTCAAAGAAGTTTGTCCAGAGGTGGTCGGTGTAGATTGAGACGTGGAGGTAGTTATGTTCGCTTTGTTGGCCCAAATCATTGCTTTTAAGATATGTTCTCATTTGGTGTGCTATTCTGCTGCTTGTTCTCGGCGTGCTCATGTTTGTGAACCAATAGCAGACAAAGTGCGTGGAGCAGATGGGAATATCAGGCATCGATTGTGAAGGAAAGTCCCTCCCCCCTACCCTCTACATTTTCCAGATTACCGTCCTGCCTTATGTTGTTCGATGATCTGTGATTTTGAGGCTGCAGCCCTGCAATGCACAGCAGCAACCAAAACTACCCACAGTAGATCTGAGGTGTCAGTAGGACTTCACAGGTTGATGGGCACACCACCTGTCCAGTAGCGCACATCTTTACACATGCAAAAAATAAAATATTCAAGTGAACGCTGCTGGCTCTTTGTGTGTGATCCTGTTTGCATGTGAGCAGCGTTCCTCTTTGCGAGACACCCTACATTTTTGTTTTGTTTTGTTTCCGCACTATAGCATCACCCTTTTACTTTATTTCAGTGTCATTCTTTCTGAATCCACGTTGAGCATTTGTTCCTCACATGCAAGAAATTCAAATCGCTAAGCTTTGCTCGTTTGCTTTGGTTTTGTCCTTCTCTGACTGTGTATTGATAGATGATGTGTGTGTGAGAGGATTGGTTTTAGTTTTGGCAGAAGGAACGTGTCCTAAGAAGGTTGTGCTCCAGTTTAAAGAAAAAAAAAATCAGCAGAGTTCAATGAGGTTACGTTAAAGGCATCCAGCGATCCCTTCTGGTTGATTCTGCTTTGTGACAGTAAAATAAAGGCATACAGTGTCAGCACTTGTTTAAAATCATTACCTAATCACTCACTTAAAAAGTGACCGCTCCACGTCTTTTCATTATGATTTGCTGGTAAATTCAACCCGTATGTGTTCTTAATTACACTGGGACAAAACTTAGACAGCATTGTTTGATTTCAAGTGTATTTGTTCTATGTTCATGAATGAGATGTATTATGTATGTTTTGTGCACATTACCCATGTATCATTTATCAACACATGATCGTAATCTGTACACATTTGCACAAAGCACTCAGTGTTTGTACATATGCAGTTATTTTGTCACATATGATTTTTTTTTTTTATACATGTGCATGTGTCAGATTTTGTCAGAAAACAATGAAAAAGAGACACCTATTATCAGATTGATTTAATGTGTGTCTATTCGTGTGAATTATATGATTTTATTCCTCTTTTTTTCAGTATGAGAGAAATAAATCTCCAAGCAGAAAACTGTTGAGCGTACTGTGAAGTATAAAGTAAAGATTTTAAGCCATATATTTTAAGCACATGCTCTCTGATAGTCAGACTATTGCCATTTTGTTTTGTGTATTTTTCATTGCTGTGGTCAACAACTCGGGTCTGGAAACAGGCTACATCACAAGGTGACCAATTTTTTGATTTTATGATTACTGATATCCACAAGGTCACAAAACTCTCAGCACCGTCAAGGTTTTTATCATCAGCCAGCTGATGACTGAAATTGGGCCAATGACAGTGTAATTTATGAAATATATTCACTACTAAAATCTAAATAATTTTAATAATTCATTTTTGACATCTGTACTCATTAATAAGCAAAGTCAGAACAATAAAAGCACACAATCAAAGACTTGCTATTAAATGAAAGGAACATTTGTATTTCCATCTGCAAAGCATAAACTGCCATACTTTTGTGATGCAGAAAATCCTATCATTTAAAATAAATAAAACATAATGAAATGCATTATTAGCCTGGAGCGTACAGTCACATGGCTGTAAGTTATGAATATTATTATATAATTATATTATGAATTTATAAAGAATTTTCTTTTTCAAACTTTTTGTGCTATTTACATTAAAAGAATGGTAAGCTTACAGCTATTGTGGAATTGTACTAGTGTGACAAAGCTGTACTGAATTTAATATCGAACCGAGTAATACTAAAATAAAAAAAATATGTTGAAATATTTAACATAACATTCAATACTTTAATATCAATATTGATATATATATATATATTATTTTTTAATATATAATAGTTCATATAAATGTAACTGGTGTGGTTGTAAAATTAACGGCTTGTAAATTGCCTGCGTGTGTCTCTGGCGGTGCTGCAGCGCCCCCAGCGGTTGTCAGGGGCGGAGTTTTCACGTAGGGCGTGATTGCGCGGCCCCTCCCCCTCCACAGCCGATCTGGAAAAGAAAAAAAAAACTTTTTTGTATCGAAGGAATCAACAGCCGCCATCTTGTCGTGGCTCGGAATTAGGATTTCGGTCCAACACTGGGTTTTACGTGGAAATCGAGCATCCTTACCGCGCTACGACAACGTCCTTCTGCGGAAAACGAAATCGTAACGTCGTCTCGGAGACATTTATCGCGAAAAAAACGGAATCGGATCGGCGGTCGTCGGGCAGAAACGCTCCGTAGATCTGATTTCCCCTTCGGAGTGTGCGGCGATTCAGCGCCCCTGTTCGGGAGCAGCATTGTTTACGGTGGGCAGAGCGGAGACCAGCTCGTGACTTTCGAAAGGTTTTTTTTTTTGCAAAAAAAAAAAAAAAAAAATTACTGCATTTTTATGCAATTGTGCATTTTCGTGGAGCTTCGCGCGATTTTTTTTTTTTTTTTTTTTTTTTTTGCATGAAGAAATTTGACGTCACGCAAAATGGGTACTTTGAACGTCTAGAAATTACGACTTCTCCCTCGGATTGCAGCAATCCTCCTAATTTATCCGGATTGTCATTTTGAAACTCGATTTTTACATGGCGGATATTTTATTTTGGGTCATTTAACGACGATAATGTGGGTGTTGGGTGTTGGATTATCATGGGGTGAATGGCGGTGGCGAAGCGGGGCGCTATTGCATCTCTTTTGAAAGACTTGGACTCTCACGGCGAGGAGTAAGCTAACAGTTAACTTAGCTGGTAGCGGGCAATTAGCTAGCTATTAGCCAGTTAGCTCACGTTAAGCGGGCTGCCCAGCTTGCTTGATGTGCTAACCGGGGAGGTTTTGGGCTGATACAACCGCTTCCCCGTCGGAAGGTAATCGTAATTGTCAACTTGAGCGAAACGGCCAAGGCGAGAAAACAGTTATGGCTGAAAACCTGCTGGACGTCGGACCTCCCAGCTCAAAGCGGCCGAAGCTGAATTCACCTGCCCTGTCAGCGTCAGATGCACAAGGTAAAGGCCTCAACGCTGCACATGTAAACACCTACATCGGTCACATTTACACTCAACATTGCCCCCTCTCTCTCTCTCTCTCTCCCCCTTGTGCTGTTGGTTAATACATCCTCCGGCCACCCGCGCAGGCAGTTTGATGTACTTCGCTGCGTGTTGGTTGTAGTTGCTGTGGCTTCACTGCAGTGTTGTTGGATTCGTTGGTTTGTGACTGCCCCCCCTAAACCCCTGCACACGCAAATGCTAAGTTTATTACCTTGTGCTAATGCAGTCTTATTACAGTCCTGCAGCAAACCTTCCCTCCATGAGGTACAACGCAGTGTAAATTTAGCAGCACTACAACCTGCAGCCTGTTTAAGTAAGCGACCGCACGATCAAAGCGGAAAGCGATGCCTCTGAAGTTTCATCAGAAAATTGGAACAGTTTTTTTTTTTTTTTTTTGCCTGAATGAGATTTTGATTTTCCTGCAATGCTGTTTCTGTAAGCTTACCTACTTATAGTAAACTGTGCCCCCAACGGCAACTTAGTTCACGCATGTGTTGGCAAAGAGCTTTTCCTTCATGCGCATATGGCTCTGAAACCTTACATTTGAAAGTTTTCACGTGTGAAATAATTCACCCCCATCAGGTTGAACAGCAGACTGGTGTCCATGATTGTTGTCAGGCAAAATGCATTAACAGCAGGCGATGACGAAATGTTGGAAACGCGGTGATGTCTGTGATTAGTTTACCTGGTACGTTCAAATAATAATGCAAAGTTTGTTCCAAAAATCTCACCTTGTTGTGAAGTCAGATGTCACTTCAGGGCATCCTGTAGCTCATGATGTATCCACGCGGTATTTGAAGAAGGATTTAATTTTCTGTACTGTGTTGAGGTCTGTGTAGTGTGGTATTTAAAGTGGTAGTTACCTGTTAAGAGACAAGGAGAGAGGAAAAAAAGACAGTTTGACACGAATGCACAGTTCATCTACCAACTATAACATTAATTAACAGAAACTCGGTCATCTCCTTGGCCACAGCACCCATAAGCAAGCATACAGACAGACCCAAAGCCACCTTTGATCATACAGCAAATTTTTTTTTACATTTTTGTCTGTCTTGCATCTCAATCACATGAGTTTTAGTTTATAAGGAGGTATGATATGAGACATGAATTTTGGCCTTGGACCAAGAAAAATCCTGATTATAAAACAATTACCATTTTGGGACTGCTGTTTCAGAAATAATACAGTTCCAAGATACAAAAAAAAAAAAAAAAAAAAAGACTTGAACAAGTTACGCAGAGTTATGCACCTTATATGTGACATATAATTTAGAGTAAACCGTTTGGGAGGGACGAAGCGATAACAATAAAGTGTGATGTTTTTAATTGAGGACATTAGCAGTGCGGTGAGAGTTGTAAACTGCGTCGCTATAGGGTTTTATTCACCCAAGTAGTTTGGTACCTGATGATCGATTCGGAGTAAGACCTCCCTCAAGATTCAATGCTCATTGCAATCCAACCGATGACTCTCCGAAAAGTCAGTTTTATGTCTCCCTGTACAAATCTTCCACGACTCCATCTGGGGGTGTTTTTGCAGAACTCTGGTAATTGTTTGCAATATCATGCTCGTTAGTTTTAGCCTTTACAACAATAATGTGCACGACGTGACATCTCCACACATTTTAACTGGCCTACCTGCAAGGCCAGAAACTCGTTCACGTTGTATGGATCAATCAACCGGCCACCACATGCAGCTCAGACTGAATGAAATCACGATATGATATCCTTGTTAGTTTGGTCCCAATGAGGTATTTAACATTTGTTTATATTTATATTTAAATTGATATCCCACTAATAAAAGAAAGTCGGCATTATTTGAGCAATTCTAAAGCTGAAATTACGCTGCGGGTTTTAATAGTAAATTGCGCATTTCCTTTCACCGTTACACTGGATTATAGTCCGCGACACCATTTTTTGGGGGTTTTTTTTGCTACTTGCCATGACTGTCTTGTTTATTATTGAGGTAAAGAAGTTTGTTAGGAATTTATTTCTTTAGTGGCAGCAAGATATGTAAGATTAGCTAGCAGACATCTCCTGTAGGCCAACAGGCCTACAAGACACTGTTGGAACTGATTTACAGTCCCGGGAAATACTTCTGGATCCAAATTTATTAGCAGAGAAAAATAAAGGTATAATAAACCCGTAGTACGCTGATCTGTGAAATCTGCATCGCTCAATGTGTTTGATATTAAAAATGGACTGAAATCACAGAGACTTAACACTTCAATTTTTTGTTCTCGTATGGTGGTGTGAATACCAAAAGGTATCCAAAAGGTGTTCAAAATGAAGATAAAAAAAAAAAAGTGTTTAGACATCCAGTCGTGGCTTCATTCCACAGCCTTTTCACAAATGGCTTTTCCAAAAATGTGGGGGGGAAAAAAATAATCTGGAAGAAAAATTAAAGGTCTGGGGAAACCGCAGTCACTAACATGACGTCAATACAAATTATATTTGTTCAAAATGAAGATAAAAAAGTGTTTAGACATCCAGTCGTGACTTCATTCAACAGCTGTGGTGAAAGGAGTGTTTTAGCCAGCAGAGCTGTCGGTCCACAGTTTTGACAAGCTGACTTTTTTCTTTCTTTCTTTTTTTTTTTTTTTTATACCTTTTTGGCATCTCATCAGAGTCAAAGTTTATGATTCCATTGGTAGATACAAGTTCACTTACATCATTGCAAGAAAAAAAAAAAAAAGCCCCAAGCTTTGATGTTCCCTCCTCCAGGCTTTACTATATATATACACTCTCAATACAGTGAGCTATTGCTACGATTGCCTAAACGAGATCATGCTAGTGTTTGTGAACCGTGGGTGTGTGGAGCATTGCTACAACAGATGCCAGCCGTCGCCCTTTGAAAATATTAATTGAAACGTTACAGGACATTAAATGTTAAAGTTTACCACAGGGCTGGGTGATACGGCTTAAAAATAAAATATTTTAATATTTAATAATATTTTAAGCCTATATCGCAATATTTTGACATATTCTCTAAAGCACTTGAGAAATGCTTGATTTAAGCCTTAGATGTGTTCAAATATCAGATGTATGATGATTCTGGTCGTCCCTGCAACATATGTCTGCATTCAACCATTATTGTATATATTTATTGGTGTTTAAAAAAATAGTATCAATCCTTTTCTGCCTATTGATTAAATATTTAATGGAAATGGAAATCCAATTGGTTCTTTAGTTTTTTTTAAGAGAAAAAAACACCACAACATGAACTGTATATAAATCAACATTCTTAATAGCCGAGTGCAGCAGCATTATTTTAAACAGGACTTTTTCTTTGACAGTATTTTTACGAAGCAGTAGTTTACCTGCACCCCCACTCATTCATTCACTGCATGAATGAACCGGCCCGGCTCTGAGTGATATGAAACTGAAACTGTGACTTTCTGACCGACAGTTCAGATGACGCTCTGACCATTTCAGGGCCGAGTTCATCGAACGCGCCCATAAACTATCAGCCGCTTAATGGTGGATTTTCATTGTTAACCCGTGTTCTTATTCAGTCGACTCTGTGTGTGGCTGCAGGCAGCTTTCATACTTTAGTGCCGGCATATGAACTTCGAGTTTGTTGGGAAACTTAAACATCTGTGGGACGAACTTTCTGGATTTCTCCACAGATTGCTGGTCTTGCAGCCCTTTCATGCAAAATGACTGTTAACATCCACTGTAGTTAAAAGCGACCGCACTTTTGTGTGTTTATTCTCGCCGCCGCTGTCCGTCAGAGCAGGCGGGTCTCTGTGTGTGTGTGTGTGTGTGTGTGTGTGTGTGTGTGTGTGTGTGTGTGTGTGTGTGTGTGTGTGTGTGTGTGTGTGTGTGTGTGTGTGTTACGGACCGACAGCCGTTCCTCCTCCGCTCGCTCAGAGGTTCCAACAAAGATCATGGCGCAGTCCTGTCGGACAAATCAATTAAAAAAAAAAAATAACAATGCTGAAACGGCTCCCCAAATATAGCTGGGCGGCCCAAGTAAATCATATGTATGGGAAACACTGATGTGTGTGTGTGTGTGTGTGTGTGTGTGTGTGTGTGTGTGTGTGTGTGTGTGTGTGTGTGTGTGTGTGTGTGTGTGTGTGTGACCGAGGCACACAGCCGGATGGAGCGAGAGAAGCGTGAAGTCGGGGCGTTTCTCGTGCCGGCGGCGGAGGTTTAATTTGTACTCAATGTTAGCGATATAGTCTTTTAATACATCCCACGTAGAATAAACCGCGATACATCGAGTATACTCGATGACTCGAACACAAAATATTGTCAAAATGCCTCCACTCTGGGTCTGTTTTTTTCTTTCTTCTTCTTCTTCCATGCAGCAGACTTGTTGCTGTACCAGTAACACTCAAGCTGTGTATTAAACTTGCTTCGACACCGTGTCTGTCTGAAAACATTGTTTGTCATCCGTTGCGAAACTTCGATACCCAGACTACATCCGCACTAATACAAATTGATTTTTATAACTCGTGCTGCGTTTATGTCGTTGTAAATCTTATCAGCATCAGTGAGCCACAGTGTTTTTACCACACAAATCCTTAATGGCTCTACAACAGCGTAGGCAGATAAAATCACTTAGTTTGACTTCGGTAAGTAAATCTCTCACCGGGACAAAAATGACAGATTTGCACGGTATTGTAATTTTCTTTTCCTTAATAAAGGACTTGGTAGAATTCTTCTTGAAAGTGTAGTTCAGGAACTGGAAACGGTCAACGTATTGTCGGTATTACAGAAAAATGAATCCTGCGACAATTTCAGAGTTTTGGTGTCGATTTGGTGCCAAAGTTCTTGTGACACTTTCTAATCTCAGGTTCATGTCAGCTGAATTTAGAAACATCCGATTATTCCAAAGCTGCCGCCTTGCCGTGTGTGTTTTTGCAAATTGAATCCCGGCTGTCTTACTCATTGAGTTTAAGGTTCCCAACGTATCACTCTCTTTCTGTCCTTATACTCGATTTCATTTCTAGTGTTGTTCATGTTAATAGATTAAAAACAAATAATAATTGACTTTTTCTCCACGATCACTCCCAACATTTTTTTTTTTTTACCATTCTTGTCGTTGCTTGTAATTAATCATTGCACTGGTTATTTTTAGTGGATGTATAAAGTCAGTTGACTTTAAGTTCAGGTGTAGTTAATCACATTGGTTAAAGACGTGTTCCAATTAGTTGGAACCATCACAGCATTTTCGAGGTGTATGTTCACACATGAAGTGGCAACTTCATTTATTTATTCTAATATAACATATTTGGTCACAGTCATGCTTGTCTGTGATTATTTAAAAGCATTGTTGGTGTTGTCTTGTTATGGTTGGCAGACTTGTGCTGGCTGAGTAGAGGATGAAATTATTGATTTCAAAATAAAGGATAGTTTCCAACCATTCATAGCTTAGTTTTATTTGATTTATTAATGATTCGATCTTAAACTGAAAGTATCCCTTGAGTTTGAGAATAAAATGTTTCTTGGGGAGTTTTCTCAAGAAAAAACGAGGTATGTTTACATTGTGTTGTGTCAATCTGTTTGTCTCTATATTAAAGGCATTACATGTATATTTTGACAATGATCATTATCAAGATTAAAACAAATCTTAACAATATTAAATGTTTTAGCCACAGCCAGACATTCCACTGTTAAATATTTTAGTTTTTTCTTCATGTGGCACATGTTCTTCATTGAGTTTGTGTTGTTTGTGTGGTCTGCAAGAAGTAGGAGTTGGACAACCCTTAAAGAAAAATGACAGTCACAACATTCATGATCATAAATCACAATGCTCATCACACATGACAGCGGCACCACGTGTGTGCAGCGATCGATCAGTAAACCTTCCCGCCCCTTTATCGTTCTGGCCCGTTACATTTGGGATTAAGGGACCCAGTGGGGCAGCGCTGGATAGAACCATCACCGGCTGTAAATGACTATTTCCTATGATGACAAAATCATAAAATTAAGTCCCGACGCTAACGTCAGCTGTCCACACGCGCTTAAGTTGTGCCACTCAAACACACTGAAGAAAAGAAACCGCAGCCGGCAACCACTAAAATAGAAGAATTGTGTGATGGGTTTCATTTTTGAGAAGTTCAACATCAAACGGACCACCTCCTGTGTGAATTCAGTTCAGACTATGTTGCATCATCTTCTGTGTTTTGTTGAACGTGCTTGTTTATGCTCGCAGTGTCTGTTAACTTTGTTCTGCAAAAGGAGGTTCTTTTAAAAAAAAAAAATATATATATATATATATATATATTGTCGTGGCAGAACAAACATTGCTCCCCCCCCCGACCCCCATCTGGCTATAGAGGCCATCTGGCACCCTGCGGGGTCCCTCGGCTCCTCTTTCCCCTCAATCCCCCCAAAAAGCCATTGGTTTTACGCGCAGGTTTTTTTATCAAGAGGCTTTGATATTACATTTTTTTCCATGTGTGCAAATGTGTTATTGCAGATTCCGAACTGCTGTATTTTGATAGATCGAGGAAAACTGATAGCTACTACATGTCTTTGTGTCGTTACTAAAGCCAGATGTGCACCAAAACCCTCAGTGACTGTTTGATTTGTACCTTACCTCTTAGTTCTGCTCCGTGTGTCGGCTGTAGCCATGTCAGTGCCCCCCCCCCCTCAATCCCCTCCCCCGGACACCCAGATTTTCACTTACCGCTGCATAAACGGTACTTTTAATACCTGTCAGGCCGTCGGTGAGCTCATGACAAAGCCACTAATGGAGCCATTTATGCTTCTGTCTGCGGGCAACCAGAAAAACCAGGAGGAGGAGAAGCGGGAACAGTGGAGCGGACAATGCAGGGTCGTGCGTCACCACCCAACTACGCGTTTCTTTTAGCTGGCTTAGTATGCATCATGTGCTAATTGCTCATTTGTTTTTAATGCCTCTCGTTGCCCGCCTGCGTGTTTTTTGTTCAGGCTTGTTACAATAGACTTTGTCTCAATTGCTCCGTTCTGCGGTTTTTGCCGATTCCAGTTGAAGTAGCGTTGCATCTTTGTAAAGTAAAGAAAAGTGAGTGTAAAGCTAAATGTGTTTTACGTTTGCAGACAACCTAGAAAAAGCAGCTTTGTGTTTGTGCAAAAATGTACATAAAAAAAAAAAAAGCTGGACATCTCTTCAGCACCATTTTTGGTAATCATCCCTCAGCTCTGCCCCAAAGCCACGGGAACAAAAAAAACCAAACAAAAATCTCTTATTTGAAATGCTACCTGTACCTGTTAGTTAAAGTACTGCAATCGTAAAGTTAAATATATCTTTGTTATAATAGTTATATAATCTACTGTTATAATTAAATGAATAAAAGCTTTTATTCTGAAACACACGACTCATCAAGTTGACGTAGTTGCTGTGAACTTGAAGCGTCTCGACTACAGATGGTCGGACAACAGCAGTTTTCTGTTTGCAAATTTTTGTGGCTAGTTAACCGTTAAGAGTCAGAGCGCTCCCTGATGCTGGCAGGTTAACCAGCCAGCTCCCGCGCTCACAATTAATCTGCGAGGTGTTATTATAGAAGCTCAGTTTAAATAACAAATTGCATATTGATTTAGGTTTGTTTAAAATATCATTTTATCACTAAATTTTTGTATCTGGTGATTTCACCCAGCAGCTCATGTTCTGCTCGAAAAGAGGGAAGAAAAACATCATTGCAAAGCAATAGCTTTTTTTAATTTATTTATTTGTTTATTTTTTTGTTGCTTGGAATGACAATTGTGATGCTGCTTGCGCACTAAATTCAGCCAACACTGATTAATTTTTCATGTTTGATGGTTTACACTGGGCATAGACTCGCTAACTGGAACGTAAACAAAGCTGTTGTGGTTCGCAAGCTGCCTAGCTGACACGTTGAGGTATTGATGTAAGTCCTGCACGACTCACTGAGGCTTGATTTGTGTAAAATGCGTCAATCATAATTTTTTTTTGTGAGTACACAAGTCATGGTTAGTTTCTTTTATTCAGGGAAAGTCTCCATGATTCAGAAAAAAAAAAAAAAAAAAAATGGAATCCGTACAATCTTGCCCCATCCTTCCTCCCACAGAAGGGCAAACTTTTAGGAGGTTGGATGCAATGCACCCTAAAAGCTGTTTACCAAGTGCCATCAAACAACAGAAGTAGATAAGGAGCATTTTGCTGCCGGGCTCTGGAGGTTTGTCACGTGAAACGTGTGACGATGTGAGATAAGATGCTTCAGTACAAACATGCAAAGATGTCTACAGCTGTCAAACAGTACTGCGTGGCACGCCTTCAAAAAAATAAATGCATAAATAAATACGACAATGTGGTGCAGTAAAAACAAGCATTTAAGTCCCCCCACAGCTACGCTTAGCGCTTTGAAAGCGAAGCATCATGCTCATGTCCGCTCACAGGACGAAGTACGTTTTGTGTTAGACAAGCAAAAAAACTAGATGAAGCCTAAGACGTGCTTCACTTTCCTTTTGTCGGGTGAGTGTGATGGCATTTGTTCTGCCCCAGTTTTCGGCGAGAGAGTCTCTCTCTCTCTCTCTCTGTGTTTGTGTGTGTAACACAAAACGAAAATCTACCTGCTTGTTGTCCTTCAAAAAGCAATTTTTTTTGGTGTTTTTCTGCAGAAACTATTGCAACAATCTCTCGTCCTGAGTCTGAGTCTGAGTTGTCCCGAGTCTGGGAATTCAGACAGCTCCTTCATTGATGGATCGTGGAGACGGACCTGCTCACAGACTTGTGATTTTAGCTTGTCCATTTTACTGCAGTAATAATGTCACTTTTGGCTCGACCGACATCCACGTCCAGGACCGCTGCGGGGACTGATTTTGCGGATATTTATAGCCACCACATCGTAGTCAGGAGCCACAGGGGATATACAGGAAGTAATAGCGGGCAGCGTGGCGATCAGTCAGTTTAGGGGGGGGGGGACTGAGTAGAGGAGCATGAAAAGAAAAAGTTGAAAACTAGGAAATTGCGGCTGCTGGAGGAGAACAATAGTAGTCCTCCACGTCGTCGTCGTCCCCCCTCCTCCTCCTCACATGTCGAGGGTTCCCCCGACTGCATGTGGGCCATACCGAACCAAAACACTGCTTTGCATTTTTTTTGGTCTCCAGCCAGTGACCTGGGGGAGGGGGGGGGCACGGTCACGGTGTGTGCGCGTACCCATTCAGAAATGAATGCGGGGGCCAGGCCTGCGCGCATGTTGCCCGAAGTGAACACCGCTGCTCTGAGGGCGTCCATGTGGCCGCTGGTTTTAACAGGACGGGCCGCGACGAGCGAGGGAGGGAAGGACGGATGTTCCCTCTCAGCCTCAAACAAGCTTCCTCCACATGGAGCACCTGCACGCCCGATGCCGTGGGACAGACAGCGAGCTAGCACGGCAGATCTGTGCAGCGAGGCTGTGTTTACTCAGGGAAGTGTGCGGGCCAAGCGCCCTCATTAAAAGCAGCATCCTGACTGAATCTCAATGAAGACATCCAGACGGTAGATGACTCTTCTGTTCTGTCCTCCGCTCTGTAGCGGTTAGACCAAGGCCTTGTTCATCGTACGCTGGCAAGTAATGCGCGTAATCATGTCTGAAATTAAGAGACAACCCTGACGACCCGTTGGTGTTGCAGATGAACAAATCACCGGAGATTAACAATTCGCTCCGCCACATACTTCATAAGTAACCAAAGTTATGCCGAACAAAAATAAAGACATTTGTTTTCCCCTTCTCAAGTCCTGTTAGACTGATTTTGTTCTGCATCGTAATGTCGCATTTATGGGGAATTCAGAACAAAAACAACAAATATCACGCAAGGGGGCGTGTTTTTGTTGGGAGTCTGTTTCTTGAGGCATTGGTGAGAAATGCCATTCAAATAGTCTAGTTTGTTTATCCCTTTATCCCCGAGTGAAACTATGTCGTGTTCTTTTTACAAGTCTGGAAATTTATAACGGCAACAAATATTCCCTTCACAATCACAAGATAAACATTTAAAAAAATACTTTTTTCACATTACTGAGTAATCTACGAGGTGATAATAATGCGAGAGTTAAAAAAAATAAAGCCCAAACGTAGATGGTCAGGTTAGATGAAGAAGTCCAGGTGACGGGTGTTTTTGTTGCATGTTGGGTGTTTGCGTACCTCGGGCAGCTCTTGAAGTAAGCGCTTGCTGCTCGCGCTGTTTTTTTGTGAGCTGTGCAATAAGGACAAAATCAAATATTAGCATTAGGGCCGAACCAATTGTCAAGACTCTGCCGAACACATTAAACTCGTATATTTTTATTTATAAAATGCAAAAAGCAAGACCATCCAAAACAAAAAGCATACTTTCTTTTTTTATTCAGCTAATTAATCCAGAAATATATATATATAGTTTTTTTGGCCAACGACAGCGAGCACATCTCCCGATCTTTAATGACTGTCTTAATCACTTCATCTCAGACAAATCCTGGCTCCCTTGGCTCTCGGCATTATGCTCACACCTCTGGATGGTGCGACACAAATATTCCTCCTCCGCCCAGCAGGAAGTGTGAGCGCTGCTGGATTCTCTCCGTTGTCACACTGTGTTTGTCAGCCGGTAGCGATGCTCTTATTATCGCCGTGCGTGTTCGTTTCCGTCTCGTGCTGCAGTGCAGCAGCAGTTAGCGTGGCGGCTCGTTAATATCCCATGATTGGGAATGTTTGACAACATTTGAACTGAGAAGAAGGGTCAGCGGAGGAATAACATAATATATGTGGGTTTTTTTTAACACTTGCTGTCGTGTGGGGTGAATCGTGGGATAAGTTGGTATGTGGAGAAAATATCCATACTTGGCACTAAATGCTTTTTGCACAGGCCTGTTTGATGGAAGAATGGGAAGGCGAATGTTCCCTACTGACACACATTGTCGAAATGGTTGTATGCAGCATTTTTAGAGTGGTGAAACGTCAAGCTCTTTAAAATCCGACCAAATTAATCATCCATTTCTGTCCTCTTTCCTCTCATAGATCTGGGGTCGCTGTCCTGGGATGACTTGGAGAATGACCTCCCAGATGAGTTGATCCCTAACGGAGGTGATCTCAACCTGATGGGTGGGATGCCTTCAAACGGTGGAGCAGCACCTGGAGCTGGTGGGCCAGGTGGTACCCCGGCTGGCCTTGGCGGCGTCGTCCCGGACGCAGCCGCCAAGCACAAGCAGCTCTCGGAGCTCCTTCGGGCCGGTAGCACCTCCGGTATCACGGGCGCAGGGCTAAACTCGGCGAGCCCACAGCCAGGCGGCATGGGCCCACAGCTGGGTAAGAGCCCCCTAAGCCAGGGCTCCCCCAACAACCACCCGTCCCCTCAGGCCCAAAAAGCAGGAACACCGACTGGAGTAGCTGGACAGAACAACAACAATAATACTGCAACTATGGGCCTGAACACAACAGGGTTCAACCAGGCCATGATTAACAATAGCCAGGGCCATGCTGGGATCCTGGCCCAGGGCGGGCAGCCTCAACCTGGGCAGGTGATGAATGGCACTCTCGTACCTGGAGCCGGGAGAGGACGGGGTGCAGGAGTAGCAGGAATGCAGTACCAGGGGACAATGCAGGGGACCGCACCGGGACCGGGAGGATCAGGGAGTGCGTTGGCGGAGACACTCACCCAGGGAGGGCAGCAGATGGGAGCTCACACCACCCTCAGTGCAGCCCAGCAAGCAGGCAACATGAACAAGGTGAGTCACACTCCCATTTGTCATCTCCATTGTTTTTTTTCTGTGGCGCTCGCTCATAGATGTTTTTGAGACGGTAGTGTATCGAGGCACATGTCTCCTACTGTAATTCATCATTTGCATGGAATCATTAATTTGTCATTCATTGAATGTGTGGATCGGGTCGTGGGTGGAAACTACTCTTGGATACAAATGGATGCGATTCATTTGAAAGCGTGCAGACTCCTGGCAGACAAAATTAATGAGTTCATTGATGTTTCGTTTTTGAGTATTGGCCATGTTCTTCCTCTTTTACGCGATTATTCACGGCGAACATTTTAGTCAGTCAAAATGATTTTGTTCACTTTCCTCTGGCGAACTGAATTCCTTAATCCTGGATGACATTACTTTGTATAACTGCACTCTTGTTTTGTATTGAAGGCAACATTAGTGAACTAAAAAAACAACAACAACAAACACAATTTGCTTCTTTATGTTCGGCTACCACAACAGTGACACAGCAGAAGTTAAGTGTTTCTCATCCAAAATATATGGTGTGTTTTAAAGCCACACAAAACAAAAAAAAGTTAATGCTTCTTTTACCTCATAAAACCTTTCCAAAGGCTCCTATTAAACCAGTAATGTTTATGTGGACTTGCCTTCCTGTTTTCCAATTTTATTGGCAGATTGAGCCTTTTAGGGAGCTTTGCCAAAATACTGTTAATCTTGTGTATCGCGTTACCCTTGTGCAATGCAAATAATATGGGGCCCCTCTCTCAAACATGCCGCACCTTTATTGTCATAATATCCACAGGGGGCTTTTTTTAAGTTTTGTATTTGTGTTTCACCAGTTCTTTCTCTCTCCCCCCCCCCCCCACTCTACTTTGCTACAACCATTGTGTGTTTACTGTGGTTCCTGTCAACCGTTAGTGTTTTTTGTTTCGGAGCAAGTTACCGTGCCTTTGACAACAGTCCAGATTAGGCCTGTCACACTCATTACATCATCACTTGATCACGATTATTTGAGCCGATTGCAGTCATTTTGCATAATCGTTCAAATTGTTTCCACTCGTCTGTATAGAAACAGCTGGATGAAACTAACAGAAATGGTACTTTTCCATTTCGATTTCCATGTTGTTTCCACCCTTTGATGTTTAAATGCTTTAATGATGTCACCGTGTTGCGCGTTCTTCTTCTTCTGTTGGCCACATGAGTGGAGAATTAGCATCACCAATTGTTTATCTCAAAGCGCATAACTTCTAATATTCGACCAACTGCATTTTGATGAGCATCTATTGAGAGTACAATCACGGTTTAGTTTAGTTGCAAAGCCAAACGCCACGGTACTGCCGAGGGCACATTTTGGTGTAAGCCAAATGGAAAAAAGGAGCTCCATAACTTTGCATGGATTTGTTGGATTTGCAGCATAAAGGTGGCGGTCGAAGGCGCTAGTTTTATGTTCCAATTTTCAATGGCAATAAATGATCTTCATAAGGTTCTGTGTGCATTATTAAGCTACTATTAAGCTTATGCTGTTATAGTGGCCTAAAATGAACAGAAAGAGACCATTAAATTGCTAATTATTTGTATGACAATTAATTGTTGACAAAAATTTCACCATGACAGCCTGGCAAATCAGGTTCACGTCGAATTATCAACAGTCGCTCACGTGATCCCTCATCTTACGTTTGGGGTCACGGTTTGCAGTGATTTATTTTTGAGACGCATCTGTGAGTACGAGATAATTACTACTGCTCAACTTTTTGTAGCTCTAATTTGTCTGGATAATGAGAGTCGGGATGCTCCACGACTGGCCACAACACCACTCACACTTTGCCTCCAATAACTTCAGTACAGCAACACACTAAAGCTTCTGAGATCATTGATATGGAACTTAATTGAAGCCTCCCAGACTCCCAATTTTTTTTTGTATTGAATGTGTGTAGGGTGAGTGCATCTGTATCTCTACAGTCTCCTGGTTGCCTTGTTGGTTCATCTGCACACTCCTTCCTCTCGCTACACTTATTGGCAGTGTTGTCGCCGCTCAGAAATGAAACGCACTTGGCACCTCTCCTCTCACTTTTGGCAGGTAACTGATATTGACACTGCTGTCTGCTGCTCTGTCACTGTTAAGATTAGTCTTGGGACTCGTAATTATGTGTGTACGAGTTGTTGGTGTCACTAGCGGCTTATACGCAAGTTTGCCACCAATGTGGTTTCACAGGAAATGGGTATGAAGCCATCTATTTTACTGGCTGCGTGACAGAGCCGAGACACCGATGCTGTACGTAACCGCAACACGCAGACAGAAGGTGGCGAGAAGAGACTTGGGGAGATAGTGAATGTGTGTTTTGAGATTCCTTCTCAAATAGACATGCTTTAACCACAGGAAAGATTAAAAGCTGGTGTAGAAGTATCAGCGAGGAGACTGTCGGCCTTCGCAGGAAAAGGCCTGTTAGTGTGTGTGTGTGTGTGTGTGTGTGTGTGTGTGTGTTTTCTCGTCTCAGCTGGTCTTCTGTGATTACCATTTCACCAACGACTATAGAGGGGAAAACCACCAGACCCAATCATTGTGTGTGGCTTCCTCTATTGTGCTTTAATCGCAGCTTGTAAATCTGTTGGGGCATTTGTGTTGGTGAGAGACTGCTGTTACTCCTCACCGCCACATGCTCCTTTTGTTGTCGTACACGCCTGAACACTTTCTCTGGCTTATTGGGTGGTTGCTTGCTTATCCTATCGGTGATGTAGCATAAGACAGGTATTGTAAACCACTTAATCAGTTAAAATGACAGGAGAAGGGGAGGGGGGGGTGCAGTGCACTCGGGATGAAGGAGGGAGTCCAGTTCAGCTGAACAGTTTGGCCTGGCAACAGAGCGGTGAGATGATCGTTGGCAACCGGCCCGCCTGCCGATGCGTGGAGTGTGTCAGCAGAGTGGAGGACTGAATGGGAAGAGTGAAACGAAGGCGGTGTGTGTGTGTGTGTGTGTGTGTGTGTGTGTGTGTGTGTGTGTGTGTGTGTGTGTGCGCGTGTGCGTGTGTTACTGTGTGCGTGTCCGCCTGCTCAGCTGTGTTGAAAGGCTGCCAGTGTCTGGTCGTCTCAGCTGGGTCTTTTTTATCTGGTCTGTTGGAGCGGTGTCAACAGCCTGAAGGGATACAGCCTGGCCTGGCATGGCACAGTCTGGTTTGGTCTCCCAGCAGCTCCGTGGATGAGAAAGCAGCAGCAAGTTAATCAGTGTGTAAAGCGGGGCAGTAACAAGGATTTTGTTCCTCCGGTGCCACACATCTTAACGCGTGCACTAATGGTTAAGTTATTAGGTATTTCTAGCAGTGCAGTCTAATATGAACTCTTGAATTGTATTAGGCTATACTATCTGGTGGCACTATTATTTTAGACCGCCCATAGTGACATGATAAGATTTTACTGAAAATCTGTATTAAGTAGAACTGAATGGCCTTTCCCGCATAATCTCTTCATATAAATAGTCTTCCTTTTGGGGATTTATTTTTTTTGTAGCAAGTTTAGCAATGAGATGTAATTACCTGAAAATTTGACAGTTTTTCCACAACCCAATGTTTTTTTGAGAATATGCCTGTCGCCTTATAGTTAATTACGTGTCAAACAGCCAACATTGAAAAGCCTTTTCTGGTGGCTGCCTCACACCCACCGCACTGTTAGTATTGTTTTGTGGATTTACTGGTTACAAAAAGTACTTCTGACGAGCTTTGTGAAAAGAATGGAGGAGGAGGAGGAGGAAAAAACGTTGGGAGGAAGGTACAGAAGGGGGGGGAGAGGTCTCTCCTGCCAATAGCTGGTGTCATGCTGAGCTTCACTTGGCTGGTTTAGACAGAACCAGGCACAATTATCCTGGCGATGGTGCTTGGATTGGCGGAGGGGGTCTTGTATTGACAAATTGGCATTAAAATGGAGGCAGAACCTTTTGTTGGCACATTGGTGCTGTAAGCGACAAGAGAAACAAATGTTAATTGCTCAGGTAAACTTTTAAGCAGATCAAATCAGTAATTTTAAACATATGAATACTTCGATCAAGCTCAATCTGTCCCGTGCGGATTGAGGGCTGTAAAGCTGCTTGTTCTGTTAAGTCTGTGAAACTAATACTCCTCGCACACGGCTAATTATTATGTCAACTTTTCTTTCATTTGTTTGTATTTGCAGATGGGCCTGGGTAGTAACGGGGGTCCGTTTGGGGCTCAGCCCTACGGTCAGGGAGCCACTGGACCGGGCCAGCAACTAAACCCTCAGCAGCAGCTCCAGAACAAGGCTGCCCTTGCCAACAGCCTGCCACCCTTCCCAAATGAGCTCAAAGGGGCCGCTGTTACCAGCGTGCCAAACATGGTCAGTGCTTTTTACACTTATTCACGCGTTATAATAACACAACATGTTTCTCTACTTTTTTTTTTCCTTCTTTACATGGATTTCTTTTCACATATCAATACACCAATGGAACTACAAACAGTAGTTTAGTACAGTAGTAGTGCAGTGACATCTGAGTGTTATGATGTTGAACTTGTTCTTTTATGGACAAATTATATGGATCCATTACTGAGGTGAAGGCCAGAAGTTTGGGGATAAAATGTTTATTATTGAGTAAATATCGTAATGATTTCTAATTATACTCACCGTGTCCTGATGATTTGTGAAACTATTCATTTTCAGTCAGAGGAACCATAAATGCCACCGAATAAACACAGAGGTTGATTTGCCGCACGATGATTATTATCACTACTGTTATTATATTTGAATATCAGTTGAAGCCATTGTACGTTTGAAGAATTGTCTCATCCTAAACGCTTGACAAGACTTAGACTGTTTCTGTATTCACACTCAGTGCTGTAAAGCAAAAAAAAGAGAGAAAAAAAAAAAGGACTGAAGATATTATTTGAACTCACCAAAACTTCGACATTTGTCTGCCTGTTTTTTTTTTTTTTCTTCTTCTTCTGCCGTCCGTGCAGCAGCTCCAGCAGCAGACTCAGCAGCAGGCAGCGATGCTCCCACTGGCCGGCGGCGGAGGCGTGGCAGTGCCTTCGGCAGGCCCCACCGCCGACCCCGAGAAGCGCAAGCTGATCCAGCAGCAGCTGGTCCTGCTGCTTCACGCACACAAGTGCCAGCGACGGGAGCAGGCCAACGGGGAGGTGAGGGCCTGCGCCCTGCCTCACTGCCGCACCATGAAGAACGTCCTTAATCACATGACCCACTGCCAGGCCGGCAAATCCTGCCAGGGTGAGTTGGAGACTTTGAAAACAATGAAAAAATAAAAAGGAAATGAATGATTTTTCCAGATGTTGCAAAGTTTGTAGAAGTCAGTTTTCCTTTTTTATTGATTGCGACGTTGCTGCTGTGACGTGTCCAGCGCTGTCTTGGCTGTATGTTTCAGGTCATTGTTGTGCTGAAAGGTGGAAAGTCGCCCCAGTCTCAGTTTCTTAGAGCAGTTTTATTTATTTTTTTTACAATCACCTATTTGGCCAGATTAATCTTTCCGTCAGTTTTAACCAGTCTCCCTTTCTGCTCCTGATGAGAAGCACCATCTCGATGCTGCCGGGTTTGGCTGGATGGCCGACTCTAGGAAGAGTCCTGGTGGTTCCCAACTTCTTTCATTTCACTTTTATGGAGGACACTGATCCTGGAGAAGTTTATATAACCCTGCCTGAGCTATGATATTTTAACAGCTTGGTTTCTGTTCCGTTTCGTCCTGCCGTGTGAATTTTACAATAATCAACTTCTTTCTGAAAATGATCTTAACATTTTAATGATCTGCTGAAATGAACTCGTTCACTGGCTACAGGCGGATTTCTTTCTTTTTTTCTTTTTTTTTAATCTGCATCAGGTGCGTTTCAAATGGCCACTTGTATTCACGGGATACAAGTGGCACAAGTTCAATTGTCGTGGTTGGTAGTGTGCCTTCAATGTCCACTTATTAATCCTCGTTTGTCACTCGATGCGTCTCTGCCTAATCCAGATTTAGCACCGGGGAGATTTCTATCCAATCACAACCCTCTGACCCCCACCTGCTCGCGTTTGCGGTGAGGTCTGCTGTTTTCTTCCTCCACCCGATCGGTGACGTTGCGTCTCGATTGTTTCTGTCTGCTCCCTTTCTGCGTCAGCCCCCGGCATTCCTGTGATGAAAAATCCCCCCCACCCCCCCGAGCAACTCTCGTTTAAATTTGGCTCCATGTCTTCGCGTTGCTTTTCGGCTCGGAAAAAAAAAAAAGTGAGATTGCGAGCCAAACGCACAAGAGGCCAAGGTGTGTTAAGTGTGAAGGAGTCCGTCTCTCCGCTCTCTGCATGCCAGCTAATTTCCTCCTGCTCGGGATCCTTGCCTCTAAGTGCTGCTGAAATTACAGCAGGGAGAGATTTGGTTTCCCAACGCACATTTATCTCAAACGTTTCAGATGTCTGTTGGCTGAGTTCATTTTCACGTGAGAAACCCCAGAGTCTCCAGCGCGAGTTCTGCTCCGACTGCTGCACGACTTCAAATCTGAGGCCTTTTCTGTGTTTTATCAGCGCATACTCAGTCTACAAAAAGATACCAGCGTGATAGCGCGGCTATTTTTTTTATTCTTTGCCAGTATTATTGGCTTTCTTACAAAGATAACGTAATTCAGTCGTGTTTATTTGTTCATAGCCCTTGACGGCACGCAATGATTGCATATGGAGCAGCACTTGCAAGTGCCAGGTAGCTAGCAAAGCTGATTCTAGCCCGGCTCTGATTTTCTTGCCAGAATAGCCGCTGCTGCATCAGCCTGACCACAGATGAAATGAAGTACCTCGGTTTGGTCGGTTACCCACCATGAAATATGGTTTAGGTTCCCTTTCCGCAAGATTGAACATTTGTGCAGTGAGCTGAAGCTGAAATCTTGAGTTTTTTGGCAGATTCATAGTTTCTCTCATTTACTTCTGATGTCCATCTGTTTTACTTCATAGCCATTTTTCCTCAGTATTTTTCTCAGAGAGCCAGTAAACGCACCATTTCTTTGTGTTGTTATAGCAAGTGTTTGTTTAAGTCTGTAGTGTGGCGTATTATTTTCACATAACCAGTTTTCAGCTGGGTTAAGAAAAACTAAGTTTCCCGGGAAACTCGTGATGAAAAGCTACTTCTGGAAATACAGTGTAAAAGTTAGTTTGACAATGAACCAAAAAAAACAAAAAAAATTACAGAAACCAGTAAAAACAATGAATCATATGTGAAAGACAACAAGCTGCTGTCTGTCTGTCTGTCAGTGCATGCCCACATCCTTTTTCTTAATCCTCTTCTTGTTCTTTATAAACAGAGGAAGTCAGGGTTAAAATATTCAACCTGCCGGTTTGAAGTGATGCAACTCACCCCGAGTGCCCAGTCTGTGATAGAGAGTGTGATTAAACGTTGAAGCAACTGCTGCTGGATTTACGGGTTACTGAAAAGATGCCATGTTGGTCGTGAGGCAACTCTTTGGCTTCTGCTTTCACCGGCACTACTGGAGTAAATGCCACAACTATGCTAGTGATTTCCGGGTGACGCTGTACAAGTATTTGCTGGTGACACATTCAGCATGAAGATTTTAAACCTGGTCTCTCTCTCTCTCTCTCTCTCTCTCTCTCGCCCGTCTCTTTTCCTTCGCAGTGGCTCATTGTGCGTCGTCCAGACAGATCATCTCCCACTGGAAAAATTGCACACGACACGACTGTCCCGTCTGCCTGCCGCTGAAGAATGCCAGCGATAAGCGCACCCAGCAGCGTGAGTACAAGCAGCAATCTCTGGCCCGATGTCGCTCAGCCGTTGTCGAGTCGCACACCGCAACCTCAGACACCAAACACAAGGCTGAATTACCCATTGACTGTGTTCAGTAACCAGCCGAGCTCCGTTTTTTTTTTTTGTTGTTGTTTTTTTGTCTTCCAAAGGCCTCAGTATATATATCTCGGTCATTACAGGATATTGTGTCGGTAAATTAAGCTCTAATAGCTTCAGATTTTTTTGCCTTCCCTGAAACCAGCCAAATGTGTTTGCGTGTCGAAACGTGTGCACGTCGCCATTCAAAGCCAGTCAAGCAATTTATTTTCTTGGTTTGTGCTCCTCCGCGCTGACTAAAAGCCCTCGATGAGTAAGAGTGAAGTCCTGCTGGGCTTGTTATCTGACACACAGGAGGGATATGAGTGCGATGGAGGCTGAAGGAGAGGAAACAGAGAAGCGTGTGCTCGAGAAGTCCTACCGAGCGATTGGCTGTCGAGTTGTTTACTGCGACTCCGCACCAGAACAGAGACGAGTTTGACACCCTCTCCGCCTCACACTAAAATTGCTTTTTCTTTCCGTTTTGTTCTTTCGTCTCTCGTGTAACTGTCGTTATGGGTTCACAGCCTGTCGTCTTTTACGCACTCCCTTCTTTTTCTTTTCTTTTTTTTTTTGTTGTACTTCCCGGATTACTCGCAGTAGTTGCATTTAAACTCGCTTTCCAGGCTTTTTTTTTTTTGTTTCTTTCTCCACCTCCCTGTTGAGCTTCATTCATCACTTGGAGCGTTCCAGTGTTCAGTCCGTCCCTGTTTGGCTCGCATGTTGAAGAACATGATGTCGGGGCTTGCGCTGCTGCCAACGCAAACAGAGAGCAGTATTTCTTTGTTCTGCCTCCTCCGATTTTTGTCTTTGCGCAAACCGAGGGCTTTTTCAGCCCGACCAAATCCTGAACCTAGAAAAATATGCTAATGCTCTGTCCCCCGAAGGGATTCATGCATTTATTCAGTCCCTTGCTTTTTAAAGCATTTAGCCTTACATTTACGTTCTCACCGTATCATGCTGCCATGTTATGACTTAATCTTGCCTAAGGTCAAAGTATGCAAATGCATGCGTATTTTAATTTTTTTTTATTACTTGTTGAAGTGTTCTACCTCTCTGCCGTGTTTTCACCAAAACGCGCTCTCTTCATATTTTTTGGGCATGACACACAGGATCAACATTTGCATTCTGTTCATTCACTCGGTGCAGCGTTGGAGTAAGCAACATGGTCAACCGTGCAAGCTGTTCTCGGTATACACCGTGTGATTTTGAATGTGGGTGTTTTGGACTCACTGTGCTATCACTCTCCACAGCCATGCTGAGCTCCCCCAACACGGGCCTCCAGAACCCCATGTCCTCCGTTGGCGTGGGCCAGCCCAGCGCTCCCACCATCAATACCTCAACCCCCATAGACCCCAGCTCCATGCAGAGAGCCTACGCGGCTCTCGGGCTGCCCTACAGCAGCCAGGCCACTGGGCAGACTCAGGCCACGCAGGCGCCGGGCCCGGGACAGACCGCAGGTGCACAGAACGCCCAGGCCCAGCAACAACAGCAGCTCCCGCAGCAGATGAGACCCATCAACGCACTCGGTAAAGTCAGACAAGCTGATGTTGTTCCTACATTTCCTGTAAAACGTTTTTTTAGAACATGATTATCTGTCCTCGGTCAAATTTACGCGTGTCCGTACTGATCATCTCCTAAATGGATCCATCCACCGGATGTCTGTTTTCAAATTGTGAAGATAAAAAAAAACTCATCGAAACCACATTGTATGCACTGAGCTTGATTTTCTTTTCTTCTTTTTTTTTACATTGAGTCGGTGCCGTTCGCTCACAGCTTTCTGTTTTTACAGGTAACCAGATGGCTCTTGGAGGTGCAGCAATGGGTGTGACCACTTCAGAACAGACCAACCTGCACACAGACTCCCTTCCCAACACACTCAACACTAACAAGTCAGTCCCCACCAAGAGCATCAATCGTTACACTGCATTTGTTGACCTGAAACACAGGAAACTTAGTGTCCTCTTAGAATATTATGTAAATATAAAAGCGTGTGTCTGTCTGTCTGTGTGTGTAAAATTCTTAACCTTGCTCTCGCCCACCACCAGTCAGCTGCTTTCAGACGGGTCAGCTGTGGGATCGATGGGCAGCCTCTCCTCGACACCCCTCTCTGCCGCGGGCTCCAGGAAAGCCTGGCACGAGCATGTCACTCAGGACCTGCGTAATCACCTCGTACACAAACTGTAAGTGCCGACCTCTGCTGGACGGATGTAACTCTTCGTCTCCTTTTGACTATTGTTTCAAAGAAAGTGATCAGAAAGTGATTTTTAACTGCTTGAAATGTCGCTGTTGTTCTGTGGCAGAGTACAAGCCATATTCCCCACCCCTGATCCGGCAGCTTTGAAGGACAGACGAATGGAAAACCTGGTGGCCTACGCCAGAAAGGTGGAGGGCGACATGTACGAGTCGGCGAACAGCCGGGTGAGTTTTCTCAAAAGACGCCTCCACGAGGGCCCGACTGGAATCGCTCAACTTTTACCACAGCTCCAAATTTGAAAGTAGCCTTAGTGTTTTCATCAGCTTTACTATCTCCTTCCATCACTTCCAACCGTCTTCCCTCCAGGATGAGTACTATCACTTCTTGGCTGAGAAAATATACAAAATCCAAAAGGAGCTGGAGGAGAAGAGGCGCTCAAGGCTACAGAAGCAGATCATCAACCAGGCACCGATGGCTGCACAGGGAACGCAGCAACCGGGTCTCCCCCAGCCCAATGCTTTGGGCCCAAGGCCACAGAGTGAGTAGAAGATGGTGTAACGGAATAATAAGAGTTCAGGGAAAATCTCAGAGTTTGTTGAGTTGATTTGGGACCCAAATAGGGTCATTGAGTGTACACCCAGCGAACACTTTAATGGTAAACCTGTGTAATCCATTTTAATTCAATAACATCAATTCTACCGTTGCAGTTAGTTTGTGCCGAAATTCTAAAATAAAGAATAGATTTGTAACTTTGAAATAGAAAACGATGTCGCGAAAGTGGACGCGCCAAAGTTTTTTCATTTCCACTGGGGTTGGTATTTATGTATTTATGCACAGTCCATACATTTTCCTTTTGTTTCGCAGATGGACCTGGCCCTCTGCCCAACATGCCAAATCAGCTCATAAATCGCATGCAGGTTTCACAAGGTAAATACTTTTGTTACGTATTTTCCGATTACATAGAAAAGTCAAATGAAACAGCTGAAAGTCAGAACTGACAATAGAGCAAAAACAATTAAGCTTCTTATGACAATGCGAAGTCTCATTTTAACAGTGAAGGTGGTTCAGGAAATAATGAGCAAGAGACAAAAGGAAGAAACGGAAAGTTGTAGAAAATAAAGGCACATAAAGAGGAACAGAAATAATAATGAAGACAAAATGAGAGACACTAAACAAAAATAACTGGAAGTGGGAATAATGAAAAGTGTGAGTGAAGCCGAACCCACAATCATGTAAACGCGTAAGGCAAACGTGCTGCGTTTCTGTTGTGTTAAATACTGCAGAATAACTACGCAAGTCTAAAAAAACAACAACTGCTGTTCCAAATTGAACTAGTTTTAAGGAAATGATGTCTGACCTTTTGACGACTATCCTGGTTTTGTTTCACGTTTTCTGTACTCGGTTCTGCCGCGTGTCCGTCGCCGAACATTTCGTTCCGCTCTTCTGTACAGGAATCAACCAGTTCAACCACATGGCTCTGCCTAACGCCCAGATGTCTCAGGCGCCGATGGGAGCCCGAGCCGCCTCGCCCATGAACCACCCGCAACAAATGAACATGAGCTCCGTCCCAGCGGTGAGGAGGAGGAGGAGGAGGAAGAGGGCGTAGTACATACACAGTAGCATAGAAGTAACATGAGCCAACTCCCGGTTTAAAAACTTTTAAAACAAGAGTTGATTACTCTAATGATTACCTCAGCACTACTGTAGCTATCACCGGGTAAACTGTGAAGGAAAGGGAACTCTAGACACACTTTTAAAAGTCCTTGTTGGAACTCTTCACCTGCTTCATCACATACAGACACCCACGTATAAAGTCTTTATTGTAGATGCAAGACATCCATTGTACCCCATCCTTTCATTATTACGCAGCCGGTAATGTGATCGGTCCTTTTTGTGAGGAAACTGCTGTCACTCTGCTCATGGGATCTTCCTCTTTCCCTCCCGCGTAGATGGGGCTGTCTCCCTCTCGGATGCCCCAGGCTCAGGGCATGATGGCCGCACACAGCGGCAACAACATGGTGGGCCAGACGGCCAGCCAGGGACAATTCCTGCCGCAGACCCAGTTCGCTCCGGGATCGGCTGCAGTCGCCGCGACGGGTGCCATGAATGTCACTGTGGGGCCCGGCATGGGCCAGCCGCCGGCACAGGCCGCCGTCACGCAGGTGAGACGTGAAGACAGACAAGGGGTGTGGAAGTGATGCTGCGCCCTCTGGAGTCGCTGCACACTCGCGCTAATTCCAAACTTTGTTGCCGGGGAACTAAACTCCAACTACTTTAACCAATCATACTGCACACTAATTGTACCAATCACAAGGCTCTCTAAACCCCAAATTGTATGTGGTGTGTTTGTCTGCTTTTCGTGTGTGTGTGTGTGTGTGTGTGTGTGTGTGTGTGTGTGTGTGTGTGTGTGTGTGTGTGTGTGTGTGTGTGTGTGTGTGTGTGTGTGTGTGTGTGTGTGTGTGTGTGCGCGCGCACGCGCGTGCGTGTGTGTGTGCGCCCGTGCGCGCCTGTTTGTCCGCCTGCTCTTTGTGTGTCCTTCTCTCCAGCAGCAGCAGCAGCAGCAGCAGAGCGCTAACCTCCCCATCAATGCACTTGGCCCCTCGCTGGGCCCTCAGCTAGCCTCCTCCCAAACCCCCTTGCACTCCACGCCTCCGCCTGCTGCCTCCTCCGCCTCCACGGCTGGGGGGGCCACTAACCTGCCGCACCCCCAGTCCTCCAGTCGCAGCTCCACCCCCACCCTCCCCGGCCCTGCCCCAGCCCCAGCCCCGGCCCCAGCCCAGGGTGCCACCCCGCCCTGCCCCACCCAGCCCCAACCCCAGGTGGAGCTCCCGGCAGCAGCACAGACGCAGCCCCCGCCTCAGCCCCCTACCACGCCGGTGAGACTGAGTCCCTCCGCATGCCCTCCACTTTGACCCCCTCCCTCCCGTGCAAACCGCCATCCCTCTTGACTGCTGTGTACCAACCCATCCCACCCACATCCACCTTTTTATTCTGATTAACTGCATCCTCACCACTGTTTGTAGCCTCCATCACAAGAGGAATGTTACATCTTTCAGCCCGAGGGGAGCGAATGATATGAACACATTCGTGCCATAGCTTCATCACTGCATGCAGAGAAAGCAATGAAGCAGTTGCAAATAGCTCATATGCCCCCCCCCTTCTCTGTTTCAGCTGTCCCAACCAGGAGCCAGTCTGGATAACCGGGTGCCCACGCCGGCCTCGGCCGCCAGCGCCGACCTGCACTCGCAGCATGTGGGAGCGGACCTGCCCGTCCAGGAGATCAACGTAGAGACGCATCATGACCAACAGGAGTTTGAGGCCGCTGGCGGCAAAACGGAGCCCAGGATGGAGGTGGGCTACGTCCGCATGCTCAGACACGCTGAAACCATCGATATGCTTTCATTGAAGTTCTTATTTTTTTGGATGTTGGAATTGGAAGGATTCCATCTGACATCTCATACCGACTAACCAGTGAAGCCTCAGTTATTCATTCACCTCTCATTTTTATATGACAAGCTTATGTAAGCAGAATGGCTTAATTTACCACCTAAATTTTGTATAGTCCATCCACATATTTTGATCATCAATTTATGTACTCCTTGAGCATGATGGTCTTTGGATTATATTGATACTGCATGCCTCTTTTGTTTTGTTGATTTGAAACATATTCTCCCACAGTAAACTTGAAATGAAAAGGGAAACAATTCCCAACAGCATTTCTGTGGTGTCATGAGCCGTTTGCCTGTTTGTCCGTAGACTGAGGACGACTCCGCTTCAACGTTGGTAAAGAAGGAGGAGGCCGAGGAAAAGCCGGAGCCGATGGAGGTGGAGGAGAAGAAGCCGGAAACGAAGATAGAACCCAAAGAAGAGGAAGAGGGTGGAGCTAACAGCACGACCTCCTCGTCGCCCTCTCAGTCGCGGCGGAAAAGTGAGTCTGAGGCCAAAGGATGAATGAAATCGGCGTAGAGTCAATGACTGATAGAAACGAACTCTACTCAGTAAGCACTGGGTTTCGTTTATTGCCTTCATCAATGACCATTATTACAACATCATTAGTCTGCAACCGATTAATAATGTTCAGACTCCTGTAAGTCTTCTAATCAACAGGCTGAGCTCCTGCTGGTAGAATATCCTCAACAAGTATTGATATTCACTTAACGTTTCAGTTACGATCGATTTGCAGGAAAAGAGCAAAGTGCGTTGGAGAAAACTCCCCCACGGGCATGAATAGAGGCATGTAATGTGCCGTTTTAGTGGCTGACACTCGACCAGGTGGCATTAGTGTAGGTCTGCAGTCTTCACTGTCCTTTGCTAACAGGCCAGCAGCTGTACTCCTGTATTGTCCGGGGCGTTTGTTGTCTCTGTGAAGCCGATTTAAATTGTCTTAAACCGACATGACGGATTCAGTCCGTCTCTTTCTATTCGCTTTTTTTTTTTTTTTTCTTCCACAGTTTTCTGTTCAACTTTCTCCGCCTAACGCACCTTTTAAATTGTTTGTTTTTCAGTCTTTAAGCCGGAGGAGTTGCGCCAGGCTCTGATGCCCACGCTGGAGTCTCTTTACAGGCAGGACCCCGAGTCGCTGCCCTTCAGACAGCCGGTGGACCCCATGCTTCTGGGTATCCCGGTAGGTTGCACGCAGGTTCTGGCTACCTAAACACAGTTTTCAATGATGGCGGCTGCACACAATTCAGCTGCACTGTTTAATGTGTTCGCTGTGTAAACGTTCACTTGTCCTCGTTTCTCTAGGACTACTTCGACATCGTTAAGAACCCGATTGACCTGTCCACAATAAAGCGCAAGCTCGACACGGGCCAGTACCAAGAGCCCTGGCAATACGTGGACGACGTGTGGCTGATGTTCAACAACGCCTGGCTCTACAACCGCAAGACGTCCCGCGTCTACAAGTACTGCTCCAAGCTGGCCGAGGTGTTCGAGTCCGAGATCGACCCTGTCATGCAGGGTCTGGGCTACTGCTGCGGGAGGAAGGTGAGATGGAGGGGACGCTAACGATGCCGATTTCATTTTTGAGGGTTATCGTTTTCTTTGTCTTGCATAAATCGGTTAGGTTGGAAATTATTTTTGGGACATGTGTGCCGACTTACGAAAAAAAAATCTGTGTTGGCTTTTTCTGTCACTTTTGGATGTAGTTTGCCAAAACGTGCAGAAACAGTTTGATGTAGTAGGAGCTTCACTTCTCACTGCGATTGTCAATATTTTAGTGTTTCAGTTTCTGATTTATTTAACTGTTTTTGTTTTAAATATACATTGACCTCTTTTGTCCTGTCGCTTGTGTTCACAGTACGAGTTCTCCCCTCAAACCCTCTGCTGCTATGGAAAGCAGCTCTGCACCATACCTACTGGAGGCACATACTACAGTTACCAGAACAGGTATGTGTGGATCGTTACGTGTTTTGTTTTTGTTTTTTAATGGGTGGCTTTGATCTTGGGGTAAAAAAAAAAAATGTTGCAGTAGCGGAAATTTCGATCTCACTTGAATCGTAATGCTCAGTTATTTCGTGTTTTGATGGGCAGTAAATGCAGCCATTGGAACCGCATTGCCCGTCGCCTGCAGCCTGGGTCCAGTTCCTCTAGCGATCTCTTTAGAGATCAAGGCAGCACTGTCACCCTGACAGCTCCAGCTTTAATGGCTCTGCCTCCCAGTCCCGGCACAGCGTGAGACCACAAAATGGTTTTGCTCACAACATCTATTAACTGCCAGGTTTTCCTGCGTCATGTGTACCGGGGAAACACTCTGAAGACCCCAAACCCCGAAGATCAATAGACACTGGAAGTAAAAAAATAAAAAATAAAAAAAGCGGTGTGTTGATTTATTTATTTTTTCTCAGCATCCATCAAGGAGCTGAGTGTATTCGGTGTTGCGGCCCCCCCCTCTGTTGTACAACGGACGAAAATACAAAGCTTTGGTTAAGGCCACAAACATCCTTACCCATCGTTGCCTCTTCGTCTCTGTTGAAATCCAGCACATCGTGGCTTTACTCGGTGCTCCTTTGAACCCCCTGCTGTATTATTGGTGGAACTGCAGCCCCCTCACACACACTTTTTAACTGGGCGCTTTGAGAGCCGAGCAGCACGACGGCAGCAGTGAAACGGCACAGCCTGACAGGCAGCACGAGGCTCCTGCAGCGCAGTCCATTTACACTCTCAATGGGAGCGCCGGGATTCCCTGCTCGCTATTAGAAAACATAAAAACAACAACAAAAAAGTGTTATTTTGTGCACAGTTGTAGTGGACACGCATACACAAGTTGCCAAAAATATTACAAATATTATTTATTTTTTCTTGGAGGGAATAGAAAGAGCACAACAATCTGCTTTTTAACTGTCGTTCAGCTACATTTATGATGTTGAATGTTTTTTTCTCTCACAGGTATCATTTCTGTGAAAAATGCTTCAATGAGATCCAGGGGGAGAGTGTGACGTTAGGAGACGATCCCGCGCAGCCACAGACGTAAGTAAACGGGCTACTGATGAACCTGCCATCGCGCGAGTCCTGCAAACTTAGAAATATGATGTGAGAAGAGCTCTCTGCCCTTTTTTATTATTTCTGGAATTTGTCAAACAATAAAGTTTCCCTTCCCGCTTAATCGCTTTCAGATCAGAGTACCAGCTCCGCTTCAGAGCAGCAGCTCGTAGTCGTGGACTGTTTTCACTCATGTCTCATTGTATTTTAAAGCCACAACAAGCTGACTTTACAATTATGATGCCAAAACCCAATAGTTTCCAACAGTAAATGAGAACATCTCCCGCTGTTAAAACCGTCTCATTGCTAACATGTGTGATAACAATCCAGAAAAATGACACTTATTAGGCAACATGCAGCTTATTTCAGATTCATCAACACATGTATTTCATAAAGTTTTATTCACTGTTACTCCCGTTTCTTTTTCCCCATCATCTTGCTGACACTTCAGGAGGATATCAAAAGACCAGTTTGAACGGAAGAAGAACGACGTCCTTGACCCTGAACCGTAAGTCGACACGAACTCCGCCTCCTTCAGTGGGAGCAAATAATACTGACAGGAAGCTCTTTAATTGCTTCGTGTTGTGTCTTAAGCCACTTATGGCTTTCATTTTGTGTACAGGCTGCATACTTTCACTCTGAACACTCACTTTGGCCCCAGAAAAGCTCAAATGCAACTCAGCAGCACCACCTGCTGTGTGGAAGTCTGCGTCAATCAGTTTTGGCTCGAGAACACCGACCCTGCCTGCTTTTGATAGGCAGTGATTTTTATTTTTACATCGTCACGGTTACTTTTAGATAAATGGTCCTTTCCCTAAACCTCCCACAAAGGCGCTCTTGTATTGGCTGGCTTGCAAGTGCGTAACGACCGGAGGAACATGAACTTGAATGGAGACGTTTGTGTGGCTTGCTGCCTGAGCAGTTAAGATATCAACATTCATACAAATGATGGCCCCCGTGAACATGACTTGGACCGTTTTGAGAAAAGGAACTAAATGTTGATCGTCTCAGATATTGTTTGTGTTGTTGTTTTTTTCTGCAGGTTCGTTGAATGTAAAGATTGTGGACGGAAGATGCACCAGATTTGCGTCTTACACTACGAGGTCATTTGGCCATCTGGGTGAGATGTTGAATATTTTTGATTTAAATAATTGATTTTCTTATGTTTCCTCATGTTCGTATATTTGTGTTAATTGTAATGATGAGTTCTAATTTGTCTCTCTGTCTGTGCTCAGATTCATCTGTGACAACTGTTTAAAGAAAAGTGCAAAAACACGGAAGGAAAACAAGTTCTCTGCGAAAAGTTAGTGCTCCTCCTCTGTGTTCATAAATCGCTTTTCCTGTGATGATTTGTGTCGTAAATGTCAACAGATTATTGTAGTTTTAACTTACAAGATGATGATAACAACATAGACTCCTTTTCCGCCGCCGTTACCAGCCGTTACCAGCTCTACTCGCTTTTGGTACAAAGGCACTTTCCTGAAATTTCGTTTTCAGCCACGAATACTATACTTTCCATCTCGTTACTATAGCGACGCTGCAGGAAACTGTTGTGACGTCATCTTCACTCACCGAATCCTTTCGTTGGTAGCCCGACACCCCCTCAAATGACCACAGTGTGGTTTTGCGGGTTGTCATTTTTTTTAAGTGGTCTATTGAATGAGAAAAACAATTTGTCTGCTTCAGTAGCCTGACTAGTTAATAATAGTAGGTTTGTGCAGGATGTCCTGTGTGGTGAACGCGGTGGCCGTCCTCTCTGACCAACTAGTGTTCTGCAGTGTTTTCACGTCGCCTTTTATTATCGACTCGGCTCGCTAGAAATCATGATGAAGGTGATACCAAGAATAGCTCCGGGTCAAAATATACAACCTTTGCTTGATTGTGTGTGTGTGGGGGGGGGTTGAGTCCCGCCGAGCCGATACTGGCTGTGAAAAAGGGGCTTTAGACCACCTCCATCAGCACATGGCTGCACATGTTTCTCTCTCTGTGGCCGTTACTGCAGTGGCAGCCTTGTTATTCTTGTTGTTGTTTGTCTTCATGGTGTTTTTTTTTTCCTTGCTGTTTTATCCCCTGGGACCAATGTCTTTCCTCAGTGGCACGTATTACTAACAGATTTGAGGTCTTGCATAAACCGTCAGTCGTTTTTAGACCCGTTTAAACCCCTGCTTATCTTTCTATTTCTTTTTTTGGGGGGGGGGGTTCACTGAGAAAATTACCAGGATGGACAGCTGTGAAATATTTCTCCCATCTGTTTGTTCACTGTAGGGCTGCAGTCGACACGATTGGGAATGTACATAGAGGACCGTGTGAATAAATACTTGAAGAGACAGAACCACCCAGAGGCCGGAGAGGTGTTTGTGCGAGTGGTGGCGAGCTCTGACAAAACAGTGGAAGTTAAACAAGGCATGAAAACCAGGTAAGAGCATCGCTGACAACAGGAGAGGAGGAGGAGGGACGACTGGACGACGGTGTTCAAAATGAGACCGTGTTCCCATCAAAAGTCTCCAAAAAGTAATGCATGTTTGTTACGCTACGCCTCTGTTAAGTAACTGCACAATCAAGGAGAGGCGGGTCAAATAAATCTCCCCCTCCTTGATTTGTAGACGCACTAGCGCAGTTCGTATTTGTTTTCAGCTTATGTTTATTGCCCCCTGCCTTACAAAGCTGAACGCCCTCTATAAAGATTTTATACCCACTCAGAGTAATTGTGGCACGTACATGTTTCACAAGATGGAGTGCACACCCTCCCCGAGGAGCTCAAGAGTGTCGTTCACTGTTGCACAATATCAAAGTCTGCGATGCTCGTCCCTCTTCCAAGAACCTGTTATCTTCAGTTTGACTGATTTCAGGCTGTCTGGCTTTTATTGACTCGAGGCCGCTTGACTTGAATTGTCCCATTATGTCCTTCGAATGTTGTTAAAGTTCTGACAAACACGGCGACTTCTCGGGCAGCTCAGGACTTGTTTCCTGGAAGCTTTTAAAGTCACAATAAAACGCGGACAATCTTTATGTACTGTTAATAAACCTGTTATGCACAGTTAAAAAAAAAACTAAAAAAACATTTGTCATGGCATTTATTTTAATTAGCAAATAACCCAAAACCCAATAACGTGAAATGTTCTAATATCTCCCGTCATATCACCCAGTTTTATACACGTCTACTGTTCCTCCCAACAGGTTTGTGGACACGGGCGAGATGCCCGAGACCTTTCCTTACAGAACCAAAGCACTTTTTGCATTTGAGGAAATTGACGGTGTGGACGTTTGCTTCTTTGGCATGCACGTGCAGGAGTACGGCTCTGAGTGCGCCTTCCCCAACACTAGGTCTGTACACGTGTTCATTTAGTACACGGCAGCAAAGGAAACGCAGTTCAGTTGGCTTCTTTTTATCTGCGAAACTTGACCATGTTTTCCTTCTCTGAACCTCTGCAGACGGGTCTACATATCATACCTTGACAGTATTCACTTCTTCAGACCTCGGATTCTACGAACAGCCGTGTACCACGAGATCCTCATTGGCTACCTTGAATATGTCAAGAAACTCGGGTACGGCTCATCTCTCTTTCCTCTTACTCTCACCTCTTAGAAATGTACAAAACTGGCCAAGAGTCTTTGTGATTGGATCAGATACTGTCCAACAGATGTGTTAACCTGTGTGTGCGCGTCCACAGGTACGCCCAGGGCCACATCTGGGCGTGTCCTCCCAGTGAAGGGGACGACTACATCTTCCACTGCCATCCTCCCGACCAGAAGATCCCCAAGCCTAAGAGACTGCAGGAGTGGTACAGGAAGATGTTGGACAAGGCTTTTGCAGAGAGGATCCTGCATGACTACAAGGTAAAATGAGAAACGAAAGAAACGGTGAACAAACTGTAAAGTCAGTATTGGTAGAATTCTGTGGGAGTCGTTTTTACTGAACACGTTTGTTTCCTTTTCATTGCATATGAAAGAAGTCATTGGATAGCTAGTGCTGGCTTCAATCAGCTCTTCTTTCTCTCAGGACATCTTCAAACAGGCGACTGAGGACCGAGTGACCAGCGCCAACGAGCTGCCGTACTTCGAAGGCGACTTCTGGCCCAACGTGCTCGAGGAGAGCATCAAGGAACTGGAGCAGGAAGAGGAGGAGAGGAAGAAGGAGGAGAACACAGCTGCATCTGAAACTCCAGAGGTGTGACTATTGTTCTTTTTGGTTTGAGGATGTACTATGTACATTTATAACTCCACTTTTTGGTTTCGTGTTACCGTCTTTGCACTTAAAACCTTCGATCAGAAGGAGGGTTAAGGTGACAAAAAGATGGGAAAAAAGAAGTCGCTATGTAATGATTAAACGATCATGTAAATAAGCTCTCGACTTTTTCCTTCTTATCCCTCAGGGCACACCAGGTGACAGCAAAAACGCGAAGAAGAAGAACAACAAGAAGACCAACAAAAACAAGAGCAGCCTGAGCCGAGCCAATAAGAAAAAGCCTGGGATGCCGAATGTAGCCAATGATCTGTCCCAGAAGTTATACGCCACCATGGAGAAGCACAAAGAGGTCAGATTTGTTTTCATAACGCCTCAAGTGATACCCGTAACCGTTAGTAACCAGCAATCTTTTTATGAATGTTTGTGTATTAAAAGGTTGCGCAACAGCAAACTGTTTTTCATGCATATAAACTTTTGTAATAACCGAACATTCCACAGAACTGAATCATCGCGTCGGTTTTACGTCTGTAAGCCACCGGCTGACATGATGATAGTTTCACACCAGATGTTGCGTTCTCTGCTTTCGCTTCTCAAACTAATTCTCTCCTGCGTGTTTCTCTGCGGAAGGTGTTCTTTGTGATCCACCTTCACTCGGGGCCCATGGCCAACACCCTGCCGCCCATCGCCGACCCCGACCCCATGCTCTCGTGCGACCTGATGGATGGCCGCGATGCCTTCCTGACGCTGGCGAGGGACAAACACTGGGAGTTCAGCTCTCTGAGGAGGTGCAAGTGGAGCACCATGTGCATGCTGGTTGAGCTGCACAACCAGGGACAGGGCTTCGTCTACACCTGTAACGAGTGCAAGCACCACGTGGAGACTCGCTGGCACTGCACCGTGTGCGAGGTGAGTTGCGATTGTCGTGCTTGTTCACACTCAGATTTGTCGCGTGTCAGGGTTTGAAACAAAGTCTGAATAAACATGTGGCGGCCTGTCGGTTTTGAGATGCGTGATCTCCGACAGACATCAAGATGTGCGTGGAATGAAACTTTTGATAAACACATTCGTCAGCCTCGGTTGGACTCCCGTTAAATACTGTGTCCCCCTCTCTGTGTTTTCTCAGGACTTTGATCTTTGCATTAGTTGCTACAACATTAAGGGCCACGAGCACCAGATGGTGAAGTGGGGTCTTGGCCTGGATGATGACAACAACAGCCAGAGTGGAGAGGCCTCCAAGAGCCCGCAGGAGAGCCGCCGTTTAAGTATTCAACGCTGCATTCAGTCCCTGGTCCACGCTTGTCAGTGTCGCAATGCCAACTGCTCTCTACCGTCCTGCCAGAAGATGAAGCGCGTGGTGCAGCACACCAAGGGCTGCAAACGCAAAACCAACGGTGGCTGCCCCGTATGCAAGCAGCTTATCGCTCTGTGTTGTTACCACGCGAAGCACTGTCAGGAGAACAAGTGTCCGGTCCCGTTCTGCCTGAACATCAAGCACAAGCTTCGCCAGCAGCAGCTGCAGCACCGGCTCCAGCAGGCCCAGCTGATGAGGAGAAGAATGGCCAGCATGCAAGGCCGACCCATGCCGCTACCGTCCCCACCGGCCTCCGCTGCCCCCAGCACTCCCACCTCCCACGCCCAGCCCAGCACTCCCCAGACACCCCAGCAGCCTCTTTCCAACCAGCCGCAGACCCCCAACTCGGCAGGCGTCATGTCCCCCTCTTTCCCCAACACGACTCGCGCTGGCCAGCCTCAAGCACCCGTGTCCCAGGGCAAGCCTGGGCCCCAGGCCTCGCCTGTACACCAGCAGCCGTCCCCGCTGCCCCAGCCCCCGCAGCCACCTCAGCAGCTACAACAGCAGCCTCCGCTTGCTGCAGTCAAGATGGCACGGCACATCGAGATGATGGCACAGGCCCAACAGAACCAGCAGAACTACCGGGTCAACATGAATGGTCTGCCCATGAACCCTCAGCAGCAACAGCAGCTCATGACCGGACCAATGCAGCCACCCATGCAGATGGTGCCGGGGCCCCGGGGCCCGCAGGTCATGCAACCTGGCATGGCCCCTGGACAATGGCCCGGAGCTGCAGGGCCCATGCAGGCAACTCAGACTCAACAACCCGGCCTTGTCCCTGGCAAGACCCCGCAGGATGCCATGACCATGCAACGAGGCATGATGCAACCTCAGTCGGGACAGAGGATGTTCATACCACAGCAGCCCGGTGCCCGACCGCAGACACCACAGAGACCTGGTGCTATACCCCCCAACGCCCTGCAGGACCTCCTCCGCACCCTCAAGTCTCCCAGCTCGCCCCAGCAGCAACAGCAAGTGCTCAACATCCTCAAATCCAACCCTCAGCTAATGGCTGCTTTCATCAAACAGCGAACAGCCAAGTACCACGCCAACCAGCCGCAGCCGCAGCCGCAGCAGCAAGCGGGTCAGCAGCAGCAGCCTGGTATGCCAACAATGCAGACCATGGCTATGCCAGGAGCGGCGGTGCAGAGGCCGGGGATGCCCCCCCAGCAGCCTGTGCAGGGCATGGCGCAGTTAGGAGCTCAAGGGCAGCTGATGAACGCAGCACACAACACCAACCCCCAGATCCAGGAGCTCTACCGTCGGGAGCTATTGAGACAGCAGCAGCAACAACAACAACAACAACAACAACAGCAACAACAGGGAGTAATGCCTCAGGGCCATCCAGCCCAGTTCCCTGCTCAGGCGCCGGGTACAACTACGTACTCCCAGCTCCGCATGCAGCAGCAGCAGCAGCAGCAAATAGCCATGCAGGCAGGCGCAGGAGCAGCCGGAGGCCCGATGGGTCAGCTCCCCCCCATGGCTCAAATGGCCCAGCCTGGCAAGGGGATGGACTCCAGCCACAAATTACTGCAACAACGCTTGCTGCAGCAGCAGCAGCAGGCTGTCCTCAAGCAGCAGATGGGCTCCCCCGCACAGCCGAGCCCCATGAGCCCCCAGACCCACCTGCTGGCCGGCCAGCCCCAGGGTGGGGCCCACCTACCCGGCCAGCCCGCACTAGCCAACGCCCTCAGCAACCAGGTCCGTTCCCCCGCGCCAGTCCAGTCCCCTTGTCCGCCCTCGCAACAGCCGCCCCAGCAGCGGCCACATTCCAGTCCCTCGCCGCAGGTCCCGAACCAGCCCCAACCCTCGCCTCAGCACGCGCCCCCACCCCACTCGGGTTCCCCACGCCCAGGACTCGGGGGCCCGCTGCAGTCCATGGAGCAGGGACACTTGGGGACACCGGAACAGAGCGCCATGCTACCGCAGCTTAACACGCCCAACAGAGGAGGGCTGAGCAGTGACTTGGGGTTGGTGGGAGATGCTACAGGAGACACTCTGGAGAAGTTTGTGGAGGGATTGTAGCATTTCTGCTGGAACGCATTCTCACTCCCAGGGACCCATCCTCCTCCCACTCCTCCTCTTCCTCCTCCTCCTCGTTTCCCCTCAGACTCTTTATCCCATTAGAGGGCTTTGTTTGTTCTTTCTAAGGTTGACAACGGTTTTTTGTACTGATATGTAAAAAGTTTCAACTGTTGCGAAAAGAAAAGAGAAAATTTGGTCGAGGAAAAAAAAAAAAATAAAATAAAAAAAGTCAACACTTCTAGGAATATAATTGTTTCCTAAACCTAAATGGTGGGTATTTCTTCCTTAAGATGTTGAGGGATTTGCAAGTTGCTTCTTAAATGAAATTTAAATCACAAAGAATATATTTTTTTGGTTGAGACCAAATGTGTTCAGTACTCTTGTTTATTTTTGGTTTGTTTTTCGGTATGGTTTCATGCCTTTCTCATTTCTTTTTTTTTAAAGAAAAATGTACAATTGCATTATATTATTCATATCTTTTTATTTTGTACCTTTGGAAAAAAAAACCGTAAAGCATTTTTGTGTTGAAAACTGTAAAATATTTTGTCGGGGAATCGGGCCAGGTTTTCGTTCTCTTCTCAAGCCGTCATTCCTGGCAAATTGTAATCTAGTGTTGTACCATTACTGCAAGACGATGCGTTCAGGGACAGAGACCGATCCCTTTCCTTTTTGTGTGTATGAAGAGCACTCGGTTGTATTAAAGTAGGAAATGGCCTGCAGCAGGTTGTGTATACACGGGCATGTATACAGGCACACATGAAGACACTGACACAAACCCCTCACGGTCACTTAGAGACACACGGCTCCGAAAGGTTTCGCCAACCGAGACGACAAGGACTGCGACCGACACCCGAGTGGTCTGGAATTAGGAAAAATCTGTCTTGCGCGTGTAGAAAGTTGTTTGCTTTGACATTTAAGGAGAATTTGTCATTATTTTTTTTTTTTTTTAATTTTAATTTTTTTTTTTTGGGTCATACAAATGTTGTAAAGTGTAAAGAGAGTGTGAGAAAGAGACCAGCCCCCTAAGCTGAGGTGGAATGATCACCGGTTGGTTGTTAGGCAACATCTCGGATGACGCAGAGTCCTCTAAATTTTACACTAAGTCGTGTGCTATCTGGGGATGGAGGGCACATTGGAGATTCACCTCGAGGAAAACTAAACGTCGTCAACCCTCATTCCGCTCACAAAAACTTGAATTAGGGGGATTTACTTTTTCTCCTATTGTAAATCAAGTTATTAAGCAAAATACTATAAATATAAGGAAGAGAGAATGAAATCACTGTATAAACTGGTAAAAGACTCATTTCTTACTTATATACCATATTGTTAAATAAACTGTGTGCAACAGAAGAACTCCAGTACTCTGTTGACTCAATAATGAGGCATCACTCCTCCTGTTGGTGTGTGTTCATTCGTCTCGGCTCAGTGGCGTGTCGTCATCTCGGGTCGAAAGGAAATGTCCTCGTCTGACGTGAATGGGAGCCACGTGTTTTCACGTCTGACCAAAAGGACATTTATTTCCAACGAGAGTGACTCTTTAACAGTCTTTTAACTTTATTCTCAACTTGGAGCAGATTGTTGTCACTTTTTTTTTTTTTTTTTTTTTTTTTTTTTTTTTTTTTAAAGGCATGATGATATTTACTTTTAGGACTTTCAGTACTTTAAAACCAAGAAGCTCAGTCTCGCGTAGCCAGACCTTCGGTATCTGCACCACACTGTGCCACCACTGAAGAACGGTCCGCCGATCCCCCAAAGGAGGAAAAAAAAAACCAAATGTCCAGCTTTCAGATGAAGTGAACCACTTCAGCATCTCGGATATTGTTGATCTCCTGAAGATCCTCTACCCTAACCCCTCCCTCCCTCCCCAATGGAAAAAAAAAAAAAAAGGCACAAGTTGAGTCTATGGTGGGTTTATAAGGGTTAAACCAGATGTCTCGGATGGAGCTTTATACATTATTAATACATCCGGGTCAGGAAATGGGTCGTTTTCTTCCTTGGTATCAGAGTTGTAGTTAAGAAGATGCTTTCACTCGCTCACTTCCAGCTTAAAGCAACTTTTAAATGACCCAAAGCGAGCTCTGCTCGAGTCTCCAGCGCAAATTTTTTTACTGCAGATCTAAAGTTAGCTGGAATCTGGAATTCAACCTTTCATTATATAATTGACAAGAATGTCCACGTATCACAATCAACAATGTTTAAAGAGCATCAAAGAGCTCACTTAAACACGATTTAGTCCCTCCCTCTTCTTCATTCAAGTCATGAGCTCCGTGCCTTTGAAGTGGCTATAAAATACGTATTTCCGTATACATGCGCTGATTTATTGAGATATTTTGAATTAGTCGTACTTTCTCTCCGGATCCCAGCCACAGAAATACATGTCGACAAAATAGGGTTAAGACGACGAGCTCGTGTGCGTCACACAGTCACGTGACCGGAACTTCGAAACGAAGCGTCTCGGACTGCTTTTTGAAATGAAAACAAAACAAACAACAACAAAAAAAACAACCCGCCGCCGGGTCCTTTGCCTGTTTTATATCAGCTCAATAGAAGAAAACACGATAAAGAGCCGCGTCGGAGACCCCCTGAAGCGATGAGGTTTGGAAAGCTTAAAAGACTGAAAGAACATTTGATTTCAAACCCGGGTGAGAAGAAAGTGTTAGCATGAGCAGCTAGCTGGCCAACATACTCTCGTGTCTCGCAAATATATATTTATTTATTTTTTTCTCCACCGCAAACAAGATGTTTCCAAACGTGGTCGATTAAGAAACGGTTGCAGGTAGAACACAATGTTTAAGATATGAGTTTATATTTATTGATAACAGCTGTTTTACTTGAATTATGCAGTAACCGCGTACTTTTTTCTTTCTTTTTTTTTGTTGGTCATCTTTGGACATGTGTCGGTGCCCTGAAGCAGCTGTGGTTGCAGGCTGGTTGTAACAGGGGGAGGGGGGGGGGGACATCATGCAGCAAAGGCCTTTTAAAGTAAGAAACCGAGCACGACCATGGACGACTCGGACCAGGACTTTGTAGATCTCTGCTCGAAGCTGCTGAAACGAGTCCGCAAGAAACCAGAAGAGCCCAAACAGCCGAGCAGGAAAGCAGAACATCATCAGCCCACCAGTCAACCGGGCGGAGACAAGAGGAGGAAACCCTGTAAAAGAGGTGGGGACTCCGGGTCGAAGGTCACCAGGTCTCAGCCTGTTAGTGCTGCAGGGAGCGGACACGAGTCGGGGGACGCCGGCTCATCTGTTGCAGCGGCGGCGGCGGCGGGACCGAGAGCTGACGGGGGTCCAAATGCAAAAGACAAAGTGCTTCTCCGGATGCAACAGTTCAAGAGATCCAGTCCGCGAAGGATGGTGCACGAAGACAAGATCCAACCCACGAACCAGGACGGCGGACGACGACGGCGCTCCTCTTGTACAGCAACAAACACGAGGTGGGCTGATGTGACGGCGAAGCTTTCCAATACACGGGTTAAGATTTTTCAGACAAACTCACTGAAACACAAAGTGCTTTACACACAAACACACACACTTCTCTTTATCCTCCCTATCCACGCACAAAGCATTCATTGACTATTTTACTCAATAAAAACACAAACAGAGGAACTCAGGGAGCCATAAATCACAGTAATACGTGATGAGGAAAACCCACAGGTTGGATAAAAAAAAAAAAGTTCATAAAACCACCTAAAACGTAGCTCTTGACTTCGCTTTAAAAATGATCAACACTTCCTGCAGCCCTCAGGGAGCCTGTTGCAGAGAGACGAGGACCGCGGTAACTAAAAGACATCGCTGTGGGGTTTTGTCTTGAAATATGGGTGTAATTAAAAGGTCACTACTGGAAGAGCTGAGGGCTCCAGAAAGTTCATACAATAGAAGCAAATCTGACAAATAGGTCCGACATAGACCTTTAGATTTGGTGTAATGTGCACTCTCTCCGGCCTTTAGTCAACACACGATGAGTTTTGAAGCAGTTGTCGCCGAAATATATTCTTCATTAAGACAAGGTGGCAAGACATTGCAGTCGTGTCTCCGTATCGACTGGAAAAACAATCTCATGTCCTTCAAATGAAAACATTCATTCTTAGATCAGAGTCAAAGACGACTCCCATCTTCTTTTTTTTTATTTTTTTTTTTTTTTACCAGTTTATGAAGATTCGATGCCAGTGCTTCTGTTTCAAACTCAGTTTCTCTCATCCGAGTGTCAGTAATGACCAAGGCTTCCGTTTAGCCCTGATTGAGCTGTAGAAATAATCCTAAATAATAATAATACTACTCCTAGATCCGGCGAGGACAAGTCATGAAAAGGCTGTCCTCTCTCTCTCCCTGCTCCGTCACTAGAATTAACGATGCCGCGTGCGTTAAATAGCGCGCCGTAGTGTGTCTGTCCTCCACCCAGTTTCGCGTAAGCAGTGAAAACGCAGCACCTGTTACCGTCCCTCTCTGCGTGCAGAGGCTCCGGACTCCCTCGGCTCGGATCGCCCCGCCGAGCCGCTGGACGGCGACGAGGCTCTCGCCCTGCGGCTGCAGCAGGAGCTGGACAGCGAAGCGGCGCGGGTCCGGACGGCGGACCTGGAGGACCGAGGCCTTTTCTTCTGTCAGATCTGCAGCAGAGATTTGTCGCACATGACGCCTGAGGGACGCACGCAGCACATCAACAGGTCTGGACGTTTTCTGCTTTGCTCACAGTAACTCTCGACGGGAGAAGGAGATGGAACTTCTCGACTAACAGTCGTTACACTGGTGGACACGCGGTCCTCCTAAAGATGCATTGAATCTCTCTGAACTGCGGCGATGAATGATGAGCGATGAATCCCTCTCTGCAGGTGTCTAGATGATGGTGAGGAGAGCGCCCCGGGCCCTCTTCCTCCTCCGCCTCCTGCACCCTCCGGTGTCGCTGACTGTCCCATCTGTGGCAAGAAGTTCAAGTCCCAGAAGAGTCGCTCGGTCCACCTGAAGCGCTGCTCCTCTGCTATGGGCATCTCTCCGGCTGTACTGCTGCAGGTTCTGCAGAGACAGGCCGAGGAGAACCAGAGCGCCGCCGCTGCCAACACGCAGTGAGTCAGCTTCACAACGTTTGTTTCTTGGTTGCTTGTATATTATATATATAGATATATACTGTACTGTATGTATATATATACATATATATATGGTTTGTTGTATATAATATATATATAGATATATAATAGATTATATAATGTACTGTATATATACTGTATATACTGTGCATTTTATATTTATATTTTTTTACTGCTATTTAATTTTATTGCTTTTCTATTATATTATATTATTCTATTATTTTATTCTATTGTTTCTATTATTGCTTCTGTATGTATGCTGCTGTGGCGAAAATTTTTTCCCCTCGGGGATTAATAAAGTATATACCTACCTACCTACCTAAAGACAAGGACACTGTGACCCCTGAGATTACAACCGAGTCCAAACCGTCCAATCCAATCCTGTATTTACAGAAATAATCTGCATGAATTTACCCATTTATGTTCATCACCTAACAGCATGTGGGTACTTAAGTTCAATCGATCCTTACTCTAGCCCTCGTCTCTTTATTATTTTGTTCTCTCGCTTCAGCGTACAGGGCACCAAAAGGAAAGGACCGACCAAGCCGGGCCCGCCCGCGAGCAAGAAGCCCAGGAAGAAGACTGAGCCGGTGGACGAGGAGACCATGGTGGCTCTGGCTCTGTCGTCCTCCCTGCCGGAACAGGAGACGCAGCAGCAGAGACAGATGGAGGCGTTGAGGCGGCTACAAACCGAGACCCACAGCTCCATGACTCTGAATCGGAGGGCAGTTGCGGGTAACGTCACCGATAACGACTGTTTGTGGAGGCAAAAAGGTGTCTGGAGGTGTTTTGGATCATCCACGGCAACTCCGATACCAGAACGACTGCAGCACACATCCCCAGTTGACTTTGTAAAGATTTGTTCACACTGAGACTCTTAAGTTGTGTGTTACTGTCATAAGGAAGTGTACACTTGTTATCCCCGGAGGCAGGTCTCATGTTGATTTTTGTCATCAAGGACTAAACATTTTAGAATTCAGTTTGTGTGCGTCTGCATGTAGGTTACCTTCGGTGAGGCCTGAAGCTGTTTATACACGACTGTTTGTTGGAATATTTAACAACTCAAATACAAAGCGGGAACTCTTTAAATAACTGGTTTTAGAACTCATCATCTCATCTCTCATCAGTTACTTTCAGTGTTGAACTCAAATTTACAGAAGACGAAAGAGAGATCACACTTTAAATATTCAGATATATAATATCCTATAATCTCTCCTCTCCTCCTCTCCTCTCCTCTCCTCTCCTCTCCTCTCCTCTCCTCTCCTCTCCTCTCCTCTCCTCTCCTCTCCTCTCCTCTCCTCTCCTCTCCTCTCCTCTCCCTCTCAGGTAAGGGACGTGGAAAGAGGAAGAAGGGCGCCGCCCCTCGTCCTCCTCCACTCCTCCTCTGTCAGGATGCCCAGTCGGCCCTGACGAGGCTGCAGGAACGGGTTTCTGCTCTTCTCCTGCGCAGCCGGGCCCCCTCTCCCCCGACCCCGACCCGCAGCCCCAGCGCTCTGCCTGGCAGGAGCGGTGCTGCCCCCCTCTGGCAGAAAAGCACACTGCAGGACCGAGGCTCCACCAGCCTGTCTGATTTCTATGCTCCAGAGATCAGAGAGCTTTTCATGGCGGTGGAATTAGTGACGGTGAGAGACACCAACGACATGTTTGTATGCTTTACTGTATTAGCTCTGTTATGTTCGAAATCGGACTGAATGTTAAACTTCAGGTCATTTCTTTAATTAAAGGCCACTCGAGACGGGGAGTATTGTGCCGTACCTTGAAGTGAACATTGGGCAGGTTGACATAAAAAGTGTTTGAAGCTGTGAAAAGGGAGATGCTTTGTTTCGTTATCTGTCAGTAACCGCCAGGGTTGAGTATTGTTCAAAAATGTTTAATACCGGCACCAACACCTTCACTTTGATACTGGTTTCTGAATGATACTTTTTTTTTTATTACAATTAATAAAATCCATTTTTAATTAAAAGAAAATGACCTAACACATTATGGTGCAACGTTTTCATGCAGTTTAGAGGGGGAGAGTGTAATCAAGGTTATTGTCTGAAGCTACAATTAACAGATGTCCCCTAAACGCCTCACATGCAGGAGACTTTAAAACTTACCGATGTTCACTACAAGTCTCGTATGTAGGCTTTTGATAGGCGCTACAATTTACCGACGTCCCATGAAAGCCTCACATGCAGATTGTCGCCAGACGCCACGTTTGACGCCAAGCGCTTCGCATCCAGGCTATCAGTCGACACCACCAACCCTGCAATGTGCTTCAGTGGGATTTATTCTCCTGAACTAACTCTAGAGTGTATATTAACTTTACATACTTGGGCAGGGCAGATATTGATGTACAGACTTGACAGTCAGCCACAACTTTTGCATTTGGCCACAATTTTGCATGAGCATCTTGGCTGGCGACCTCCTTTGAGCACATACAAGAGAGACATTAACTTTTCAGGAGTGAATTCAGTGTTGAGAAATGCAAGTAATCAGTTGTTTAAAAAAAAAAAAAAAAAAAAACTTTCTATTTTCACGATTGATTTGTTTTCCATTTTGTTGTTTAGATCAAATTGTATGTCGGGTATAATGTGAGCTGACATGCTGCTTTGAATATTTAACCAAAGGCTTGAAATCAAATCAGAGCTGATTTAAAGAAATTAAAAAAAAGTTCTGTTCTCCTCCACTTCCAGACGGACGCAGCCTCGTTCCAGCCCGAGTCGTCTGTCCAACCGGTGACTGAAGGGACTCCCGTCCCCGGGACCAGCGCCTCCATCCCGCCATCCTCCCCCAAGACAGCCTCCTGCTCCACAGCTCCGTCCAGCCCCGGTACGGGGCAGCTCCTGGTGGGCAGCCAGGCTCTCCGAGACCTGATGGATCTGGCTGAAGACGGCATGACCCTCACACAGTGGGGATACACTGCCAAAGGTAAAACACACACACACACACACACACACACACACACACACACACACACACACACACACAAATTATGAAACTGCTACTTTATTGGCATCATATATAGCTGCATGCACAGGCAGGGGAAAATGACATTTATTCAGTATTTTGGTGAATTTTAGTTGCCTTTCTATACAATGGTTGCTTTGTTTGTTGTGGTTGTAAGTTGTTTACTTTGCATTAAGTGTTTGTACACATACATACATACATACATACATGAGCAGTCACTGAGGTTTCAAATAGTCTTGTGCTGAAAAGCATTTTTTTGTCTTTGTTTTTAATTACGTATGTATTTGGAGGACCAAAGGTTCATGTTAGAATTTCTTTACCTTCAAAAAATAATGACGTTATCAGTGTTTATTTTGAAAATTAAAAAAATTCTAAGAGAGGCATTTTCTGAGCTATAGTTATTGTAAATTACATTATTGAGTGTTTTGTGAAATCTGCGAAAATCATTTTGCAGTCATCTGATCTGGTTTGGTGTCGTATCTGGGCAAAAATGTTCCGAACTGAACAGCAAGCCTCAATTATATATTATAAATCCTTTATATGCGGCACGGTGGTGCAGTGGTTAGCATTGTCACCTCACAGCAAAAAAGGTTCCGGGTTCAAATCCGGTCCTGGGCCTTTCTGTGCGGAGTTTGCATGTTCTCCCTGTGCTTGCGTGGGTTCTCTCCGGGTTCTCCGGCTTCCTCCCATCATCCAAAAACATGCACCTCAGGTCAGGTTACCTGGCGCCGCGCTAGTGGCAGCCTGCTGCAGCATCTCCCCCCTGAGAGCCCCCCTGCTGTAGTGAAGACATTTCCCCTCGGGGATTAATAAAGTGTATATAAAAAAAAAAAAAATGCTATATTTGTTCAGAGCTTCCTCTGTGATGTGCATTAAGCTTACTATCATGGGATGTTCGTTAGAAAAGCGTTCCAAGAATTGCACCTTTTTTCCTGGACTTGCAATTTTTGTCAAATTTGATCACAAAAAAAACAACACAATTATATTTTGCAAATTGCGTCACAATTTTTGATCGCATGAATAACTGTAAATTCCCGGAGGGGTTGTTGGTCCTGATCGTCTCTTGTTTCCGCAGACAAGCAGTTCGACCTTCGCCTGAGCGGTTTCGTGCAGGAGGAGTCAGAGGAGCAGGAAAACCTCTGTGTCAGCGGCTTCCTGCCAGAAACGGCCCACACACACTCCCGCAGCCAAGCGATGAGGACGTCTGATCAGCCAGGAGCGGACGGAGGAGACAGAGACAGAGGCAGAGGCAGAGGCAGAGGCAGCAACCAATCAGTAAGATGACACTTAATGACATGGAAGGTTTTCCATCTGGATCTTCTCAGTATTTATCCACCAGAAAATGTACAGATAAAATACCACATTTATGGTTTTTCATTTCATTTCACTCCTACAAGGTAAACGGACACACTTCTTTTTCAACATATTGATTTTGCCCAACAAGTTTTTGTATATTGGTTTATAAATGTAAATGAAAGTGACGCCGTTCTCATTCAATTTCCATAACTTAGTTGTTGATTTTTTATTTTTTTTTATTTTTTTATCGTATAGATTACAAGTTGTGTCATAACTGCACGCTACCGACAAAGTAATAAGCCCAGATAATTAAACTACAATACTGTCATGCTGTGTTTGATGCCTCGTCTGCCGTGTCCTTCGTTCAGCTTCACCTTTCTGCCGTCTGACAGAGCCGCTTAAAGACTACTGGGAGGATACGTGCAGTGTACTACAGTGTATAATCCTCCTGTGCCCCGACCTCAGTGTGTCGTGCCGGTGTTCCCCCTGTAGGTGGCGCTGTCCAGGCTGGCCTCGGACCTGAGCAGCATGGTGAACAACCCTCAGCTCAGTGACGTGCAGCTCCAGGTGGACGCTGGAGAGGTGTTCTTTGCTCACTCCTTCATGGTGTACGCTCGCTGCCCCCTGCTGGCCGAAATGGTAAAACAACTATTACTGCGCGTTTCATAAGCAGAGGACACGCTGCTCAGCCGGGTGGACACTGCATTGGACAGAACTGCACATTAATGAGATTAATTAAGATGGGCAGAGTTTTTATAGTGGTTTTCAGGTTAGTTGAAGGGATTATAATCTGAGGTGTTTTAAAACTTTATTTAAAAAAAAATATATATATTTTTTTTTCGGTGGGGAATGTTTAATGTCACTTATGAGATAAATATTTGCTCCGATGTGTCATCAGAACTTGAACCCTACATTCATCTGCTGCTCCTCCCGCAGGTGCATGAAAGTGGTTTCGGGGTGCAGGAGGCAGGCGCCCCCGCCGCTCAGAGGGTATTGCTTAGCGACGTCCCGGGTCAGGCGGTGCTCGCTGTGCTGCAGTACCTCTACACTGCCAGCTGCTCCATCCCGGCATCACTGCAGCCTCATGTACTGGAGCTGGCATCCAGGTTAGTTTAAACAAGCATCTCCAAATAGAATTTTTACTGCTATTTTATTGCTTTTCTATTGTTCTATTATTATCTTGTTGCTTCTGTATGCTGCTGTAGCGAAAAAAAGTTCCCCTAGGGGATTAATAAAGTAACTACCTAACCTAGAAGCAAACACAGTCTGAGGTCACCCTGAGGTCTTTTACAGTTACAGTTTTACGTTTCTGTTGCTGCACTAGTGGTGCAGTTCAGTGCTTCTCAACTTGTGTCGCCTCTGGACTCGTTCTTCCTTTCAATCATTAAAGTATTTTCAAACTCCATCACATTTATTTAATAAAAAAAATAAAGTGCAAAAGTTCTGTAGACCCGAAAAAAAAATGTTTTTTTTTTCTTCACAATCACATCCGCTCACCAGTTTATAACCACTGATATATACCATTTTTCCTACCAACATGTTACGTTTGGTCTTCTGCTTTTTCATAGTTTGGTTTGCGAGTTTTCAGTTCGACATTAAACAGATGTGTTGATGATAATTGTAAAGAAACCACGATCTGTCATGATATCTACTCTGTTGCTGCGGTCTCTTTTTATTTTCCCATAATCAATCAAGTGAAGGATGCCCTGTTTGGTCGGACCTTGTTTTGAGTTAGATCAAGTTGTTCGACCCTTTCAGTTCAAGTTGAAAGTAATAAAACACAGAAAGATGTTCATTTTTTGTTGTTGGAATTTTTGGACCAATAGAACATCTCGCAAACATTCTTGAAATCAAATTATTCTTGTGAGTGTCGTGACAACTCCTCTCTTCTCTCTCTCTCTCTCTCTGTGTGTGTGTGTGTGTGTTCAGGTTTGACTTGCAGGAGCTGCAGCAGCTTTGTCAGCTCCACCGAGAGGAGGCGGACCGCACCAACCAGGAGGAGAACAGCAGCCGAACAGACCAGGCCTTCATGGAGCTCCTGCAGTCCATGTGGAACGAAGAGGATGAAAACGACGACGCGGCGTATTCGGATGGAGGAACGGATGAAGGGACACGATTGGTGGAGGATCCTCGAGCCGATGAGGTCACGGCAGAGATTCAGGATGAAAATGTGAACGAGGAGGAGCTGGAGGAGATCTACGAGTTTGCCGCCACACAGAGAAAGAAGGAGGAGAAAGACAGCGAGGAGGAGGAGGAGGAGGAGCAGGAGGAGGAGGACGAAGAAAAGGAGGAGGAGGAGGAAGTTGGAGAGACGGTGTTCACGAAACTGACAGAACCCAAAAACAAAAAAAACCCGCAGCCCAACTTTCAGCTTGAACCGGACCACAGCCCGGATTGCAGCTACGACCGGCTCTTTTCAGCCCCGTGGGGGGTCTACGAGGAAGGTGAGCCCTCCTCCTCAGCCTCCGCTCCGCCGGAGACACGCCCACCTCAGGTCCAACAGCACCGGGCTCACGAACCGTCATCTGAACTGTCAGGCGGACCTCTACTTCAGTCGTCAGCAAGTGCAGTGGAAGACCTTTCCCTCAGCCCTCCGCCCTGCGCATCCAGCCCGCCTGTCCCGGGTCGGTCCCCCGGGCGGGCGGGGCACCCGGATGGAGACGAGGGAGAAGACGATGCTGAAGACGAAGCGCCTCTGACGCGAGAAAGCAAAGGACCTGCCGGTATTTGTGTCCCTCTTTCTCCCGACTCACCTCGGACAAAAATAGAACCCGAGCTCATCGTTTTGTCCGACTCGAGCGAGGAGGCGGAGATGGAGGTGCGGGTGGATGTCCTCAGCTCCGGCACTCCTTCACCTCAGCGGAGCTACACGGAGGTCAAAACCAGGCAGATCCGAACACCGAAAGAACCCTCTTCGGAGAACACGGTGTCCAGCAGCGTGGAGTTCCGTCCCGCTGAGCCTCCGGACTGGTCTCCCGAGGTGTCCTGGCTCACCCCGTCTGCACCGGTCCAGTCCAGGAGCAGCAGGTCCAGCTCCACGCAGACCAAAAGCAGCATGTGCAGGACGCAGCTGTTTGCTGCCTCCCCGCCCTCGTCCTCCGTTTTCTCCTCTCCCGCTTTACCGTTTAAGAACATGCCTCACGTCTCCAAAAGTCCGACCGGCGTTTGTGCCCACGGCGTCTCCAGGTTGAAGGCGGACAGCGCGGCGGCTCTCCGGGGCTCGGATCCCAAATTGTCTCCGAAAAAACGCAGCAACTCCGACAGAGAAGTTGTCGACGTTCCGCCGTCGCAGCCGGAGGCCCGTCCTCGCTCCCTCCGAGCTTCCTCCACGGAGGATCTCCACCCGCCGCCTCCGTCTTACAGCAGCACCCCGCTGCACCCTCAGCTCCACCGGCCCCCCGACCGTCCCGCTGCCTCGCCGCTCCACGCTGACCGCGACCGGCGCCAGAGTCAAAGAAGAGAGAGGGCGCCCTCCGGGAGCCCCGAAAAGACAGAGTTGGGGAGCTTTCGTCTCTCCCCTCTGTCCGACCCGTCAGATCCGCCCTCCTCCCCCTCCTCCTCCTCCTCCCCCCCCGCCGCCATCTTCAGAGCTCACGGAGGCGCAGCGAGTCCTTCAGTCAGAGTCGACGCTCCGTTGAGCCCGGCGGCCGTGACACCGCGGGGCTTGATTCGACGAGGAGGGGAGTCGGAAAGGAGGAAGGGAAAAGAGAGGCCGGTTGTGACGGCAAAGACTCGGGTGATGAAGAGCAGGAGGAAGAAAAAGGAGAAACTGGAGAGGGAGAAGTCGCAGAGTGCAGCTTCCGACAGAGTTTCACGGACGAACCTCCCATAGCGTTCAACGATTCGTGGGGTCTCGACGCCGCCTGCGTACAAGCCGGTCCGGGCTGCTTCAGTCTGAGGCTGGAGGACAGCGGACAGTCCAGCCAGCCGGAGCGCAACCCGGGACAACCGGAGACAGGCAGGTCCTCCTCCTCCTCCTCCTCCATCCCTCAGCCTCCACCACAGACTCGCCGCAGAGGTGCGACTACCCCGCCCCCGCCCGAAGGTCACGTGACACGGCCAGGGCGCACAGGCCCGTCACCGCCTGACCTCGACTCACGGACAACGCCGGAGATCAACAACGACCTCCTGGACTCCAAAATATGGGACAGCTGGGAGGACGAGGAGGAGGCTCTTCCTCTCTCTCAGAGGGTGAACCCTTCTGCCCAGCTCAAAACGCCGAGTCAGTATCTTCACTTGTAACCACAGTACTTGTGATTTGGCACAGTGTTTTGTGACTCTACATATTATATATATATATATATATATATATAAAAACTAATATATAATTGATTCAATTTAGGGTGCATTAAGTCACGATTGATTTAACGGACAGTTATATCCCCGATAAATTTTACATCGACCAGCATCACAACTCGTAACGCGGTTGAGGGATTCACAATCTGTCCAGCGTACGACGTCGTGTGTCCTTAGACGCTCGATTTGGATTTGGAAAAAGCCCAAAAATCCATTTTTAAAACATTTCACTGCTGAACTCCATCATACCTTCAAACTTCATGGAAATGACATGTGCGGGTTTCATTTCTGTTTTCAATCTGAACGATCGACGAGGATTCTGTTAAAGGAACTCGGAAACCATTCGTCGCCGCTGCAAATTTAGTGCGTTCCAGGTCAGAAATCCGACTGCAGATATAAACCGTGTCTTCTTGCTTTCGTCTCTTCAGCCACGTCACCCAATAAAAGGCGACGCACCTTGGTGCCCATCACCCCCGTCCCCCACTACTCCGACATGGACACACCGGAGCTCAAGAACAGGCTCAACAGGTCAGTCCGTCCCCTCTCGGCCCTGCCTCACCTCTAAGCGGCGGCGTGTAGGATGTAGTGGCATCTAGTGGTGAAGCTGCAGATTACATCCAACTGAACAGCCATGGCTTCACCCGTCAGCCTGTCCTCTTCAGAGCCGGTGTGGTTTTTTTTTTCTTTCTTTTTTGTCCCCTCTGGGCTGCTGTAGAAACATAATGGCGCATGGCTGGCTGAGTGGAAGAGGACCCGCTCTCTATGTAGATGTAAAGGACTCTCTCTAAAGTAAAGACAACGCAGCGGTTATTGATTTCTTTATATTTGTTATATATTATTTCTGCCAATAAATCCTCCAAACTGAACCTTTTGCAGAAAGGTTAAACAAAGGCCTTGTTTTTTTTTTTTTTCTAATCAAGGTGATTAACCTATCACCTAAATTAGTCACCTAATGTGACTTGTCAACTTAGTCTGTCCAGCTCCGTGCTCTTTTCCTTTGGCTCGTGTCCTCCCGTCCATCTGTCGGTCCGTCTTGTCCGTCGCTAATGCTTTTAACTTTCTCCCCCTGACCAGATTTGGAGTTCGGCCTTTGCCGAAGCGCCAGATGATCCTCAAACTGAAGGAGATCCACCAGTACACGCACCAGCTGGTCAGCTCGGAGGAGGAGGAGGAGGAGGAGGCACCGGCTGCGGTGCGCGCGGCTCAGACGAAGCCTCCTCCCAGCAGGCCCGTCTCCGGCGCCCGGAGCGCCGAGTTTAAAGAGCCGAGAGCGGCGGCGGCGGCGCCCGGGAAACACACCGGAGAGGAGGAGGCGGAGCCGCTGTCCAACTCGCAGGGATCCAACACCTCCTCAACCGCCGCCAGCGAGGAGTCCGAGAGGTACGCCGAGTCTTCAGCTGGCCCGACTCCGGTGTCACGTCACTATATACTTGAGTGTGGCGACCATTTTCATGTCAGCATTTATTTATTTATTTATGTTTTTCACTTTTGTTCAGGCCAGAATCACCGTCTCTCTCCTAATTCATATTAAATCAACTGACACGAAATACAGACAAAGATACGAGGTTCGGCAGAAATACACCTGGAATATAAAAAAAAAATAAAATAATGAAGGGATGGTCGCGAGACTCGCCGACACGCCCGTCGCACGAGTTTGTCTCGCGGACGTTGAGGGATATGGTCACTGTGAAATACTCACAACATCGATGAGACGAACTTTAAGCAAAAATACAAAACACATTTAAATGACTATATAATATCTATTTGATGTTCTCTATCCTCTTGAATCTAACGTCTTTGAGTTTCGGTCTGTGGCTCAGGCCAAACAAGATGCATGATAATGACATTTCATAATGTCAGATGGGCAGATCTCCGAATTTTTCAGACATTTTGGAGACAAACCACCACCGACATCCGGGGTCGAGAAAAAAAACAAACACTCAGCAGACGCATTCATTCGTATTTAGTAAATGTTTTGTTTTTGAGTCTTGTGAGAAGATCAGTGTTTTACTGTTGACACACTGTGTGTGTGTGTGTGTGTGTGGGGAAGGGGGGGGGGAGGGGGGAGTTGTAAAACCTCTATCGCCCCTTATTTTGTATACGCGGTCACGTAAATATAGTCCACGCTGTAGCACTGAAACACCACCTCCTTCTCATCAGGTCCAACCCAGAGTTGTGCGTCTCCTCCTCCTCCTCCTCCGACGAAGACGACGCCGCCGCCGGCATCTCGTCCTCTCAGGCAGCGCACCGCCTCCGGGATCGCCTGCGGGCGGTGCGCTCCTTCATCCTGTCCGACGCCGGGCTGTACGGTCAGATCCTGGAGTACCGGCCTCTGGTCCTGTCGCAGCTGCAGGAGCGGCTGAGGGCGGCCGGGATCCGCCTCGGCGCCGCCAAGCTGGTGGACTACCTGGACTCTCAGTGCATCACCTTCACCACAGCCAAGCCGGGCCACTCCGCCCCCGGCCGGCGGCGAGGTAAGAGGACGGCGAGAGCGGCGGGCGGGAAAAAAGGCGTCACGGCCCTCATTTAAGAACTTTTACCGCAGCGCTTTTACTGAAACGTGTGAATGTACGTCACGTGTCTTTAAAGACAAGAGTGGATTTTAAATGTTTTGTTTTACATATGTTGCTTTCTATTTTTTTTTTTAAATCCCACTGTGAAAATAATAATAATAAAAAAATATATATATATATATATACACATATATATAAATGTTGCCCCAAAACCACCGGCTGTATGAAATGCGTCACCTCATGCAGCGTCTGTGATGGAACAAAGCGTCATCTGCAGCTCGTTCTACCGCACGAGCCACCTCGCAGGTTTGCGTGACGCAACAACAACAAAATATTGTGTAATTAACTGCAAAAAATAAATAAATCAATCAATCACTCGAGGTTTTTTTGAAAAACATTTTTTACTTTTTTTTTGTTTTTGTTTTTCTTTGTTTTGCTCTTCAGTAGCTTTATATCCAAAGATCAGCCACGACGCACGCTTCAGGAAGGACGCAGGATCTTGAACAAGAAAAAAAAAAACAACAACAACAACAACCTTTCAGCTCGTATCTCGTACGTCATTCAAGTTGAGGGACGGGGTCCTTTTTGAAGCAGCACGGCATAAACTCGGTGCTGTCGCAGTTCAGTCAGGACGCTGTTGTTGATGCAGTGTGTGTGTGTGTGAGGGTAGAGGGTGTGGTGGGGAGGTGTGTGTGTGTGGAGGGGAGGGGGGGGTAAGGGAAAGGGGGGGGGGGGGTTCTGTGTCGTGCACCCGGATTTCTCTACAGCAGCATTGAAGCGCAGGGCTTCGAATCGGATTCCAAAATTACGCACAACACTGCGGATCCCGGCGACGCACTCGCCTCCTTTCGGCCCCTTCGTGGCGATTCACCGCTGGAGAGCAAACGCGGCGCTTCCCGTCCTGGCATGATGCTTAATTCAGTCATGACAGGTTGGCGATGTTGGCGAGGAAGCGCTGAGCCCACCACTCCTCCAGGTCGATGGGCACAAAGTCTGAACGGCGACAGACGGGAGGGGCGGGGTGGGGGAGGGTGGCAGGGGCAAAGACGGGATTAAACCTTAATCTGAGCTTTAACGTGGGATTCATTTTGTCCGTTAATAATGAACTTTGTCGCGTGAATAAATAAATGTAATTCGTTTAAAAAAAAAAAGAAAAAAAAAAGAAGGAAGAGATGATAATCTGTGCAAATGAAAGTATAATCTCACTCCAGGTTACTTATTACAACTTTACAATTGTTTTCAATTTGGCGTCATGAAAGGCAGGTTGGACGTTTTCTCTCATAATGTCACATCTGAAAAAAAAACAACCCAGATTTGGAATAGACGTACATCGGCAAGCTAATGTGTCGGTATTCAGCGGGAACAATCTTAAGTCTCCTCGGCCATAATTTAGAGCCTTAACCACATTTGCCAACCAGCTCTAAACACAAAGGACATCTGTGGCTGATAGGATTGTCAAGAGGTTTTTTTGCAGGAATTTGGTTGGAAAGATTAAAACTTTCACAAGTAATCCACTTCGCCGTTGTCTCGGAACAAACGGTGCATCGACCGTTGTTAAGCCTTTGCCAACCGGTCCGGGCGGAGGCTCGCCTCCACGCCTGTCCCAACTCGTGCCATACGGGCGGTGAAGGCCCTGAAGAAATTTGGCCCACGGAGCTCAAAGCTACCAATTCTGAAACCTCTTCAACCCGACGGCACGGAGGATCTGTGCAAACGGCACCGGTTCGAGACGGACGCCCGAGAGTCGTGTCAACAATTCGGCATCCGTCCAAAAGCGCAACATGATCGCCGCACTTGAACTCCCTTGACCGAAGAGCCTTAGATCTTCAACTGAAAGAAACAAAATAAATAAATAACGATCCGAAAGAATTGGGAGATTTGCGCTCCGTTTCAACCACAGAGGGGGGACCGATACGAGACGCGCGACAATAAACAACGAAACAAGACGGTCCTCATAAACCGAGGACGAGTTAAAAATTAAAGCAGACTATTACAACAGCTGCCCTCCGGGTGCAGATAAAGCCCAGTCCACAGAAAAAAAAGAAAAAAAACCTTGCGAAAGAGAGGCGGGGAGACTTTAAAGCAGAGCGGTGGAGACGCGTGGTGTCTGCAGCGAGTCTGCAGCGAGTCGCCAGTTCGATTCCCGGCCTGTTGAACCTTCGCTGCGCGTCAATACGTTTCTGTATTTCCTCACGTCGCCCGTTTGTCTCGGCTCCTAATCAATGAATGCAAAAAAAAAAAAAACCCTAAACAAATAGAGGACATCCATTTCGTCCCTCTGTGGGTGTGTTTAGAGAACCAGTATGAATAAATGCACGGGCGAGATTAACGGTTCAAAGTTCAGCGGGACGAGGGTTATCTGTCCGGCTGCCGTAAAACCGTGAACGAGATTAGATTTAAGGAGCGCGGATTTACTTCGTTGTGTTATTTGAAGTATTTCAGCAGCTGAATGAGAGAGAGAGAGAGAGAGAGGTGGCGGCGGTACTCACTCTTCATCGCAGCACTGGGGGTCTTCTCGGTGTACTGAACGGGACCCTGGCTGTCAGCCGAGTCTCCTCCGTCTCTGTCCTCCAGCTTCTGCTCCACCTCCTGCCATACTGTAAACAATCACACGCACACTCAGTCAACAGGAAAACCAGTCGTCATCGCTACCTGGATGTTTTTTTTTTTTTTAAATAGGCGTATAAATTACAAATAGTTGACATTCGTTTCACATTTTTTTGGTTTTTTTTTTTTTTTCTTCACTTACTCAAACATCCTCGAGACATCAAAAAAAAAAAAAAAAAAAAAAAGAAGCCAAGCAGCAGCTGACTCCGAGGCCTAAATGTTCAACAGCGCTATCCCCTCCGACGGATCGCGTCACTAACGGCAACGAAGGCCGACGGCCGCGCGGGAGGACCGGACCGGACCGGTCCGTGCTCGTCAGCTGCAGGTGAAGGCTTCCCACCTTCACCTCGAGATAAGCCTCAAGGTTTCCTTCCCCGCGGACGGGTCTTCACCTCCAGCTGCGACGCAAACGCTCAGCCTCGCGTTGTTTACTTTCAGTTCGCGCAGCCCGTACGACTTCCAACTACAGCGAGGATGTCAAACAGAAAGAGCAAACACCAATAGAGCGGTCGTCCGCGTGCGAACGAGTCCGGAGGCGACGGTTGTTGTAATTTCAGCTTTTTCATTTCGCGATGGTGAACGCATTTAACTGGAACGAGGCCCGACGGAGGGTTTTTTTTTTTGTTTTGTTTTTTTTCTTCTGATGTGCGTGTTTCAGTGAAGAAAAAGCGAAGCGCGTCCTGAGCTGAACTCTGTGGTCACAAAAGAACGCCAAGGTCTTTACTGGCAGCGTGCCGAGAGTAACACGATTCAGCTGGAATCATTCATTTCCACCAGGCCGTGGAAGTATTGGCCGGTGGCCCGAAGGCATGCTGGGTAAAGGCAGGTTGAATCATTCCTCATCGTTGTGAGGTTTTACCGACTGGAAGCAACTTCTCAATCACTGTTGACAGTTTGATGAATTCTTGGGAGTCGTGCCAATTCATTTTTGGGAGGCTGATGTTGTCAAGTACATTTTATTTATACATGCCAATATTTTGAAAAAAAAAAAAAATAAAAAACTAAAATCTGCTTGACAATTTGGACAAAACTTGACACTCTTTGCAGAAGCCTCTTCGTTTGGGGGGAAAAAAAACACCCTTTAACGAGGGAGTAACAATACCTTTCCTTTGTCCCTGGACTGTGTTTTATTTAATGCCAATTATACGCAATCCATTTCGAGAAAAAGAAAACGCATTACTTTAACATGTTGGTGTAGGATGCAGCCTGCATGACAAAGCACTTTCTGAAGCCAGGTAGCATCGAAGCAATAACAGTACAGCACCCGGCCTGTTCATTTTAACAGGGATCCCTTTTCCAGGATGTGCAGACATTGCAGACGTGGATGTCGTGGACACCGACGTTGTCGAAATGCAGATCGGACCGTCGGGATGACAAAAAAAATGTGAAGAAATGCGATGATTTTGCCAAACTGTAAATCTTTAGTGCAGCTGCTCAGCTGGAGGAGGAAATGTGTTCTCCTCTTTCAGTCCTCAAGGCCTCCAACGTTCATAACCTTCAGAGACAGCTCTCTGCCAGGTTGATGGTGGAGGTCTGACCTTGCACTGGGACCCCCCCCCCACCCCGCCCCCTCCCCCCGCCATCCTCCTCCCATTGATTGACCCCGTGACCCCTCACCTTCATAAACAAATCTGACGTTCTCCTCATGTGCAGGAGTGAATCCCTCCGCTGGGCTCTCGCTCTTCTGTGTGGCGGCGCCGTGGTAACGCTTCCCGTTGAGACGGTTGAACACGATCTTCGGGGGCGGAGAGCTGAAGAGAACAAGACGGGGGGGGGGGGGGGGTCAACGGGACGGTCGACGGCAGCGCAAGAGCACAGGAGCTACATTTCCAAGGTTACAAAAAAAATAAAACGATGCCGGCTGACTTCAGGCGACTTCCTGCTCGAGCAGCAGGTCAAACCGACTTCGCTTCGGATTACCCAGCATGCACGCGGGGATGCTTTTGGCCTCAGGTTATGTCATAACGGTTCGTTCTTGAGCTCGAGCATATTTATCAGACAAAACAAACAATAGCTCAAGGTTTTCAGATTACAAGCAACTGAACACCTCACCCTCCCTTTTCAAGCGTGACAGACAGTCTGCGCTGGCTGCCAAATTCCCGAGTAACCCGAAAGCACTCTCTGGAGTCGGTTGGGTTTGTCCTTTCTGGGCTACTGTAGAAACACTTCGACAACTACCAGGAGAGGGACGTATCATTATCAGCGCTTCTTCTAGAATGAATTTAACACCGTGTAGTTATTTATGAAACAATAGTTCAGATATAAAGTCCGACTCTTGGTGGGAAATTTGAGTGCCCTCCCCCAAGAAAATTTCTGTCTTTTTTTTTCTTTTATTTATTATTATGATAACATCTGTAATGTTTTTGAAAAGTTAAGAGTTGATGATAGCCCAAATAAACACCCAAGAAAACTGAAGGCAAAACTTGCCAAACGGGGTCCACTGGGGAATTACATCGACCACTGGCTCTTGGAAGACACATTTATTTAGTTTCGATGCTCTCCGCATTAAGTTTAGATTCACACGGCTACGGTGGTCCTTAAAACAGCGTGGGTGCTCCTCCTGAGCCTTATTATGGTCTGGAAGCCTTAAAACCTGGTTCTTAATCTCCCGTTGAAGCTGCACCGGAAATACACCGATATTTACACTGAAATACCACTTTACTGGCTAAAAGTATCGCAGTCGTATACAGTCCTGCACTTCATATTGCTTAAAGTTTTGTTCATGTTTCTGTCTTCTCGGTAATTTTTGAGACTGTAGATTGTATGGAGGTGTAGTTCCCCTTCTCCCCCTTTTTTTTTTTTTTTTTTATTTATTTATTTAAAAAAAATTAAAATTATTTAAGTGGGAGTAGAGGTTCTGCATCAGTCTCACTCTTACCAAATTGTCAATTAAGTGTAGCTTTAAGTGCAGGCGCTTGGTATTAAAACATTTCCGGGCTGCACCTGAAGGCACCACGGGCCTCCTGCTGCTCTGAAAGCCAGAAACCGAACAGGTGGGGGTCCCGAGGGGCTCACGGACGAGTCAGCATGCCGCCACAGGTTTCTGAGGCCTCCGGTTCGGCCTCAGAAACTCCCGGGTACCGAGGGAGGGGGGAAAAAAAAAAAAAAAAAAACTTGTGTCCGATAATGGACGCAAGTCACACAGTGGCGTAACATGATCGCACGGAAGGGCGCACGTGCAAAGTATTTTGGGCCCACGCTCCTCGGAACTATACAGCACGCGCAAATAAATGACCAAAATAAATAAAAGGAGATTACTGACAATAGCTACTTACTTCGACGTGAGCCAAGATGTCGGCTTGAGTTTCAAGTCGCTGAATTTGCTCTCAATCTGTTGTGTGGGACCTGAGGCAGAATTCAAGAGTTAATGTTGTCCGCACAGTTTTCCCCTTTAAACGGTGCAGGCCGAGCAGACGCAATAAACAAACAAACAAACAAACAAACAAAAACCAAACAAAGTTTCCCGTTGTCAACCCAAAAGCAGTCCGACGCGACGTTGCATCACACTCACCTGTCCTCCGTTGTGTAACGAGTTTGCTGGGACCTCTGGTGATTGTGTACATCATGTGAGCGCCGGTAACCTCAAGAAAACGCGTGCTGTCTGGTTCCTTCAACGGTCAGGTTCAAACATCGGACGTCCGTCTGCCGCTTCCGAGTCCCTCTTGTCCGCCGCTCCGGACGCTGCCGCGGTGGGGGAAAAAAAAAAAAAAAAAAAAAAAATTACGCAGCGGCGTGTTGGTTTTTGTCGCCCGGGTCAGCTGCTCGCGAGTCGGCCCGAAAAGCCTGCAAAGACACTCGCCTTGGACTTGTTGCCCCGCTGATTATGAATACACACCCCGCTGCGGTTCCCAACCAGCAGGTGCTCAGCTGATATGGAGCGAAACGTCTTCCGCTGGTGTGAGAGGTGGCGTGTAGGTCATTCAAGGAGAACGCTGCTCCACATGCCGGGGTTCATTCAAGAGGGGGTGGAGGGAGGTGTGGTGGTGGTGGGGGGGGACACTTCCTGACGTCCGAGTAGAGTGACGGTCCGGTACCGGACGCTCTGTCCTCTGCGCTCCGCTGATGCTCCGAGACTGACTGAGACACCTTCACTTGTCTGACAGGTTGCAAGGGCACCGCACACTTTATTTTCATCAGGACGGAAAGCGTTCACGACCGGCCGGCGTCAAGCCGGACGGAGTGGAGATCGGAACTTCCGATCCAAATTTTCAAAATAAAATAAAATAAAAATAAATAAAAAAAACGACCGAAATTTCTTCTCCAGATGTTTGAATTCAAATTCGACCTCATCGTTGAGCACCGCCTCAAACACGAGGAGGGGTCCGGTCCTTAGAGGACCCCACGCGTCGGTACGTCACAGATCCGTCAATAATACAATGCATTGACGGACATCCTGTAAATGAAACAGCAACGCAACTGGGGAAAACTCAGTGCGATTGATTCGGATAGGGAGTGTTCAGTGCTGTATGCTATCATTTATTCTACATACTGAATAATAAATTGCATTTGTCCTTTTGCACTTGTAATTATAGTTAACAGTTTAATACATCCACTGAGCTGCAGTCCAACATAGTTATAAGAACAACCTTATCCAGCATAAATATGAAATACATTCAAGTGGAAACGCACTATTATTACTGATAAGGTTTTAATAAATATATTGAAATTCCATATTCCGTAATTTCTTATTTTTGTAATGATTTTAGCACCACCAAAAAGATGTATTTACCTTCATTATAGGCAGCAGAAATGCATAAAATGAAGTTTATCTTAAACCATACAGAACAGCAAACCCTAATTTCTCTGCCTACTTTCTACTTGCCTTTACAAGTACTGAGTATTTTCAGAGGGCTTTAAAGGCTCGTAATTTTAGCGGCTCTTATTTTGAAGTTATGCCCACTCAGTTTCCGCTCTCGTTGCCTCTGTTTACGTCTGGTCGGATCTATGGCCGCAGGCCACCCCTCCCGCCCCCCGGCCGTGACGTCACCGAACGCCCCTCAGATGCGGTTTTGTAGGAGGAGCGAAGCGATCACCTTTCACCTAAAAACCAAAAGCTCATTCACGGTGATGAAGAGAACTTCAACTTCAACTGAAATTAATCGGATGGTGTTTTTTTTTTTTTTTTTTTTTTTCCTGCAGTTTGTTGGTTTGATTATTAACTAATTATTTATTAAACAATAACCAAGAATGTCAGACGAAAATGGACAATTGAACTGATATTTGGAGCCCACAGTTCAAACGTGGACATCCAATCACAGTTGGTGCTCAGAGGTGATTGGATGAATCGCCTCTGAGCACCAACACCTCTGAATGAATGATTGTTTTTTTTCAAGGACTGATAGTACAACAGACATCCTTAAATGTTTTTATTTTTTTGTTATCTGGTTTCCATCTCATCCTCATAATATTTTATTGTCCGATATAAGCGACATGTTTATCGTCTGCATGATTTATCACTTGGCTTTAAAATATGCTGCAGGAAGAAATGTTGCAATCTTGCATCAGTTTTGAGACTCTTCAAGGAATACCAGAAAGCAAAAGTTCAGAGGAGACATATTTCATTGACTTCATAGTTTTACTTTGTCCATTCATGAAAAGTTACTTTTGTTCTGTACTCCATTTTCGCTGACATAGGCAGATCTCACACTACACTCCGCTAGTTAGTTATCAACCTGTATCTCCCTGAAGCAGCAATGTGATGTTCCTATTTCCACCCTTCCTATTCATTTAAAAAAAAAAAAAAATCTTCTCCCACTATGCTCTATGTAAAGGCTCATCGTTCTCCTGGCTCCTCGTATCACATCTATCTGAGGTTCTTACGTTACTACGGCAGGTTTCCTCTGCCGTTCGGGTGAAAATCACCAGAGCCGCTCCGCACGGTGCGTGAAGAAGTCCGTGTTGAGCAGCTGAAGATCAGCCGGGGACGGACGAGAAGCGGCTCAGACAGGTTTATCCAGGGTGATATCCAACACTACGCCTCCCGCTCAGCCCCCCCATTCATCTGTACTATGTGGGTCAGTCACCTGAGTCTCCAGGCCAAGTGGCTAATCATCAACAGTCCACACCACACAGACTAAGCATTAACAGCAGAGACACCAAAAGGTGGCCAATTTAGCACCTTTAAAACTGCTCCTCTATATGTGGAGATCCAAAATCTGTTCTATACCATGCAGACGTTCAAAAATAGTTCAGTAGACTTGAGACAAGCAGCACAGATTTTCAAGGTTGTGTGGTTAAATAATAATTTAAAAAAAAACAAAAAAAACATTAGTGGCTGGAAACATGACTGTCAAAAGTGTTTTTATGTTCTCCAAATACCATGAGTATCCACGGGTGTCCGCGAATACCACTAGATCTTCTTCTACTGAATAATTTGCTGCAGACGATCAGCTGACAACGGATGGGAATCAGAAAACCATTGAAGAAACGACAACTACACTTTAAAAATGAGATATCCAACGTTTTATACACATTTCCACCACAGACTGTTTATGAAGATGGACGTAGACTCCAGGGTCTGAAATGTGAAACCAGTTAAGAAGTGTCTTAATGTGCAATTACCACCGATTCCCAGCTCGTCCAAATACGCTCACTTCTGCCTCCCAAAAAACCAAAGATGGCATTTGCCGAAATGACAGACTTGAGGCTTCCCTAACGGCAGTTCACAAACCAACGGATGGTTGGGTTGCCATCTGATTTCCCCTCCACTCGCCCGCTCCATGTCACACAAAAACATATTCAATCATAATTCATAATCAAGCAAATGTTCAGGATTTATTTAAAAATCTAAATGACAACTGTAATCATTCATTTTTTTATTGTCCTTAATACATTTTTGATGATTTTAAAATAGTAAATTCTGCCCAGATTGAATTCAACATAGATTAAATGCAAATGCATGTAAAGTCGATCAAGCATTTCTACTTAGTTTTCGTATTTACTCTTTTCTGAGCAATGTCTAGTCTGAAAATGTCTCTAAAAGTGCGCTAACATCACTTAGATATGTTTTAGGGATGTTTGCCCTGTGGACAATGACCTCTTCTCACTTTAGTATTGGAAAAGAATTCGTTTCCCTGATATTCTACAGATGGAGACATGCAAAAGTCCACGACCAAGAAACAAAAAAATGTTTTCAGTAATTTGTAACTTCAAATAGCAAAATGAACAGTGAAATGCATAACTACATTGATTATAATAACAATATTGACTTCTAACAGTAAAAAAAAGAAAAAAAAAAAAGACCTGTTCTATATTTATATTTCCGATCTATATGCGCACCTTTTAAATATATTAGATATTCATTTCTTTTAGTTCTAAATTAATATTCATTTGTTATGCAGGATAAAAGTAATCTCTTGCTAATTTCCTCCTGACTGATGATCTTTATTGATTAAAAAGCACAGACAGAGCTCGGCATCATAAGACTTGAAAAACAATTAAAGGGACGCAATTAACAAACATAAAAGAAAAAGATCGTCTGAGCCCTGAGTTGGTGAATACAGTGCATTTGATTTACGTGTCGTTGAGTGGGTTTACATGCAGATCCGTATCCTGCTTTCGTGTTTTATCTCATATTATATTCAGGATTATTCAGGTTGTCCACATGGAGCAGGAGAAACCTGGTCATTCGAAACCCCCGTATACATAAAAGCCGCATAACATGCAACGGGCCCGCTGGTTTCTATCGTAGTACTGCAGCTAGAAAAAAAAAAAAACTCCAGGTTTCGCAAGCACGCGTAAACACACTCACAGACACGCCATACCAACATATTGTGTCAAAACGTCTTCGGCATGTCTGATTCAGCGCCTCATTGAAGTGATTCAGCCACCTGACGTCACTTCCGGTTGATCGGAAGCGACTGAAATCTGCCGTGGACATACTGGACGACGTGTCTCTCAGTAATGAGGCTGGCAGTCTTCCACCAGACTGTCTGTGATGTAGTTGACATGTAGCAGCTCCTGGTAATACTCTTTCTCCACCTGCGTGTTGACGGTCCAGGCTACGACCTCCACCCCCCTCTGTCTCCAGTACTGCACGTAGTCCCTGCGGACGAGAAGACGGGGAGGGTTTCCCCGGCGTGAACAACTTGATAAGGACCTTTAAAGCAACTAGTCTGATCCTTTGACAAGAATATATTCCGAAAATTTCAACGTGTTCTTCAAGCAAAACAGGAATTTCACGCACGCACTCTCAACGAAATAATTACATATTCAAGAATCGAATCAAGTCCTTTTAAAGACGATAATTTCTCACATCTTAAATTGTAGATTCCAGCTACACCGAGACGACGTGACTGTATGTTGTCAGAGACTCACGGTGAGACAAAGTTCTTTTGTATCAGGAAGGCCGAGACGCCGCAGAGCTTCCACAGCACGTGGTGGTGCGCCCAGTCCAACAAGACGTCCATCAGCGTCATCCAGTGGTGTTTCCATGGCGACGAGAAACGTGGGACACCGTCTCCTAAGCGACTCAGGCTCCACGGCCTGTGGGTCAAAGCCGTGAGCACCTCGGGGTCGCTCTGTCTCATCTGGGCAGGAGGTGGATCACAAAGTGTGGATGAACAATAGACACATGACATGAGAGAGTGTGTGTGTGTGTGTGTGTGTGTGTGTGCGTGCGTGTGTGTGTGTGTGTTGGATAACAGGAGCAACAAAAGCTCGCCTGTTTTGTTACAAAATGTTTTTGTCCCTTTTTTTTTGAGTCTTTCTGAGACAACGCAAACTAAACTGTTATATAACAGGGTTGTTTTGTCCCAGTATGACCTGCGAGGCTCATAACTGCCTTTAGTGTCTGTGTGTGCAAAACAAAAGTGTAAGTCCCGCTGAGACAGTCTGAGCCATATGTTACTCAGTCAAAGAGTTTCTACCGATCATTGATGTGGTGACGGAAAATGAGAAACAGGAGCTCGAGCACTGAACACCGGGAGTTCAGCGGTTTCACCGACAGAAAAAAAAACAACCCAAAAAGTGCTCTTATATTGTTTAACCAACGTCTGGTAACCGTTAATATGGCCGATTTATTAGCAAAGACATCAGCTGAGTGTGTCCAACTACTGATGTAAAACTAAAACGGACTTAAATCATGCAAGTTAAAATGTAAACAACTTTGTCTCAAAGTGGTTAATGTTCATATTCAGTCACAAAGAACCAGGAACTGTAGTTTATATTAAAGTTCCAGACCCCCCCCCCCCCCCCCCGCGTGATCGTATAATATTCATGTCAGCTGAACGGAAGCAAGCTGAAGCCGACAAATGGGTTCTTTGGTTGTTTTTCTGCTGTGATATCGGCAGGCCTGATCACCTGAACTTCCCCGGAAACTTAACCGTTCTCTTTATAGCTCAGTTGGTAGAGTGGTTCGCACACTAATCCAGAAGGTTGGTGGTTCAATCCCCAGCTCCTCCTGTCCACATGCCTAAGTGTCCTTGAGCAAGACACTGAACCCTAAAAAAAAAAAAAATTAGCTCCCGATGGTGTGTTGTAAGTCGCTTTGGATAAAAGCGTCAGCTAAATGAAATGTAATATTAGTCGTTTTCCTCAGTGTCCTTGTGTAAATTGTACGAGTTAAAGTTCCATAAAAATACATAAAGTAAGAGTTAAAATAATGTCGCAGTGGTCATTTCATTGCACAGCACCGGTCACTTTCCATTCATCGTCCAAGCTGTGTTTATTTATTTTCATTTGATTTGTTTTTGTGTATATAGTCCGTGTGTGTGTGTGTGTGTGTGTGTGTGTGTATTCATTCATTGCTCTTATTTGTTTTCTAAAATAATGATTTAAAAAAAAAAAAAAAAAAATCTATCTTATTTCCCATACCTCATACGTATTTGCAAATCTTTTCATGTTGCGCGCGCCTTTTTGTCTTTTCTATGCTGCTGTGACGACTAAAGTTTCCCCACTGCGGGATTGATAAAAGTCAAATCTCTCTAATCTATCCAATCTATCCGATGTGCTGGCGTGAAATTGAAACTTCAATTCTGTAGCAGCTGCTTTGGCGAGCGCAAAGACCGTCCGTCCGTGTTCCGACGCGGTGAACTTCCAGAGCACTTCCAGGTGCCCTTTCTTACCCTGTAGATGACTTTGGGCTCGAAGGAGCAGACGATGCTGCTGTTGTAGAGGACTGGGTGTTTCTTATACAGGTCTTTGAGAGCGGCGGCTGTCTGCGCGGCGGAGGAGGAGGAGGAGGAGGAGGAGGGGAAGGAGGAGGAGGAGGAGGAGGAGGAGAAAACGCGCGGTTATTGTCGGTCAGTCAAACGTTTACAGCGTGCTGGGGGCTTTGTGTTGTTGTTGTGTGTGTGTGTGTGTGTGTGTGTGTGTGTCCAACCGCTTGCAACTAGCAGCTGTGTGTGTACAGACGCGGTGTTCGGTGGGGGGGGGGACGACACCACAGAGCTTCCCTGCCTGAAACAACATGCACCAGTGCAGCTCGGCATTCCTCGCTCATCTAAAAATGTGCTGAGTGTGGAGCCGCTCACCCGCCGGCTGGAAGCGGAATAAAATGGTACAAGGGCACAATTGTGCGTCAGGGAGGTTTAAAGAATCGAACGCGCGGCCTCGAATCGCGAGGGGAAAATGTGGCGATTCGGTTAAGATGAGTGTTGTTTCTCGGTGCACTATAGTATGCCGTTTAGAAAAGGAGCGCAAAGCGAATGAATAACGGAAATGCTCTCCACTCTGTATGTTACTTGACCGATGAAGCAACCGAGGGGCCGTTTCAGATCTACGACGCGTGAAACGGCTCCATCGGACTCCTGCAGTTATACGGAGATCCTTTTGCACTCGGGCACAGTGAATGTTTTCGGCCCGTCGTGATCTCTAAAACAGGCCACGTTGCCCGGGTTACAAATCAAGAACATCAACAAAGTGAAAGTGACACACCGCACATCATTAAGCCTCCGTTTGTGTGTGAGTTTCTGTGGCTGCACCTCATCTGGATGACCTTTGACATCGAAGTAGATGCTGAGCTGCAGCTTGATGCATTCCTCCACCGCCTCCTCCAGAGTTGGGATCTTCTCTCCAGCGAACTTGTCCCTGGCGACGAAGGAAACCCGTCAGGTCTCAAGCGCAAATCCGACCTCTGCGTGTCATATTGTGCGCTCTGCGTGCTTCAGTGGCATCGAATGTTCCTTGTTCCATGTGAATTGTTTGTTAAAGAACAAAAGGACTCCTAGTTCCTGCTGCCTCTCCTGCTCTTGTTTAAAAAAAAAAAAACATGGGCCCCCCTCCCCAGTGCATGCTGGACCTAATCTACCAATATAACTGAAGGCGCCCACAGTTTTACCTGATTTACAAAACGTACCCACATTAAACAAAACTCTGGTTAACCAAAACTAAACAAGCAGAAGATGACATTGAACAAATAACTGTCAAAAGAAAATACCTTCGCAATCTAGTCTAAATTATGAAAACGAGTCAACAGACATCAGTATTTATTGCTACGATAACATAAACTTGCCGCAGTGTTTTCAATGTGTTCTTACAGACAAACTTTCATAAGCGGATATAAAACACGGCGCAGCTGGATAGCATGAAACAAAAACCAGACGCCCGGCTGGCTCACTTTCAAACAAACATTAATCACAGAGCCATAAATGATATTGTAGCCCACAGTATCAAAATACTTTCAACCACAAACCGGCCCAGAAAACACGCGCGACTTGTCCTTCCTGCTGCCTTCCCTCCGAGGCGTTGACAAGTTTGGTACTGTAGAGACATTTTACAAAGAGACTGCTTCTGTCTGATCTCTTTCTTTACTTGTATTGCTTTTTTTTTTTTTTTTTTTTTTAACATTGCACCGTAACACTAATACTCGTAGTTATCTCACTGTAACGGGCTTCATAAACAAAGACCGAATAAAGAAGCTGGTGAGATGTCATTCTAAATTGAAAGACCAACCACGGACGCCGTTTCCGATGTTTTTCATCCCGACAGTTCGGCGGAAAAGGCCACGACGACGTTGTCTTGTCTGTAACTTCAGTTTTAATATGGAAATATTCAACCCGCCCGGGGAAAACTCGCATGTCGTTAGATCCCGAGCATCTCTCCGTGCGCGCCGTGTGCTGCAGAATGTTCTTCTCTCTTACCTGAGTCGATGTTTAGCGGCTGCATCCAGTTTGCCCAAATCGGAGAGTCTCATCTGGCTGAGCGGGCCCGACCCGTTCGTGGTCCGGTCCACGGTGTCATCGTGCATCAGTATTGGGAAGCCGTCTGCTGAGAACTCCAGGTCCAGCTCCACGCCGGTCGCCCCGTTCTTACTGGCCTACAGCAGAACAGACAGACAAAATTGGAGATCAGCCCCCACCCCCAAAAAAAAACAAAAACAAAAAACAACTGCTGTGATCATCTTTTTTTCTGAAGACAAAATGACCTTGAACTTTGCAGCTTCATTTCCAAAGCTAAAACTGGTTTAGAAAACTACCGGAGGTGAAAACAGACAAGAGCGGACACGCCACGTTCAAAACAATAGGATTTAAATGAGAGTCTAACTGTACTGGAGTGTGTCGGTCCATAAATGAGGACGAGGGGCGGTACGGAAATGCTGAATAAACGCCCGTTTAAAAAAAAAAAAAGTCTATTACACGGTTTAGAAAGAAGATGTCATTTTCAGCTGCCAAATGTCCCACTCAGTGCACTTCCGCCCCATTTACACCTGGTATTAACATGTGATCTGAATCTGGATATGTTTTCCGCTATCGTATTGATTGTGGCTATGATCTGATCTGAACTCTGTAGGTTTACCCAAGACTTTCAGTACAGTAAATGGTCTGCGCTCGTGTAGCTACCTCATCGCCTCAGCGGCCCCCGTTCACACATTCGCACACGCCGATGACGACTGCCATCAGGAGCAACATGTGGTTCAGGGTCTTTCCCAAGGACACTTCATTCAGCGTGCGGACAGGAGGTCCACCTGAGATACTGTGGATAGTGTATGCTGCTGTATTAAGGGCGTTGGGACAAATCTTCGCGCCCTAATATTTCTTTCTACATTCATGGTCCAAATTTAGATTAGAAAATTGAGATTTTTTTAAAAATTTTTTTTTTTTAGGGATGAAATGACGTCATATTTTCATATTTCAGCCTCCGGTGTTGGTGTGCCACTGGGGCACCTCAGGACGTGTGAAGGAGAAATGCCCCCCAGATGCCCCCCCCCCCCCTCCTCCTCCTCCTCCCTCCCTCCTCCCTCTCACCTCCCGGATGGCTGCTATCGTGTTTTCCGGTGCGTCGTGCACGCCCCCACGGTGGGCGACCACCGACGCCTTGCCGGAGCCCGCCGTGTCCTTCGCCAGGTGCAGTACCTGCCGGGCTCGGCTGGCCGGCAGCTGCGGGAACCGGAACATGACCACAAAGAGGTAGAAGGAGGCGGTGAGGGCGGTGGTCCACAGCGGGCTGCGGGTCCCCAGCAGGACCACCGCGAACACAAGCGAGTAGAGGCTGACTTCATCTCCCAGCTGCAGCATTGTTGTCGAAAGTCGTCGTCGTCCCTCCTCCCTCCTCCACCTCTCTCCTCCACCCTCCTCCTCCTCCTCCACCCAGATGGAAAACAAGCCCCGCCGTCTGTCAGTGTGACGTTTCTGTCATCCACCCAACATCCAGAACTGAAAACGACCAGGAATAAACTTCACATCGGGAGAAAACCAGCGACTCCGACGGACGTCGAGTGACCTGTTGTGAGGAAGCTCCGCGGCGGAAGTGACTGCGCTGCACTTCCGTGTCCGTTTCCGCAAACCCCCGGAAGCTGTCACGTTGTAAATAATAATAATAATAAAAAAAAAAAGCTTATGTTTCAGGTGAATTAATAAGACGTCGTCTTTAAATATATATAAAAGTGATTATTTGCCGCAGAGGGGAGGGGAGGGGGGGCACGCGAGAAAATAAATAAACAAAAAAGACGGTTAGTGGTCGTTAGCACATCCGGGTCAAAGTTGATAAGTATTAGCTTGTAGCATTTAGCTGCCTCAAGGGTTCCCTTTGGTCTCCTCTTGTTATTGTTTCTGTGTTGTTGTTGTTTTTTTGTTTTTTATCGTCTATGTATTCAGCCTGTCGCCGATCATGGTGAGCCTCTTTATTTCCTCAAGCTCTTATATCGCTATCATTGTTCTTCAGTCTATCAGAAACATGTGACAGCTGAATTATTGGTCACATAAACGAGCTGCTGCTTTGCACTGACTGTAGGTCAGGACATGTTTGTGTGTCTCCGGTTTGTTTATTTCTGGGTAATTAACACAACAGCCAACACGTGCATATTGTTAGTGCTGGTTACTCCTCCGTAAATGAACTCGTTGTGAATGTTTATATTAGTTTCCCCATACTGTTATACAGCTGGCTGCAAGGAGGATTCCTACTGAATCTTTACTATCTATAATTTATTATCAGGTGCTGCTGATTATTTTTCCACGCTCGGGTCTTTACATATCTACAACGTGCGAGATAAATCACAGTTTCGTGGAGCCCAAATTATATCATTCACTCTGCTCGTTTTCTCAGCAGCAGTTGTTTAGTTTGCCATCAGACTACGACAAACTTTAATATTAAAATTGTTGCAGACGCATGTTCTGTCGATCAGCTCGTCAATTAATCTGCATGTTGTTTTGGCTCTGGAGAAGTCTTAAATGTGTCTTGTTTGATGTTACTTATTTTTTTTTTTTTTTTTTACAGATCCAGTCGGTGCTGCTGCGCAGGTTAACCTCCCGCATCTCGTTCGGGACCAGAGGATCGTGTCTGCTCGCATGTCGGATTCAGCCTCATTCACCGGGTCGCGCATCAGTCCAACAGAGCCGCCGTGGACCCCTCACACCTAAAATCACAGCGCTGGTCAGATACTCAGACTTATCCGCACAGAAGTACACTGTGATTTACACCCTGCCGCACATTAAGCTCCTCAGAGCCGTGTCCCGGCTCAAACTGCTCCAGACTGCGATCACGGTGATCATCTTGCCCCCAGTCTACGTCCTCTACTTCCAGGAAGCCGCCCCCTTATTTCTTGTCAGCTACACAACGGGGATAGCGCTGTTCGCTGGCGGCATGCTGTACGCCGCCAGCCACCTCTTCAGGAGGATTGTGGGGATGATGTACCTGGACCCGTCCCAGACCACGCTCAAAGTGTCCCACCTCACCTTCTGGGGCAAACGTCAGGACGTGTACCTGCCTGTGTCGGACGTTATGACCATCGGGGATACAGGGGACTCCCTAAATGAGACCATATTGAAACTTAAGACATACAGCAGTCCACAGACGCTGTATTTCTCCACTCATTTTGGACGTGTGGTGGACAGGCAGGGTTTTGAGAAGGTGTTTGGAAGTTTAAAATGATTATTTGTTCGAAATGTAAAAAATTACTAAAAATTTAAATGTTACACAGTGGAAGTCTGAAACGTCCAATCAATAGCCAGAATAGTTTTTTTTTTTTTTTTAAAGTAAGATTGCATGTTTGCAGGCTTCAGCAGGACTGTGGCCTCGAGAGTGACACAACATGCCAAGTGAATAAAGTTTGCGGTGATATGTAGGATTACTGTTGTCCGGTAATCAGATATTTTAATGTAAGAAGCAGTGAAAGTAAAATAAAATCTAAAGTTATTATTGGTAAAAGTGTCCTCACATTTTAAATGCGCAAATAGTTGTGTTGCATCTTAAAACAATGATTGTCAACATGCTTGGTTGCATGAAATAAAATAATTAGGTTAGGTTAGGTTAGGTAGTTACTTTATTAATCCCTGAGGGGAATTTTTTTTGCTACAGCAGCATACAGAAGCGATAGATAATAGTAGAATAATAGAAAAGCAATAAAATAGCAGAAAAATAGCAGCAAAAAATATAAATATAAAATATAAAATGCACAGTATATACAGTACAGTATATATCTATATATATTATATACAAACAACCAAGAAACACAGTCAGCAGTGTTATTGTTATGTGATGGATTTTGCCAGAGGTGAGTTATTGTACAGTCTTATTGCGGTTGGCAGGAATGATCTCCTGTATCTGTCCTAAATTATAAAGCAATAAGACACTGAGATGCCTTTACTGAAAACTATTTATATAATTAAGTACATTATAGAAAACATTCACCAACACTCAGCTACAGAATGAGGGAATTATTGACCACACATATGAGTACATATAATTTCATATATGCTGTTATGCAAACAAAATGACTGTTGCCGGGTTTCTTTTCAGAACCTTGCTCCAAATCAAACATGGCGCTGTACATATATACAAGTCTCCTTTTTGTCCATGGCAACTATCACTCGCCAAATGCGAGCCACATGTACCTAATAGGAAAATTTACGCAGGATAATCTTGGAAAAAGGAAGTACATCCATCGCAGAGAAACGATCCCACTTGCCCTTTGACAATAGTTGAAAAAAAAAGTGTTTTTAATTTGTGCCCAAATTTAGTTTATTTTTCTGGTATACAACTGTCTGTCTTATCATTTACCTGTCAATCATCTGTAAAGCACTTTGAACTGCACAGAAATGTATGAAAAGGGCTTTATATATAAAGTTTGACAGATTGATTGATTGATTGACAGCGACAACAACAACAATGACACCAGACAAACACCAAACCAAGTTTTTTTTTTTTTAAGTTTTCAATTCCGCTTGATTCACTTTTAATCACTTCATATATTGAGTCACTGAGGTTCCACGTCTGACTCCAGTATATGTACTGCATGTCAAATGACTTTATAGAATATGGACTACTTCAAACTTGGTACATGTATATGGTACATGGCAAAGAAAAATTGTCCAAACTGGCCCACATCATGAAAAAAAAAAAAAAAAAAAAAATCCATATTTATTTTATATAAATTGACAAAAAAATTATACAGCTGGAATCTTCCCACAAGTCTGGTAAACACTATAAAAACACTTCAGCGTCCCCTGGCGGACACTATAGTTCCTGCACGTCCACAGCGAGAATAACAATTAAAAAAAAAGGAAGAACAAGGCTTTTATTTTCCGTTTCTGTTGGTTTTGTTAATTTTCTAATGACATTTTGATTTCACTAAGGGGTTAATAGTGCATCTTAGGTCCCAAACTTTCAGTCTGGTTGGAACTGACGTTTTGAGGGCAGACTGCCAGGTCAAAGGTTACTGGTGACGTCACCGAACGCAAACGAGCGCAACGTCCCCGAAAATGGCGACCGAAAAGCGACTTTTCGCATTTCTTTATGAAGCAACCGAAAAGACCACCACAACACCAACAACAACAACAACAACAACAACAACAACAAAAAAACGAGCAAGTGAGAGTCTACAACTGACAGCGGCAGCGGCAGCAGCAGCACACACGATGACAGGCGAGGTCCGCGGCGAACAACCGGTGACGGAGCGGGTGAAGCTAACGGCTAATAGCGACGAGGACAGCGTGCAAGTACTGCTCATAAGGCAAGGTGCGTTTATTTCCAAATTCAAGGTGCTTTACGTGAAGCATTAAGGGACTTGTATAGCACATCTATACTTTATAATATGCTTTTAATATCAGCGATGTTCTTATCTCCAAGATATTTTGTAAATCTGGCAGAGCCAGTGCACAGCTGCTGTTATATAATACCAGTGTTTACTTTGTGTATGCTCGCTGTTTGCGAGTAAATAACAATGTTGATGATCGTTTTGTCGCGTAAATCTGGTTTTCCTATGAGCCAGTGTCCAGCCGCTGTTTTATCCGTAAGCCAATATTTTGTGTGTTTTCTTGCGCGATGTTTATTCTTTACACGGACAAAGTATGTAGGTTCGTCAAAGTGGACAACTTCTTTCAACGATTATAATACATTTTGTAAGAAAACATTTTACCGCATGTCATTTAGACAGATAGATAGATAGATAATAAACAGATAGTTACTTTATTAATCCCCAAGGGGGATTTTTTTTTTTTTTTTTAGTGGTTTCCATCTTGGTGTGGAGGCTGGTACTTTTGGACTTCATGACTTTTGTCTCACATGCTGTGTGAGTTTAGGGACCTTCATAGATGTGTGTGTGTGTGTCTTACCTCCGTCCAATCACTTTAGTTTGCCACAAGTAGGGTGCAATCAAGTTCGGTAACGGACACAAAAATGCAAATGTTATTAAAGAGAAGCCTTAGTGAGATTTAACCGTTGTTTAGTGGCTGACAAAATATACAACCATTTGTACAGGGCACCTCCAGACGGCCACACGTTTTCAAGACGACGTGTAATTCACTTGCATATTGAATACATTCATGTTGATCCCCTGGAGGAAGAGTAAGCGATTCAAAAAAAATGTTTACATGCTGAAGTATCTATAAACTGTGCATACGTATTGACATTTAATACAGCATACAATGTAACATGCATCCTAAAGTGGCTTTTTATTGCACACAACAACTGCATTATCATAAAAGTTCTTTCCCTGCTATTATCAGTCTCACAGGCATAAAGCAGCAGTATATCCCACAGAGTGGAATTAATGAGGGCAAATAAGAATAAATACGTTCACAGAGCAAATGCATCAAATGCTTGGCACAAAATATAATTAAAAAAAAAAAACATTCAGTTTATTGTTTGCCCTTTTCGGGTTGGTAACAGTCAAACTGAAGAGGAGAAATTTTGGCGGGATGCTACGGTATCCTCCTTTCTTCGCTCAGATATGATGATCAGATGGCAGATCGAGTGTGTTAGAGGTCACAGAAAGTACCAGGCAGTAAACCCGGCGAGGAAGGCCACCCAGGCGGCCAGAGCCACCTGGCAGGGTGGATGTCTGAGAAGCGTCATGGCTAACTGGCACGCGTAGGTGGGGTTCCCACCGGCAGCTGTTTTTAGGAGAGGGAGGAGATGAGGGACGGAGGGCAGGTGAAAAGATTACATGAACGAATGAGAACTGACAAAGCAGGAAGACGGTTCATCACATTGTTTGTGCTCTTAAGTCATTTCATGGACTACAGCCTCTTCAGTGTAGCTATCATATAGTAAACTGCACTATTGCATGTACTATATTAGAGGTGCATAATTCCAGCAGTCCTTGTATTTGGGGTTTAGCATGAATCCAACTTTAATTAGCAGAGGGTTTAGTCTGTTTGTTACTGTCTCAAAGAAAATGACAACTTTTGAAAATCTCTAATTACAGAATAATATTTTAAATGCACTGATAACGTATTTCATAAACATAACGCCGGAGATACAATCTGTGGGAGTGATATTTGTACTTGAGTGGTTTTCGTTTTTAAATACACTTTTCTTTTTTTTTTTCCTGGTAGAAGTTATTTTCATGACTGTATGCTCAAAACTTAAAATGATTTCATACCCATTTTAGCTGCATAGTACGGGCACTTGTTGATATCGCCACCCTCCATGATCTCTGCGTGACTGTGTCCAAAATCGGCGTCTTGGACTTCCTCTTTGATGGTCATTCCAATTTCTTCAAGCTCCGTGAACACCTGTTTCCAGAATAAAAGGAGATGTTTGTTATATCTCTGACCATTCAAACAATATGTTGTATTGTAAATTTTTTTTTCCTGCGTTCATGATGATTTTTGTCACCATGTGTCCTCTGTGCTCCCTCACCATCATGTTGAAGCCAAACGCCCGATTGGACTCGTCCACAATGATCTGTTTGGTGTCCTCGTCCATCTCCAGCTCGTTCATCCTGCTTCGGTACAGCTGCTTGAAGCCCTTTTGACTGTGGATTCCCTCGAACTGGTAGAAGTTGAGACCCTCTCCGGTGAAGGGGAGCTTCAGGGCCCTCTGGGCCACTTTCTTGAGGATCTGTCCGCCTGAGAGGTCGCCCATGTAGCGGGTGTAGGAGTGGGCCACCAACAACACCGGGTCCTTCTCCCCCACCTCGTGGATGCGGTCCACGTAAGGCTTGGTGCCTGCAGAGAGGCTGATCTGGAGACGGAACACAGCCAGGGAACTTGCAAACGTCCGATAGGCACATTGGATGTCAAGTGAAGAAGTTCGAATCCATTATACAATATGATCAGGAAAATCGACCAATAAAATGGGCCAGCCATGTGGGAAGTCCCGTTTTGTAACCAGAGAATAACATACAGCCTGTGAGTGCTCTCTGCTCACCTGGCTCTCCCAGTCCTCTCCATAGAAATACTCCAGGTCCCGGGCCAGAGCCTCGCGCCGGTGCAGCTCTGCAGGGAAATAGATTGGAGCGATGTGAAGATGGTCCCTGTTCTTCTCTATCTCCTCCTCCATGGCCGAGTAGACAAAGTACAGAGCTGCCGTACCTCTCTGACAACAGAGGAAGAGGGGGGAGAAAACGTGTTTCTGTCTTTTGATTATTGCAACTATAAATAACAATTTTTAAACTGCAACGCATCCCATACAGGTCATTTGTGAATTGTGGTTTTGATGCATGAATCAATGTTCTCCAGAGCTGAAATGTTGCCAGTTTCTTCGGCTCTATTGTTTATCAAATGTTTCCTAAGCCAAAGCATGAATTTGATCTTGTTTTGTGTTTGCGGCAGAGCAACAATCGCAGCGAAGCGGGTTTCATGTTTTAATAGTTAATTTACTACTTTTTAAAAAAATAAAGTTACCGTTGCCGACTCTGCTGACATCTTTGGAGGTTCATCTTATTGTGAGCAAGACGAGCGTAAGATACTTTGGATGCCAACCTTAAACAACTCCTTTTTGATGCGGCCCCTCAGGAAGTCTCTGACAAACTGGCAGTTCTCGGCTCTGTCATGGGACTCCTTTGTTCCCTCGGCCAACAACTCGGACAGGTCGGTTGGACTTGGAGGAACAGGGAGAGGGACAGACGTGAACAATGAACAAGTTTCAGAACGAACGGCTGATCAGGGACGTCTTTATACCGGAGAACTTCATCGTCGTCGTCCACAACAATCCTCGCCCCTCCTTTTGCCACACCGTTGGATTTGGGCTCCGACGTCATTTTCATTTCCATCTCTGGTTGTCTCGCTCTGTTTTCACCTTCAGAAGGCAGGAGAGAGATAAAGATATTTAATCAAATGAATGCTAACAGATCTATGATAAGACACTGGGATTTCAGCAGAGAGAAGAATCAGTTGGTTAAATCAAGATTTTTGGCTTTCTTTAATTTGCCATAATAATAATAATAATAACCTGAATATTCTTTAATTGTAGACTGGCGGTTGGGACAAAACGACAGATTTTTCACCATTTGAAAAACTAAACAACTTATTGATTAATCAAAAAATAAAAACAACAACTTTGCGGATTGATCAATGACAATAATCTTTAGTAGCCCTAATATTTTTGACACATTGATTTTGGTCACTACAACAGTGGAAAAGAAAAGCTTGAAGTTAAGAGTGTAAAAATGACTGAAAAATAAATCTAAAAAGATTATTGCTGACGATAAACCACTCACCACATCATAACATTTAAGTTAATCACTTAAATTAAATGGCCTCTATATAAGTTTTGTTAAAAGTCGACTTTTATATGATTACATAGCACTTTAAGAGCTTTTATTTTGACACCACAGGAGGGTCTGCAACAACGATGAATTCACTGTTAGCTGATCAAAAGCCACGTGCACATTGCGCTTATTTGTGAGGCTGTTGCGGCATTGTTCCTTTAAAATACTTTTCTCCCTATCATTAGTATTTGGCAGTTTTGACCCTGAAACAGGTCGAAGCACCGAGCTGACATTTGAGGAGACGGTTACAAAACTGACACGGCACGTCGTCTGTTATGCGAGAAGCTGACAGTTACGAGTTTGTTGACCACACTGACTTCGGAAATGAGCTCTCTGTCTCTGTGAACACAAACACATACCGTGTATAACGACAGTGTTTTCGTAAAATCAAAATGAAAGGCTTGTTTACCTTGTTCAAACGCTGCCTTCTCTGCACGGCCTGAGACAGCAGCGCACAAGGTGCAGGGGGCGCGGTTTCTATGACAACAAGCCAATCAATCCGTATCTGCGGAGAAAAGGCTTGCTGATTGGTTAAGGCTGAAGACTCTGCACCAATGAGATTTCTCATTGCAGAAAAGAGGCGGGGGCATGTGGTGGAATTCATCATGTGTCGCTAGATTGGATCATCCGGAGGGAAGCGCACCCTGCTGTGATTGGTTGTACACCGTACGTTGCTGTAATTGGTTACCTGGCTGTTAATTAATTGGTCCCTAATTCCATTTGAAACCTTTTACAAAGTTACAACCAATCACAGGCAGAACGTCCCTCCTGCTGATCCAATCTAATACCAACCCTAGACAAAAAAAAATGAAGATAGGCTATGTATTTCTAAGTTTTATTGGCGAAGATTTAATGTATTTGTTTGTTTAGATCCTGAAGTTGTGTTCACGAGGTGAACTGTTGTAAGTTTTAAACACATATACCGCACATTTATTTCCACTCAGTAGTGTGCTGTTTACACCACCAGGTGTCACTAGACTCCATGTTATGTACCTCACATGAATAAGCGCTCATCATACCATTTCATGTAGCAGCTGATTAGTGTCAGCTAAACTGAGTTAACTCAGGTCTGCAGTGCAGATGGAGCACTCATTCTCATTTATTCACTCATCTGAAACGCTGCCACTGGTGTTTTTATTTTCCCAGCCAGTCACTACAGTCTTGCATGTAAATATAATGTCCAGTAACTTTATAACCTCACCAAACTCTGCAGCAACTCACAGCCCAATCTATACGAGTGTATATCTTTACATTATATCACTGCAGTGTTTGCTTTTCATTACCTCTTAACCATGATGTCACGGATGCAAAAAAATATACACGTCGGGCCTTGGAAGCAACAGACAATGCCCTGGAAATGTATGGTTTACATGTCACTGTCATATTTTTGTATGCCACATCCTCCTTTGGCCTGCTGTTTACATTGCTCTTAATCTATACATCTACTCAACCTAAAATTAAAAAAAAAAAAAAAAAATCCACTATACAGTGACTGTTTTTGTGTTGTTGCAGTCACACCCTGGATTAAAAAACACCCTCAGTTCACCCATAAGCTTCCAGAAGAATACTTGAGAACAAGAACAAAGGAACAAAGGTACTGGGATTGCAGTTTTTTCCTCTGCAAGTATTGAAAGAGATTCTGGCAGCTCCAAGCGCTTCTTTCATGTATCGCAGGGCCCTGGAGAGCACTGCTCGATTGTAGGAAAACCCCACTTCTACTTGTTGCTGTCCTGCTCCAAAACGCCCAAACAAGGACCCACCTCTGTTTGTTTTTGTCATTGTGAATAACCGAGACGAGCTTCCTATGATCAACAATATTACATTGACCTTGACTCCATTGCCCCCCCTCCCCGAGTGATTTTTTTTTTTTTTTTTTTTTTTGCTTTATATTGAATACAATTTCCTGTGTTTGAGTGTTTTGGCTGTTTTTCTCTGATTCATTAGTGATTAACAATATATAGGAACTGGTGTGTAATACTCTTAAGTATGCCTGACTGCTTGTGTTCGGGTCAAGGATCATTCTTCACAGTGCAACCTGGACACTGTCTTGTTTGTATCATTCCCTGTCGGTACTAAACTGGTCCCTGGGGTTAACATGACGCTGCCATGATCAACTGTCCAGCCATGCCAGAGTCATGTTTGTTCCCTCACATTGTTTACCACACTCCAAATTGTTTTTGGCACAATATTTTGGATCTTTATTACACAGAAGGGAAACCTTCCTGTCTGCAGGATTTCCTCGTCTTTTCAATAATGAAAAGGCGCAGGCTAAAATAATCCAGAGCTGGATTCACTTTGGCTCGGTTCAAATTTTAGACTATTTGGGCGTTGCAGCAACAGCATGTGACCTTATATGTATTGTGTTTAGTGACATTTTTCTGGTATTTGACCTCAATAATGCGGGAACTGTACTTCAGTCCTTGGTGTTTCAGGTCTATCGCTGTCAAAATAGATGGCTTATTTTCTCATTGACAAATATGAACTAAAAATATATCTAACTCTCAAGGCTGACACATTCATGCAGTCTTAAAGACTTATTTTATCCACAATCCCTTGTAATTTGATGTATGTCTGCATGAAGGTTACTTACATCTCTGAGGCTCACTAACAACTATGCTGAATCTTCTTTGTTTATGACAAACACAAACAAAAATGTCAAAAGTCTCTGCTCTCTGTAAAACCCCCAAAATATAATTTTTACATGCCTGCATATGCAGGGAATAAATGAACAAGACACAGCAATAAAATTCAGATGGTGGTTTTGAACAGAGAAAGCCAGGCTCACTGTTTTCTGTGGCTTCTTAGCTAAACTAACTGTCTCCCAGCTCAAGCTTCATATTTGTGCACAGACATAAAAGTGGTATCCATATTTACGAAATACGGTAGATTCAAGTGTTATTTGGAAAATGATATACTTGTACGCTGAAGGCTACTGAGAGAAACGGATGAGGAAATGTGATGCTGTCAAGCGAACCAGTCACAGTGTGATTTGTACTTTCATTTCTAGTCAGGTGTGTCTTGCTACGCCAGATTCTATGCTTGAGTATAAACCGACCTTCAGGAGCTCATGTTCAACAAGTGAAAACTCCTGCGTCTGAAAACAAATACTGAGATATTCAGTCATGTTACAGTCACACTATGCAGAACCTGGGCATGCCACGGACGGGAGTTTAAGTTCAATATTTGAGAAACCAACGGGGTTGATGCATTACAGTGAAATCTATCCAACAGACCTGCAGGATAAAACACAATCTGGTCGCTAGACTGGCAGCTACTGGCCATACTTATTTGATTTACAGCCAAATAGAGTGCAGAGCTTTGCTTCTCCGGTGGGTTTCAGGGGTGGGGGGCCTGAACGCGAGTACCATAAATCCTGGTGGCTGCGGTGGCCAGCAGAGAGTGTGTTTAACCCGGGATCAGGTTTATAATTAGAAACACACCTCCCTGCGTTGGCCTGCAGGAAGCGGCCCGGGCCTCCATGTGTGTGCAAGGTTGTGGACTAACAAAGAGAGGAAAGTGTACACATGGGGCAGGCATGTGATGTGATCACAGTCTGGTATTTGAGCGCTGCGATCACCTCGTTAGAATGTGCAGGTGGATGCGAGAGCAGGACGGAGGGAGCCTGTGAGACCAAGTAACGAGACATGGGAAGTGAACAGTCATACTTTTACTGTGTGCTTCAATTAGACATCCATGAGCTATGAGGTTAAGCTTCAGTCGAAGGGCTGCAGCTTGACTCCATGCAGCGATGGGATTAGACCGTTGGAGAGTTACATTTCCTCTAAGCGAGTCTGTGCTGTTGACATGTGAGTCAAGTGCAGGACAACAATGTAGTTGTTTTAGAATTTTTTTAAGTGCTTTCTTTAGATCAGAATTCTTAAAAAACAAAACTGAATATGAGTGTAGAGTATTTTTGACCTTTAATAACAGCTACTGTGATTGTTTTTATATATTTTTTTTTATAACCCAGAAAGTTGTTCTTGAGGATTTTCCTCTTTTGAGCTCTGCAATGTGGGATAGTTTTTTTTTTTTTTCAACCCCCGGAATTTACTGATCCCCTGTATATCTTGATCCACTGTGTCTCCAAGGAAATCTAAAACATATGGAGTTGGGACAAACCTTAAGTCTGATTAGAAACCTTATATATTACTAAAGGAAATCCTATTTTGTAAGTGAAAACAGTCACATATGGTTTAGAGCCACAAAAAAACAGAACATCCAACGGATCCCTGGTAATACAAAGTACACCCAACACTTTTTTTTTTTTTTTTTTATAAGTACATCTGTTTTACTGGCTGTACTCAAATATGCACAGACTGCTTGGGTTATGTTTATATAAAGTGAACCTTATCTGACAGTTGGATCATCTGAAATAACATAAAAATAAAACTCGAGCACTTATTTGCAAGGAGACGTCAAGCATTCTAAACTCATGACGTATACGTCTTTAAAAATGTTAAGACCATAGAGTTAAACACTTTTTTTTTTTTTTTAATTTTTTTTTATAAATAGCAAAACGTCCTTATGTCCCTCTAAAATCAGAGGATGATGATCAGAAATAGGACAATGTAAATGCAGGAACTATCAGATCTTTAAACACTTCAAAACTGCTCCTCTTTTCTGCCTCTCTGCACAGAAAAAAATGGCTGCCATGGAGATCTAATCAACTTCTTAGCTGCTGAAGGTGTCAAACCAGCCTTAAAATAACTCCAAACAGTCAGCGGAGCTAATGAAAAGTAAGAAAGATTTTTTTTTTTCTTTTAAAAAGAGAAGTAAAAAGGAGGACAAATGGGATGCATGCTCTGTGCGGCCCCTCTAGTTTGGGAAACCATGTTGCTTGACACGCTTCACGCCATCTTCTGTCTCTTCAATTGTTTTTACGAGGCGCGGAGTCCCACCACCCTGGCAACGCGGGCCAAGGCCAGACAAAGCTCTCACTACAGGGACGTGTATGAAAACAAAAAGAGTTAGGGATTCACTGGTTCACCCTATGTTTTTTCCAGTAATAGATGTGTTGTGGGGTAACAGGGTGAGGCTAAGGGAATCTGACAATAGACAATGGGTAATCCGCATCACAACATCCATTGTGTTCTGGGGTGAAATGTCTCCTAGTTTATTTCATGGAGTCCAAATATTCCCTCCTTTGAGTTGGACCCAAAATTGCTTTGCCTTTTTTTTTTTTTTTTTTCTTGGACAGCACAGCATTCTTTCACAGGGAATCCAAAACAAAAAAAAGTTCTATTTCTGAAACTGGATATTTAGACAGCACTGAGGGGACATGTAAAAACTGACTTTTTTCTAAAGGAAAAATGGAAATTGTGTACACAGCAGAAAACACTCTACCCTATTTGGATTTCGTATTCCCGAATGGCACTGGATTGGATGTATGCTCCATTTGTCCTTATAAGGTTAATTAAGTGCTCTAAACACACATGACAGAAGACATATATTAAACACATTGGATTGTAACAGCTTCACAGGGAGCCCAGTAAAGTTCACGGGTTAACATGTTCACTGTTAACTGTGTGCACCCATTTGACACACTACAATTTCCCTCACTAAAAAAAACCACATTAAAGCCGGCATGAAGAACCCGGTTCTCACACCCGATCTGCAGAGAAAAGCCTTCTGGGTTCACAGTTAACATGTTCACTGTTAACTGTGTGCACCCATTTGACACGCTACAATTTCCCTCACTAAAAAGAACCACATTGAAGCCGGCATGAAGAACCCGGTTCTCACACCCGATCTGCAGAGAAAAGCCTTCTGGGCCACGCCGCACATTTGAATTCTTTGAAAGCGAAGCCTCACTCAGTGGGGGGTTCCTGCTCAAAAGACAAGAGCGACTCGAGCTCAGCCTCAGAAACTAATACAGGATGGAGGGAGTAGACTACTCTGCTCCCAACATTATGTCCCCAGTATTACCAGTGCCAAGCTCGATCCCGTTTTTACATTCCTAGATGCTGATTGGTTAAGAGCGGCCCCCTTCCTCATTAGGTAGGTGTTAGATTGGCATGAAGGCGACTGGTTGGCTGATTGACTGTTTACCTTGGCTGCACTCGTCAGACTGACGGTCTCCACTTTCGAGCTCAGGAGGATTTCCTCAAGGTCAGCCTCATCAATACTGAACAATGCCACATTACTGGATGAGGGAGGGAGGCAGCAGCAGGGTGTGTGTGAGGGTGGGGTGAGGTGGGGTGTGAAGTGCCGTCTGAGTGCCGAGTGATGTAATCTGGTCAGCAACTGGAGCACTGCCACTCGAGGCTTCAATTACTTACCTTGAATACAGCAATACATTGTGTCAGAGAGGAAGTCCGTGTTTTGGTGTATGTCAATGGTTGGCAGGTTTATAGCTTAATTGTACTGTTATCAGCAGCTCCATTGTGTGCAAACTGCAGTTTATGAGATGCAGTATATAGTATGGATATGCAGTGAGAATAGACTGCGAGTTATTTTCGATGAATAGGCAATAAAGTCCAGTATGCAAACATTGTAAACAATAAAAGCATATTTTGTCAGCATACGTTTCTGTAACTGACCCCTTGAAATATGTCTGTGTTTGTTATTGCAGTTGCCACACATTGATCCACTCGTGTCTACGCTGCATGAAGGTTGGCCGTATAGTCCTGTATAGTTAAATTCTCACACACATTTGATTTGAAATTTTCAAACAGAATTGGTACAGTAAATTAAAACATGAAATCTTATTTTCAGTGGAGAATGTGCCGTTAACATTCCTCATCTGGAATAATTTGTGGTGCCGCACGACCTCAGCTGGTTGCAAAGTCCTCAAAACAGTAAAGAGATGGAAAACAAACTTATCTTCATATGTCATCAGGGCATGCAGCAAGTTAAACTAATGTCTGGACCACAGTGCAAGCTACCCGAAATGGACTGAGACTGCAATTTTGAATTTTAATAGGTCATTGATTGTTTAATTTTTACCCACATTTTAAAGAATGCTCAAATGCTCGAATGCCCGCAGCTTAGGCCAGACAAAATCGAACTGAGACCGAGTGTTGTGTTGTGAACAGTAGCGATTAAATACAGATAAACATGGCACCGCATTTTGGTGGTGAAGCCAACTTGTTATAAATTGTGCACAACGTTGCTCTGTGTAAATAAACCACTTGTTGCTAATGCAGTCAGCAGATCTGGTTATAACATAAAATATCAGCCCCTGATAAACCTTATTAGTACATTTTGACATTATTATGAGGAAATGTCAGACCGATTTTGTTTGGATTATCAACATCCTGCCGGCACTGTCACTGAATTAAACTGTTCTCGCTGCTTTTTATTATCAAAAAACCCACCACCGTTTATTCCTCAGAACAATAATTCACTGGAATAAATGTGAGGTGCTTATTTGGTTTCACTGCGTTCACGCACGACTTTACACTTTTGCTTATTGTTGGTCATCTGACATCCTCGGAGAGAAACTTAAATCTCTGCCGGAAAATAATTCCTCAAAAGCATTTGATCGTTCCCAGAACCCACTGCTAATGACACATTGGAGCTGATTGCTGAAAGGACCAAGTGAAAAAAAAAAAAAAATCGAATCCTTCATGTGTACATTGAACACCTCATTATTATTATTTTTCTAAGACAACAGCTTAACTGCTTTTTATTCCTGTTCCCCTTTAAATCAGAGAAAGCTGCTGACAAATGAGCTCAGTACACGTTCATTTTTCAACATCTCCTGCCCTGCATGACCACGACCTCAGGGAGGAAGAACATCAAGGTGATGCAGAGATCATACAGCAGTGATTAATGGAGGCTTTTAATACCTCACCATAGAGCTGCGCGTGTGATGAATTAAGCTAAGATTGGCTATAGCTCATTTAAAGTAGGTGTGTTTTCAAATCAGTAGTGGTTTTTTGGGAGCTTTTTTTTTTTATTTTTTTTTTTTTAGCACATCTGAGAAGACCTTTGTGTATATGGTCTTGGTTAGAAAAGCAGTTTTATGAATAAAAAGATATTTGACAACAATTTCCAGATAATGTAATACCATCAAATTACTGACGTGAGCCTGAGCTTTTACAATTTTCCTATAATACTGCATAGATATTTTAATATTACATATTTAAAAAAAACAAAAAAACATGGCATCTCCTTTAAGAAGCACTAAAAAAAGACAAAATCAATAAATGAATAATCAGCAGTTTTAAATGTGCTTTTAGTGTTGAAAGTTTTCCTTTGACCTATTCAAGACCCGACTTCCTGAACTCGATACGTTTTCCAGGAGGAATCGGATAAAATCTTCGTCTTTCAGTCCAAACTCGTGGCCCATTTGTTCAGGACGGCCCACACCCTCAACTATTAACTGCTATGATGTATTTCCATCCCCAAACACTTTAAACACACACGAGCATGCACACCGCATGTGCAACGCACGCACACACACATATCACCTTTTGTTTTTCTAGAGGTTTTCTGTACTTTGTTATCTGTAAGGACTTCAGGCAGTTTACCGTGTGCCTGTAAAGCTCTTTATGACAAAAAAACAACAAAAAAAATCCTTGCAATGACTGGATTGTATTTTAATTCACTGAGTTCAGTTTCATCATTCACATTGTTAGACTGCAGGAAATGTAGTCATAGTACCTCATTCTCAGCCTCGGAGTTCATTTTCTTACTATCCTTTGATTTAGATCAGGAAGTCAAGAACTTGCTATTGATTAGCAGCATGGCTCTTGGGTGAGCCTCAACAACAGCTCAACGTTTACTGAATGGATTGACGCCCGACCTTCAGGGTGCGTTTATATATTTGTAGTTGGTTGTTTGTTATTTTTTTTTGGTCTGGACATAAGCAGAAAATTATACATCGTGACATTTCAGTCCTGGTTTGCTTCACTGAAGTTCACGCTGACATTTTTAACGTCAAACCGACAGATGTAAACAAAAGCCATATGGATAAGGTCACAGCCTGATTGAACAGCTTTCATAACATATTTTGTGACCAAACTTGATATAAATGCGCTCGTGGATTTTGTGTTTTTGTGGCAGTATTTTCGCCAGCTGAGAATTCAAAAAACTTATAAAATGTATTTGGACTCTAAAGGGTGACGGGAGTTCCTCCGTTGAACACACCAGTGATGATATGCTGCAAGGAGATTGCGGTTCCGACGCCTTTGCCGAACTGAAATGGGGAAAAATAGTTCTGTTTCGTTCATTTAAATATCCTTGGGTCCGTGCTGTATTCATACTTCAGGCGAAGGGCAGACTGAGGGTCTCTCGGTACACACCAAGGTTTGGATGCCTCAGACACAGGTTCAAATGAAACGTAGTAACAGAACGCCTGCTACCATGCAGATTGCCGGCATGTGTGCGTCTACGTCGCTGGTGGGTCTGCTGCGGCGCTGCTACTGCCAGCCTCAGTTTTCTACAGAGTTTTCCTTCGATAATAACCACAAGCGTTCAAATATTTGAGGTCCGACGGGTTGGAGCCAAAAAGTAGTAATGTGATTTTTGTTCATCTTTGTTGTACAGAGAGGGAGAGAGAAGGCGCTACATTATTGGCGTGACATAATTAAAGCCTACATTGGGTTCCTGCTACAGCTTCATAGTACACGTGATCACTTCATCATTTTTGCTGAGAACTGAGAGTGTCACACGTGAAAAATATAGGCAAGAACTCTAGATGACGTATCGTGGCAGTGAGGCGTGCTATAGCCTCCTAAAAGTCGAAAGCCGAATTGAAGACCTGGCGTAAGATAATAATCAGGTGCAAATTCTAGTTTCTCAGTGTTATTGCTAATTAGCAAAAAATAGCACACTTAAACACTAAAACTATGGCGGTAAACATGTCACACCGTAAGCCTGCTTAACATCAGGGTGTTACTCAGCCACTGAGCACGTGAGCACGCGGGTGGTTGCATTTATCTGGCTGTAACCTCTTTGGTTAAGCTGTTGAATTTTGTAATGAAGCTTTTGAATTCCTGTGCAAGGTACACGAGCTGAAGGAGACCATCATTGTATCCGAAAATATCCCTCAGCTCCTTCGACTCTGTGGCGCTTGGAGCCTCTCCCTTTGGGGCCACCGGCTAATAACAGCACACAATCAACAAGTGCATCACTTTTTTTTGGTCATATTAATCATATCGAAAAAGGGGAGAGACGGTTCCTCCTCCAGATTCTCAGGCCTCGGCAGGTTTGTCTCAGTGGCAGAATGGACGGTTCCTGTGTTTGTGCCTGTTCCTGTCTCCCGCTGTCACCCCGAGGTGCGTCGCCATTGTTTCCGCAGCGAGCGCCGGAGGTCACGGCTGCTCCCTCACTCGCTCCGGGCTCTTTCTCTCTCGACCTCGCGGCCCGGACCGAGGGAGGGGAGCCGGGAGAGAGAAGGAGGCCCGGCTCCAAGCAAAGCTGGTCACACCTAAACGAATTAGCGATACGGTCGGAGAACGGGCTGCCGAGCCGGAGTGCACCCGCACATGCACACGTCCACCTTTTGTTGTGCAGCAGGGGGATTCCAGGTTTTTCTTGTAAACACTGTGCAGGTAAACAGACTCGCTGTCTGGCACACTGAGTTCAGCAGAGAAGAACAGAGTACAGTTCAATAAAACTCAGCTGCCTCCAATCTGAAATGCACTGCTTGATTTCAGCTACACCGGTTTTCTCTTTTATCCAAATCCATCCCATCACAATCTATCATTCTGCTGCTGGCTGCAATCCACCTCTCTTCTGCTGTATTATGATATATGTCAGATCTATTATCCAGGCTTTTGGAACATATTCTATGATCTTCAAATGTCAGCAAAAACAGTAGTGGGCTGCAATGATTTCAAAATAACTACATATGTAAAAAACATATCATCAAGATATTTTGGAGTCCACAGTAGATCAGCATTCAGTGGGCCAACATTTATCTGTAGCTCTGTTTTTTTCATGGTCAGCTATTATATCCTTTCATCATTATATATGCCTAGATGAGCATGTAGTGAATTATAAGTATTAGGTTCAAATCCGGCCCTGATTTTTTTTATTTTTTTTATCAAATACAGGTTTTACTGAGCCGCTGTGTCTTGGCAGCTCTGCAGCATTCAGAGTACCTTGTTTATAAAGTCTTCTCACTTCACAGACAGCACAAATTGGTGTAATTTACACATCAAATTACCGTGATATTTGTTCTGGCTTATAAATCCGATGCTCTCCTTATCCTCCCATTATATATTCTGTGTGGTCACGAGTTATTGTTTTCAAAGAAATCATCCTCATAACTGCGTTAATTGAGCGTCAAGGGCCGGTCATTATTGCATCTCTGCTCTGTATCAATATGACAGCAGCAGCATGAAGCTCTCAAACTTTATAGGCATATTTTGCATGTCACAAATTACATTTTACATGTGTATTTATTCAAGGAAGGTGCACTAGTCACATTTGTTCTGTTCTATTTATTTTTAGCACTCTGCTACATGTTGAGATTCACATCTGGGAGCTGCCTAATACAACCGCAGTGTACCGTGTTGTGTGTGGCCTTGGAGCAGGTGTCACTTCTGGTTGTTGACAGCTTATACAACATTCCAGTAATGTATTCAGTACATCGTATTTTAGCTTGTATAATGCTGCAGTGTTGCATTTGCAAGATTGCAAGATTTACATATGTACGTGCTGAAAGCCAAACTTGTGTTGCTTTAAAATGTCACTTTGGACCAAAGCCAAAATATCCCATTTAGAAAAATTGATATTGATCAACTGTGCGTCTTCCTGCGAAACCAATATTTTGCCCTGTGTTGCAGAAGTCATAAACTATGTGAGGCTGCAACTTCATTTGCTCAGTTCTACCTTTAATCATTCTCTTTACACGTGCAGTACACTACTGTATGTGGACATACAGATACAGTGATATAAAAGTCAGTACATTGGTTTGCAATTTTTCAAAAAATGTCAAGGGAACACCATTTCCTGATTCAACATGACGACACCCCTGAGTCCAAATCCAGGTCCATAAGGAAACGTTTTCTCGGTTTGGTGTGAAAACTTGACTGAGCTGCACAGAGCCCTGATTTCAACCCAACTAGACACCTCTCAGATGAACTGGAACTACGATGTCTCGCCAAGTTTTATTGCCCAACATCAGCGCCTCGCCGATCTCACTAATGTTCTCGTGGCTGAGATTCAGGTCAAACCAAGTTCCAAAATCTTTTGGAAAGCAGAGACTGTTTATAGAAACAGTGGTAGGCTCCAGGTCTGAAAAGGAAAGCCAATGCTGAAGTGGCTTAAAGTGCAATACGATTTAGAGCCACATGGGGTTGGCTCCAGATAGCTTCTGACTCCTATAGACTTGCCAGTTGGAAGAAAGCCATTCTATACAAAGTGGAGGATGTTATAGCAGCAGATGAGCGGCCGTGGTTTTTAAATTAAACATTTAACAATTATATATTCCTGTAATGTTTAAGTCTCCATTCAGGTGTTCGTGTTGTACATGATAATAACCCTGCAGGAATTATAGCCATCCATTCATCCTTTTACACGTTTTTCGAATGCAAACACTGAGGATAAATGTCCTTTATCTCCCTCCACGTCTCCTCTATTTTCTGTCCTGTGACCCTGCTTCTCTCCTGTGGTGTTATTTGCTCAGCTGGCAGCAGACTGCTGGACTCTGAGTAGTCCCGGCTGGATTCACATGTTATACTGATTGACATCTGAAAGTTGTTGTTTTTCCCACCACCTTAACACGTTTCATTTTTTTTTTTTTTACACCTTCAACACACATTAGGCTCATTTCCCCTCACCTAACAGATAGATTTATTTGACAATCACTCAGTGTTGCCGCACAATTAATCCAAGACAAAACACAATTCGAAAAGCTTATGTCCACTATGGCATTTTTTCACGTGTGTGTATATTCAGTGTGTCTAAATAAAGCTCAGGCTAATTAAAAACACTGATAAACCCTGTAGGGCATGTCATATGTTTGACCTCATACAGTTTTAATATATGACTGTTAGACACGGGTCAAAAAGCATCTGTGTTGCATTGTCATCAACTGCAGGTAGCTAAGTCACGTAAGGCCTCGGCTTTGACCGTAAAACCCAAGGTTTTCCAGCTGAGCTCAAGTTCTTAGCTAATGGCTGAGACCATCTGGTCACGATGAGGAAAGGAAACGCACCGTAAGCCTCACGTAAAGCCTGTTAGTCCGCGACGCACAAGCCGTGAGTGTCCAAACAGAAGCAAAGAGTCAGCGACAGATTCCAGTCACGATGAGGTGGTTTGTTTTACTACGACGTCAGTAATCTGCAGGCGTGAGCATCGACGTGCGCGCCTTGTGAAGGGTCTTCAGTGGACATGACTCGGTGTAGTATCTCATCAGAGACGCAGATTGTGATCGTTTTCAACAGCCCTCATCATATGGATAGAATTCAAGGAGGGAGAGAAAAAAAAAAGAAGAAATCCTGCATGCGTGAGTGCAACTAATTTTTGTATGTGTGGAGAGCTCAGTTTGGTTCAAACCAAAACAGGTGTGAGAATTCCAGACCAAAGGCCCAAAATCTGGTCCAACCAAATGAGGTGGTTTTGTCCGGATCAAACCGGATCGGGTCGTTTGCAATGTGACACAACTTTTTGGATGGTTTGGACTTTCAGACCAATTACAGGAAATTGAGGCAGTGCATCGTTACTCGTGAAACAATAGAAGAAAAAGAACTGGGAAAGCAGTAAAAAAAAAAAAAAAAAAAGTTCTTTAGTGCGTTCGCAAAATTGCAAACCTGTAACCAAACATCTCCGGATTAAATGTTTATAATGTAACAAAAAGCTGAACCTCAGACTTTCAAGTGTGAAAATGTTCTAAGTGATAACTTTGAATGTTGTGATTGTAGTTTAGTGTATCCTGTGTGTGTTCGTTACATCCTTTTACATTTGTCAGTATAAAACAAAAACCACTCCTTAAATAAAAGATGAGCTCCATTTACATTGACGTAAACTAAGTTGTGTGCTGGTCTCTCTCGACGCTGACAGTGAGCAGGACTTTTTCCTCAGCACTGAGCCTCACATCTGTTTAATTAGGAAAAAAAAATCACAAATACAACTCACACGAATGCACGTCAAACACATGATGAATCACTTACATGGGCAATAATTATAGTTGAAGACAAATATACATTTCAGCAGAGCGTGTGTTACGTATTGTCAGCAGGACAAAAGCACTTTTCTTGTGCTCTAATATAAGTTCTAGGAGCTTGACCAAGAACCTCTTCCCTCAGTGTCCCGACTGGGCTGACAACGACCTGAACTTGATGCATCTGCTGTTGGTGGATGTGAGCCTTTGTTTGAATGAAGTGGTTTTGCATTAACAGCAGGGTGCAGCACTCCTGGGGGACACAGGAACAAAAGGCTGCTGTTGTCGGCAGGCTGTTTTTTTTTTTTTTTTCTGGGACAGATTGTTTTAAGATCATGAAATGGAAAGTTACAGTGGCTCTTTGTATATTTTGAATTCATTTTAAAGAGCAAAATTCAACTGCCCCATATTGTGCATATTATTCCAGTGTGTTGATATAGTAAATTTAAGTGTATATTGAAAATTTTTTGTGCATATTTTGATTTTAAATTAGATAGATGTAGGTTTTGGCACATTTTGATTTACTCATGATTTTGGGTGAACCTTGAAATTCAAGAGGGAGGATCAGCCAGCCGCTGTGTTATGAGTTGACTTTGACACTTGTTGGCTTGAGAGAGATTTGTTTGTGACTCGCGTGACCATGGTGCTGTTTTGCATGCAAACTCCAAACATTGCAGTCAAAATTTTTGGTTTATTAATCATCCACCTCTTGTAGCAGGAAAGTGTTCCGAATGATGCATTGTATCACAGCTCTATTGTAGTGAAAGCTCCTCATGAATTAGGAGAATTGTTTGACTGCTGCTGGACTTCCTGTTATGATCAAATGAACCAGGTGATGCCGGTTAGGTGAAGGTGACACAGAGCCCCAGTTTGTGCCCAAGTCACTTTAGCATACATTTAAAAGTTAATTAATTGGTGATGGTTGAAAAACAAAACATTTGTTTTTAATCAGTTTCCTTGTATGCAATGCTTATTGGTTAAAACAAAACTCATACAGTGGACAGAATATTTTTCTTAATTCAGATGAGTAGAAGAGTCTTCGGGATTCTAGAGATTCCTTAAAAACAACGTTCACTCTTTGAAATGATCTCGTGATTTGTTTCAGATCTCGCTGGTTCATTTGACTTAACCGCTGCTTCCTTGACAGTCTGTTCCAACCATTTGATGTCTCGGGCAGAAATGTCATCCGAGGCCCAAATTGTCCTCCATTACATAAATGTGTATCTGAGGGATTTATAGGATTCTTGTAAATCTAAATGTTTTTCTGTGTTTGTGTCTTTAGTACCCAGGCTGGACAGACTCAGGACACTGAAACAGCACATCAGAGAGCCTCAGTGACTGTGAGTTGTGAAACTAACTGCTGCAGCTCCTGGCATTACTCGGGATGGGAACCCTCACCTCCTCAAGGAGATCCAGACGGTAGGACACTCTCAAAATTCTACTTTTAACCAAATTAGCAAAGTGACTGTAGAAATGAATTCATCTGATAAAGCAAGCGGACACTAATAATACCTACACCTTGATTGGGATTATACAAAGATATGAATAAGCAAACTTTTACATTAAATAATAAATTACAAAATTATTATAATTGTTCTACAGTTTTATAATTAAAACAGTAACTGCCCTGAGGATGTTTGACAAAAGGGCACCAAACTGTTCAGAAACAGTCTGAGAAAACTCACATTATTTAATCATCAAAGTTTATTCAACAATTATCCCATAACTCTTTCCGTCTTTGTAATTATATTTGATACGATATAAAGGAAAGGAATTTATTTAAACATTTATTGTGTTTTATTTAACAATAATAAGATCATTTATTTTGTTAACATGTTAATAGGTTTGAATTGGCTTCTTGAACTATTTATCCGAGATGTCTTTGTTAGCAGGGCCTACTTACTTTGGCACAGCACTGTGGCATAAACTGAATTCTATTCTTGTGTGCTTTACTGACATTTTAATGTCTATTTTCATTTTGATCTTTGCTCGTTGGTCTTTAATTTGATCTGTCTTTTGTCTGACGTGCATTTAAAATTTGTGGCTAAATAGTCCCACACATGGAAACGGTCATAACCGGTAAAACATTTCTTAACTGTTCCCATTATGGTCACTAAAAGCCATCTCATCCTTTGTTTTTCCTCTTCCTCCACTGGACATATTTTTTCTCGCCTTAATGCTCGACAAGCTATAAATGCTATGACAACAAAAACGCAGCAAACTCTCACTCATTTTCAGTACTGTTTTTTTTTTTTTTTTTTTTGCTCCGGTTGCAAATTAGAATCTCGACACTCTTTGCTGTCGAATTGCAGTCCTACTAACCAGATATTTTAGCATCAGTCTGAACTCGTGTTGCCCCACTGCTCTTCCATTCATACTGCAGTGTGTTTCTTGAATATAGACAGCCTCGTGTACTTTGCTGTGCTTTTTCAACTATTGGTAATTTATGCAGTCAGCAGTTGCAAATTACAAAGATGGCTAATTAAGACTAATGACTTTTTAACACTGGGTTTTCTCTTCAGAGGCGATCGCTCCCTCCTCAGTCAACAGATATGAATGCAGTGTGAACGATCAAGCCGTGTTGACAGAGACACCAAAGCCTCAGCAGACGCCCAACATATGGCTAAATACCCTGTCATGCTGGTGGTGATAACTGACACATACATGTAGACCGACCCCACACCCCCGCAACACTGCCTGAAGACATGAATCACTGTAATTGGCCTGGGAAGCTGCAATGGACAAAACATGTATGACAGATCAATGTTCTGTGCTTGAAAGGGCCGCTGGTTTGCAACCTGACTGCCGACTTTGGTTAGATAAAGGCAACAAAAGAAATTTGGTAAGAGACAGATTGCGGTTTTGATTTAATTTAAATAGATGTGTTATAAGCTACTGTGGAATTTGTTTTAGGTTGGCTTTTAATGTTTCACATTATCATGAGCGAGATGTGAGGAACGGCTTTAAAGTTGTTGTTTTTTTTTCAAATTTGAAACAAACGTTTACTGCGCCTTTGAAGATGAACTGATTAGGATTTGGCGGTCAAAGGTCACCTTGGCCTCACAAAACACATTTGTGGTCACAACTGGAGTTTATCCACTAATCATGACAGTATTTCACATAAATATCTAATAGGATGAAACAGTGAAGTGGTGACATTTATGTCCAAAAAGTCAAAGATAATGAGGTAATTATCAAACTGCTTTCCAAAAAAAACTCTTTTCTGAGCTTTATTCAGCTTTGTAACTGAGGAACTGGAGAGTAGATTGTAACCATATTTTATATGGTCAGATACTGAATTGGTGATACTCATCTTGTTGTTCACCATGAAACTGGTGATTGTAAAGATCTTCCGTGCTTTAGAATTTTTAGCTTCTGTACCACAACATCGCTATTTGAAGCCTTTTCCACTGTCATGGCTACAACTTTGTGTTCTATTAGAATAAGTTTAATTGTCCAAGCCATTGAACACATACAAAGATTACTTTAAAGTCTTTACTACATATGAGTCTGGAGAGACACGGACGTCAACTCCAATTTGACCGGTCAGCGGTCTAGTTTTGATATAAACCAGACCACACAACGTAGCTTTATGCTGCCAGTGGCAAAATAAAACTACAAAAAGTCAACATTTTGCAAAAGGCCTGGAAAACAAATGACATTCCCATCAGCCTAATCTTTAGTTTGTGTTTAATCCTAATTACCAATGTTAGCATGCTAACACATGGAAACAAGGCAAACGGTACGTCTGCTGATCATCAGCATGTTATGTAGCATTGCCACTGTAAGCATGTACAACCTCCCACAGTCAACACGGCTCTCATAGGATTAGTTTTACGGATTTGAATCATCAAACAAAGATGAAGAAGACCAGCAGCACCTCCTGGTAGAATCCAGAAATTTTGACAAATTGGATATCCTGTGAATCATTTAGTCTCCCAGGGCTCCAGATTCTTGGCCGGTACAAAGTACTTCTGAATTTGATGCTTCCCAGATACAAGATTCAGGCATTGGCCACTTGATAATTGACTTGTGACAAGCATGACAACGCAAACTGATAGAATCATGAGAAAAGTATGCACACTATAACATGAATGAAGTGAAAGATTTATGATTACAATCAGATGAGGACGCTACTCCACAACTAGTCTGATTTCAGAACTTCCAGATCTGTCTTTGCTCACCAGACACAATTACTTTTGACTCCGATGCATCTCGTCGTCAAAATATAGTTCTTTTTTTCCAACAATCCAACAAAGAAGCCAGTGTTTTCATGGCTTCAGCAGCAGTGACCCTTAACGCTCATTTCTCATTCAGATTTACATCTCCATTGGCTGTTCCCAAATTAATGTAGCCCTCCCTTGAATTTATCAAAGTGCTTCATGTGGTCTGGCAGCAGGCAACATTGAATGCCATCTGTGTCTAGCCCCAGTGACGACTTGTGATTGGAGTTATGAATCTACCATCTGTATACAAGTGACTATCAGGGAATCTATTAAAGACTACACAAGGGCTGAAGGATCAGGGGGAAACACCAGCAGGCTTTATTTTGGTTTACAGGCCTCCTGTGGCCCTCTGAAATCCCCTTTAGTCCCACCTTACCCTGCCTGCAGACTCCCTCCCTTCATGTCTATTCAATATCTGAATGCAATGGTTTGATTATTGTTCTGTTTATGTCCGGTGTTCTCTAAAAACTATTTTGTTTACCTGCATTGTCAAAAGAACTTTATAAATACATTAGACACTTCTAAGTAGGTGTTTGAACACGTACACACACATGCACATCCACATATTATACACACACATATATATATATACATATACATACACAATAAATACATTGCATACACAGGTTGCCAGTTGTTAGTACTCAGCAGAGGTTCAGATGATGGACGTTAGAATACAGTCATTTCTGTTATTAATCGGGTTGCAGTGGTGATATTTAGATATTTAGGTATTTAGTTCAGATGTCTTACTGAATAAGGAGATGAAAATATACCGAGAGTTATACGGAGTTCGCCTGATTTGAAAGGAACACAGAAGGGAGTTGGGTGACTCTATTGAAGAGTCACAAAGTCCACACAGGGAAGAGGTTGGGGTGGATGGACAGGTCAACACAATGCAGTGAAAAATGCTGTTTATTTCCAGTTTCTTTTTGACAGTTAACACTGGTTTCTTTTAATTATGGTCCCTAACCAAGAGATTATTATTGTAACCCAAACTAAGGTGTTTCTTTAAACGTAAAGAAACCTTAACTAGTTTAAGATCCAAAGGCCACGTTAATGTTGAAATGGTGGTGAATGCTGGACATCCATCCATCCATCTTATCTTCATTCTGGTAAGGGTAATGAATGATTTTTTTTTTTTTTTTTCAACGACTGCCAAAAAACTAAAAATGTAGTAAAAAGAAGCAGAGAAGGATATAAAGTACTTGATGAAAAATTTTGACAGACTGGAGTCTTTAACGTGCTCTGAAAGTCTCCCATGACTGCACGTGCCAACAAAATCCCTGCTTGGCCGCAGTCTGTCCCTCGGTCTACATCTGTACATTCATTATAATCATCGTCTCTCCCCATCTCTGTCCCAGTGCACCCTGATGTTCAGCAGGGGAATAGTGTGTAGATTAGAAGTCGCTGTGGGGTACTGAGAGGTCAGCATGCGTTTGTCCGCGTTCGCGTCTATTCTAAGTCTGCTCGTGGCTTCCCGAGGGAGGATTTTGCAGGGAAAAGAAAAACTATGCCACCCAAGGTAGTTCCACAACCTCTGACCTACGTGACATCCCTCTCTTGTTGACAGATTATGCGACTTTCCTCACCACGGGGGGGGGGGTGTCACGGCTCAGTTCATTTTCACTGTAGCGTTTCATTGTACTGCCCTCTCCACAGTGGGCACTTCAGCTTATTTGTCTACTGGCTACAAATTGATAAACTTCACACTCTCTGCTCTGTGTGCACATATAGTGTAAGTGAGTGTCTGTGTTTGCAATTTTGAGCGGTAAACCGATCTTTCTCATGAGAAGATGGATTTTCATGTCATGAATCAAGTTTGACCAACAGGGCCGGTGGTCGATGTATAAATGCCTGTCATCAGTCATGAGAGTTTCTCATGACTGATGGCTGAGAGGAAAAAAAAAAAAAGAAGCTTCATCTTGATTTGTAGCCAGCATTTCTTGGATGCCTTGTAAGGAGGTGCCTCTGAATTGTTGCTGCGAAGCCAAAAGTCAACATTGTTGCCAGCGAATATTTTTGAGGTTTTACTCTCCATGGCCGCATGTATGTTAAAGGAGAGCCCCCTGTCCTATCGTGGCTCAACATCATATTTGGCTTGAAATGAAGTAGTGACGGTGGCACTGTTTCATTTCAAAGTTTGACATTGTAGGTTTCTATAATTTGATGCCGTCGATCTTTTTCTCATTTGCTCTGGCGTGGATTAAAGTGATGCTAAAGCTCGTTGTTGTGTTGGGTGCTTAAGCTCCACAGTTCTGCGTGTAAGCCCGTTTTCTACTTCCTCTATTGCTGTTTCTTGCTTTTCCGTTGGGTACAAGTTGTGTACAGTACTTGATAGCGAACACTATTTGTGGTATCATGTCCGTCTTGGTTCCAAGCAAGCCTTTAATTGATGGCAATTAGTGCAACACAACTGACGATCGCCAACATAAAGGGCCTCTTAAACTTGAGGACATGTTTTTTAATGCCTTCATTTTGTCAGTACATGCACACCTGGAAGCTGTCATCTCCAACGCATACTGGCCACTCAGCTCGGCTGTAATAGATGGGGGTTAAGAGTATTGTTGATGACAGAATGGAGAAGTTTCAGTGCATTATGTCTTCCAACCACATTTTTTTGGCCAGTCTGGAGATTTAAACTGGTGACCGTACAGTGAACAAGCCTGCATCTCCGAACTTGATGTTGCTGCTATACTGTTTGCAAATCACAACAAAGCAGTGATACCAGATGAATTCACTCAATATTTGCATTACCTTCTGCGTATTTATGGTTCAAGTTCAAATGGAGAAAACTGGTTGTGACATTTCTGAAGTCTTGGCAAACACACAGCGCGACCTCGCCTCTTGTTTTGAGCCATGAGAATTTCTCTGCAGTTTCAACATGTATAAATGAGATTTCTAGATGCAAAAAAATAGCTTAACTCTGTGTCTAAGGCGGAATTATTTTCAAGTTTGATTTACGTGATTAAATAACTGGTATAATTAAGTTTCCTAGAAAGAGCTCCACTGGGAGTTTCCTTTATATGTGTTTACATCTGGTCACTTCCTTTGGTGTCTTGTGTCCTGCGCAGCAGTCCATACTCTGTATTTAACATTACACCTACAAAATGAGGCCATATGAGACAGAAACTTATGAAACACATTTGAGGATTTCACTTTGCCCTTTTCCCAAGTGGAGCAAGTTCACAATCTGGGCTCCGTGCTGGGTATGAGAAACACTTAACCTCTCAAAGGTCAGCCTACAAGTCCAGTCCAATATAATATGATGTCTTACTCCAATAACCACACAAAAAACAAAACAAAAAATGTTGGGTGCTTGTTTTGTGTTCTGCTTTGGGACCAACATCTTAAACGTGCAGGGGGAATGAAGCTTGTCATTGCTTTGCTCACGTTACCGGTTTTACAGGAGCTGACACATTTGGTAACATTACCATTCATTTAACTTAACATAAATTTTACATTTACAAAATGTTTCAACACAACAACAATGCCATTTTGAAGGGTCAGTACATTCAATGTTGTATTTAGTCTTCCAAGGATTTATATTAAGACATAGTCTAAAAAAATGAGGCAGGTTTTTCAAAATAACACTAACAGGAAGAAAACAAATATCTGTAATTCTGAAAAAGAAAAAAAGATAAGACCCTTTGGTGGGGCCGACATTATGTTTGCTCTTCCACAGTGTCCCACTGATGGAGAGCATCCTGAAGCACCAAAGAGAAAATTCACACCACCTCCTGTCATCAGAAAGTGTTATAAATTTCAGTGAAATCTCAACAGATGACACGGCAGAGTGAGATCAATAAAACACTCAGAGTGAGATCAATAAAACACTCAGAGTAATGGTAAACAACGAGGAGCTGAGAGAAAGCAGCGGCCATGAAAACATAGCGAGCGGAGTGTGATGTGCTTTAGAAAAACGCCAGCGGATTTGCCTGAACTCCGCTCTCCTCGGACTTCAGAGAGCCTGACTCTTCAGTGCGTGTGTGGTGTTACACTGTAAAAAAAAATATGGCGGTTTAATAGGTCTAATCTCATATCTATCTGCTTTAATCCTTAAAAAGTTGAAAATTCTTTCAAATACAGATAAAGAAATATTATATCTGGAAAATGATCTTTCTTCGTTGTACAAAACCTAAATATTTATACTGCTGGGTGAGTCAAGCTATAAATAAATGTAGTACAGTAAAAATGCAATATTCTGTAAATATAAATTCTAATGGAGTAAAAAAGTAGTAACATGTTGCTTGTTATAAGTAAAAAGTGCGACTTTTTTTTACTCGTTGACTTGAGATGAAAAACAGTCTGCTCATTCATCACAGGGTTCAACAAGTTGCCTTAAAAATGGGTCAAACAAATGGTTTTATATGCTTGAAATATGAATGACTTTTTTTTGTATTTTATCACCAACTCTATACGCGCCCATACTATATTTTTTTTTTGCGTAGAATTGTTAAAATCTTCTAATTTATGTGAAATAATAAAAAGAAAAGAAAAACGACAACATTACTTGCCTCCTTTTACAGTGGAGTCAGAGTGCTTCGGTAGTAATTGCCTGCAGGGCAATGGCTGCCTTACAAAAAGGAAATAGCTGAGAAGTCAACTCTCCACAAAACTTAATGATGCTTGTCTGCTGAATGCCATCAGAGGAGTCTGATAACCGGGCAACAAAGACACGGCCCACCCGGTCCGGCATCACAGTGGAACGACTCATTAAATGGGGATCATTGCGAACCCTTTGTACGTGACGTCTTCCAAAATGAGCCGTGAATGAAGACACCCCTCTCTTCCTCTCGGACCTATTCACAGAAAATGCGAATAAACAAAAGATGCATTGCATCCTTTTCTCTGCGGTGGAACAAATGTGACTCATCGCTGACAAATCATGAAATTCATCTCTTTCCTCCTCCGCTCTGCCTCGTCTCTTGTTCAGACTTGAGGGACGTCCCTGGATGGAAACAGTGATCAACCTGTTTCCACTATAGCGATGCCCGTGATCCCTTTTCTCCACCGCAAGGTTAAAGAAACACTGAACACTCAGCCGTGATGGATTTGAGACATTCCTAAAGCCCCTCGGAGCCGTTTACTTTAATGCCTGTCGATTTGATAGCGAAGAAGTGTCTTGCGGGACATGTGCTTTCTCTGACGGCAGGAATTGTGAACTCTTTCATCCTCGACAATGGCACTGCCCTGAGCCTCAAACATCGTCAGTCTTTTTGAGGCGGCGTTTGTTGATTTTTGTGTTTCGGCCTGGAGTTGATTGTCTTTAGGAGGTAACTAGGGCCTGCATGTATGTGGAGAGGTCAAAACAGCCAGTTGGAGGAGGGACTCGAGCACAGGTTTGTGGGGGGGGGGATCACAGGAACGGGCTGTTTGCTCTGGCCAGCTAGCATGATTCAGTCCGAAAGGCCTAGCAGCAAATTTAATGCTCATTTGAGTCTCGGTTGGTTGCCCGGCAACTTGGAAGTGATGGCAGGACTCCAGGAAGTCTCCACACCCATCCAAAACATAGTCCAGCCAGTCAAAGCCAGATTTGCCATTTCCCCACTTCTTTTATTCATACTAAGCAAAGCTAAGATACGCTAACTGTGTCTTGGCACCAGCTTTGTAATTTGGCGCGCCGGCTTGAGTCTGGTGTTGATCTTTGCGTACAACTTTTGGCAACAACAACAACAACATAATATATATATATATATATATATATATATATATATATATATATATATATATATATATATATATATATATACCAAAAGGTCTCATTGATTTAGTACATGTTTGAACATGGAATTCAAATTATAATATGGCGTGACCTTGATGAATAGTGAATAATAATTTGTATCAACATAGTTTGATGGTCAACTTTATTTAGTGGCATTAGCATGAGTTTATAAGCATACATGCTAACTGGTCACTGATCACTTGATCTTTCAGCACAAGCTTCATTGCCTCTCGTTTTCTCTGGCAGCGCGCGCGCGCGCACGCACGCACGCACGCACGCACGCACGCACGCACGCACGCACGCACGCACGCACACACACACACACACACACACACACACACACACACACACCTGTGTGGATTTACAGCCAACATGTTTCCCATTAACTTCAGTTTGGCCTAGTGAGTATTAAGTTGTTCAAAGATGTACAGTCAAGAGCCTCAAATCACACCGGATTACCCACAACCTCCAAAACCAAATCAGCCGGGCAATTTGTTGTCCAACCTGCTTATGTTCTCTGTCTCAGGTGATTTAAGTTGAAGGCTGCTGTGTGCTGAGTGGATCAAGTTATTTTCATGTGGATACTGTTTGCTTAATGATAAAGAAATTTACAAGAGACTTCCCTTTACATTTGAGGTGTTTCAATGCAAAGGCAACAGTAGAATATAGGACTCTACATCAGCGTTAAAAAAAAAAGAGAAATTAAAGATTGAATATTTTAACATCAACACACCCAGTTGTTCATGTCCTAGAGTAGAACATTTACAATTGTTTCTATACTTGTGTCATACAGCCTGAAAAAGAGCTCCCAACAACAAGAGGACACATTAAGGCAGTTTAAAAATGTGTGTGAATGTGTGTGATCAGAATTATTTGTTTATGTGAAATTTTACTTGAGCTTTTAGTCTTTCTTCATGTGGATATTTAGTTTTTGGTTTAGTTTGTATTCATAAAGTTTTGGTTTTACAGTTATATAGTATTGTTTAAATTGTGTTACATATTTTATGTCTGCTTTTAATTCCTTGGGATTTCCGCACTGGAAAAGTTTAAAGGGGATGTTGGAGAAGCAGGTCGGTTATCCAAAAGATTCCAATGAAACGGTGCCCAAAATTCTCAGGCCAAAAAAAACAAAACAAAAAAAACAACAAAAAACAACCTCACAGCCCAAGCACAAGTTATCACCCCTCTCTCCTACCAGTGAATGGCAGTTTTCTTTATCAGCTTCACCCGACTGGAACGTACCACCTCCTCAAAAGCTAGGTTGAGCTTAAAATGTAAAATAGATCAAATCAAACAAAACAATAAACAAAGTATTGATTTCTGACTGCTGACATTATTATTTATCACGGAAACCACATACGACCCCGTGCAATATTTGACAGAATGTCACTTCATGCAGACCTATTTTATGAAACCTCCCCAGCCTTGGCAGCATCCAGCCCCTCAGCGCAAAGAGCACCTGACGATGCAAACCTCTGTTCACTGTCGCTGACTGAGCAGCTGATTTAACTCAACATATGCAAGACTGGAGCCGTTTAACAGAACATTACCATGTGGAAGCAATATAAAATTAATATCAAACAAGCAAGCCAAGGTTCTATTATTGACACAATCTGACTGATTTATTACCCGAAACACTGGAGTTTAAAGGTCTGTAAAAAAAAAAGAAAATGTTTTTAAAAAGATACAAATAACTGTTTTTAATACAAATTTACTGTATTTTTCTGATTTCTGACTGGCTTTTATGTTTTTAAGTGACAAAACCAGCTAAAACTATTAAGTCTTTTGATTTTAAAAATGTTACACCACTTTATTTGTTAACATTTCTCGGCCGAACAGTGATCCAGACGATCAGCGTAACCAGGTGAATGTCAAACAAATCAGAAAAATGGTTGTCAAGTGCAAACAGTCAAAACAGTGAATATTTTATTAATGCCACTCGTTGTTCTAAATCCCCTCAGCGATATGAAGACGGTTTATCAAATCTTTTCACAGGTAAAAAAAATAAAAATCCTGAGACCTCAAAACTCGATTGAAAGTGCACACAGGATGACCCGTTACACTGCGTAATATAAAACGTGTGTCATATTTTGGACACTCCATCAAATATCCTTCACCTCCGTCCTTGAACTGTGTGCGAGGTCCACGTCACCCCGCACCATTTGTAAAAACATTTACTCTGCTGCTTCGCCTGTTGATATGTCTCTTCATCAATTTCTGCTGTTATTGTTCTCGCTTGGACGATGCACGTCTGATCCAGACTCTAATTAGCCCCTCGGACAAGTTTTTATTAGTCACAACTGGCTTGTAATGTTTTATCTAGCTTTATTAGAAATATTTCTCGCACTGACCAGAGGCCTCTTTGTGTTTGGATAGATTTTTAATTTTTTCTTGTTGTAAAAACCCTCCAAACTCCTCCGCTGAACTGGATCAGTGATGTGTCGGTAAAAAAAAATAAAAAATACATCCTAATAAACATTCTGTACATATGTCAGCCACCTCCATTGTGCCTGGGTCTCAGCTGACTAAGCACAGTATAGAAATCCCATAATCATTTCTGAATGTGCTCAAAAGGCCCAAACGCGCAACTCTGACCCTCTAAACTGTTTGGTCCACGTCCAAATCATGTCTCATGTTCCTCGTATGGATCTGCGCGCAGGTCAGAGGACAGAACTGTACCGTGAAATTAATCCGCTCTACGTGGTTCTACTTTATTAGAGCTGACAGCTTTATAAAGCTGCGTGGGAGTAATGAACAAGCACAAAATGAGAATACTTCTGAAACCTCAGGTGTTAAAGTATCAGACAGGGACGCTAATGCGCGTTACATATGCCTTTCCTCTTTACCGGGCAAAAAAAAAAAAAAAGATTTGCATTTTCTGACGTGGAAAAAGTCAAACGATAGTCCAGTTGAATTATTCATTGAGCCGGAAAACGTTGTTCTCGTGGTTGTTTGCATGAGGTTCTAGTTTTATTTTTCCATTTCTGGTCTCGGTACTCTGTTGAAAGAGTTGCGGTCTGCAGTTCAGCTTACTCCACCTGTCTGAGGTGTAGTGCTGCCATTTCTTATTCCCATCAAACGTAGTAAATAAATCATCATGGCAGATCCTGAAAAAGATCAATTTCTCAACCCGCACAGGGGTTTCTTTTGGACATTTTCCTCTTCTGGCTGCATTAAGTGATATTTAAAGCTCAAATGTGAAATGGCTCACTCGTAACACAAAGAGTCAACACTTCATTTCTACAACAGTGCATTTCTTACCTTTTTCATGGTGGCCATGAAGGCAAATGCAAAATCAATTTTTTTTTGTACTGACAGATAATCAGCTTACACAAACAACAACAATCCAATTGTATTTGGTTGTTTTTCCCCACTTTGCATCATTTTTTGTAAATGCTGCACGTGTCGACAAATTGGTGACAATGTTGTCAAATGTTTGTGTGTTTTGCCTATTTGCATGTGTTTTCTTTGCTGAGTATCACTTGATTGATTGAGTATATGGCTACGCTCCATTGAAGATTGTTTCTATTCGTTGCATCCATATTGGATAGCCACCCTCACTGGTCACTGATTGGTCTGCCCTTCAGTGTGGCTGAGCAAACCTTCGTGTGAACAGGGTTTCCAGACTATAATCACAGTGAAGACTGAAGCTGTGAGCACTCGGCAGGCAAAGCCAAACTCGTGTTTTCTGGAATTGCACTTCATTTTTCAGCTCCATAATTGATTTTCAAGCTTCTCTGTCTTCTAGAAACGACATTTATTGTATTACTTCACACCTTTTTCTTCTTTAAACTTGTAGTCTGAAGTACCAACTAATGCCCCATTTGGACATTTAGCAGATTTTGTGCAGCTGCCTCTGAAGCTACAAAAGTTTTAGACCACTTTTTTTTTTCAGAACGGATGGAAAACAAAACCGCTTACAGACAAACTGAATGCAAAGCGCCAAAATAAAGTAAAGTAGTGACTGGTGAAGAAAGTCAAACATCATCTAACAACTTAAGGACCTGGATACTTTTCTCAGGAGCTGGAAGATCAAATCAGTGACAAAAGAAGATAACTGAGTTTCTAGGGAGGTATACTTCGCTCAGGAGATGGTCGTATGGCTGCTGGATGTTTAAATATCACTTAATTAAAGGCATTTGTTTGCTGACAGATTAGCTGTAAAGCTTTGATAAATCAGTTGGGTGTTTCTGTAGATTTTTATAAAAAAAAAATGTGCTGCCCTAAACTGGTCAGAAAAGACATAATGTAGCTTTAAATATACAAGATATTGTCAGTTTTGGTCTTCAATCTTTCCGTTTTTTTCCTTGTATCACTCCCTCACCGATCTCACCTGCAGCCACTCTGCTAATCAGCCCACTCCGTATATCTACTCTCAGTCTGCCACTGCTCAGCTGCCACATAGTAAATCTATCTGGGCTTTAGCTGCAGGTTTCCCAGATTGCTGGTCTCCTGTCAGTTGCTTTGCAAAATTGGTGTCTGCCTCCTCCGTGTTTTCTGTATTGTGTTCTCCTGCCTGATCTTTTTTTTTTTTTTTATTCCACCCACTTCTTCTGGGTAAAGTTTGCCTTTGCTTCTCAACCTGCCTTAAAATCACACATTTAAAAATAGATATTAGATTTTGTCAGATAAAATACAGACATAAAACCGATCTCAAGTTCATATGACTTTATTGAAAAATGGGCAAGGGATATCATAGCTAAAATACTGCCTCTTTGTTTACAAACAGTGAAAATACAGAGAATACATCTTATGTATGTGGAAAAATAGGTCAGAAGCTGCCTCAAAAGAAAAGTTATTTCACAGTCTTCGGGTCCAAAGTAAAACACACTTTGAATTCATTAACACATTAATTGCAAGTTTATGTGAACCTGAATGTGTATTTGGTCTAAATAATACACATTTACAATACACACTCTCTTCAAAAGCTCTATATTTGCAAAATGATAATAGTGTCTGACACAGTTTAACCACACTAAATATTCTCTGTAGCAACAGTTCAATGAGTGGCTCTGATACAGCAAGGGTTAAATGTTTGAGCAGGGACCAGAGGACTACCCCTATATGTAACAGCACTCAAAGTCTATTCAATAGAACTAATGACTTATTACATTACATAAATCGTATTAACATAAATCATGAGGGACATATGTGCTGTTAATACTTTTACAACAGGTAATACAATGTCTTTTTCCTGTTATTGAATCATTACATTACACATGTGAAAGTTTGAACTTTACTGAATGACACAATCTTCTTTCTAAATGAAGTTAGTAAACTTATCATGGATGGGGCTTTTGCAATGAACTTTCACAATGAATGGAATTAGACATTTATCTTTGCATATCGGTCTGTTTGGAAAATGGACCAATTTTAGCTCGTTTAGTGATGTGTTTACACAGATTAGTAACATATAAAATAAATGGCCATTTACTTCTATCGCATTAATGGGAGATTGAATTACAGGTACAGAATCGTTGCACCATTAGCTGCAAACTGATAATAATATCACTAATAAGCACTTAGTCAGTAAAATGGCTATAAAACAAAGACTTTAACAATGACCACAACTATATTGCTATAAAAATTTTAGTGGGGAAAAATAAGCCAAATTTGGCAGCATGGCAGCAGTTGAGTGAAACTGAGGAGGAAGTCTGTGGGATGCTGTGAGTGTCCAGATTGAAAGCACATGCTGGTTGCTTAAATGTTTTGTTCTGTTTTGGCTCAGTGGCTTTGTTAGCACATCATACATCAACCTAAATAAAACTATTAAAAAAAAAAAGAAAATCAAATCAAGCGTTAGATGGGGGTAACTGGTGGGCTGAGCTGGATAGTTTCCCGACTCGTGTAACACGATGACATTGGCTTTTGTTTTCAATCACTGCATGTTGGACTTAAACAGAATTTATTCAGTTCACCCTCGTTACATCTGAGACCAGCCGATAGGGAAACAATATGTAGAGAACATGAAACCAGGAGAACATTCAGTATTTTTCCAAATTGTTAAAAAAATCGTTTGGAAAAGGATTATGTTGCATACTGGCAAACAAATGATTACGTACAAGTGAAACATTGCATGAATCTTTTAAAAATGAAGTTTAACACTGTTTTTAGCACTTTATGGAACAGCCTTCATTTAGTATCTCCTGCCTCCTGTACATTGCATTAAAAAGCATTTAGTAAGATTATACATAATATAAAAATAAAACAATTACATACAAAAAAAAGACACATCCGATAATAAAGTGGCTCAAATATATTTATAAAAACGTATAATCAAAAACTTTCTTGTTGCCACCGTGAACATTCCCTTTGTGACATTTATCATTAGTAGCTTTTGATTCCTACCAAGGACAGGTGTTGGTATAAAAATACTGCAGATCGGTTTCTCTGTCATCATACTAAGTCACCTTTTTGATAAAGTATAAACTGTTCTAAATTATAATATAACACCTCCTTTACCTAACAATAAAGGAAATAGAAAGTGATGCTTTTGAGGTTTATACGTTTCTTAACGTTGCATGTTTTACGGAATAAATATTTGGTCTCCGTTTACCGATATGTTCAATCAACAAAAAAAAAGCTGTCTTTATAAGTGTTTTATTTTTTATATATCCTTAAAAAGTACAGTATGGCCTTAATATCTACTAACACCAGCTTTCCATTTCATTTTTACTCGAGACTCCATCAACAGCTCTTCAAACATTTTAGTGAATAGTAAATACAAAATGGCATTTCATTTAAGATGCTGTTCTATAGAGGTCGCCACATCCCGTCTTAAATCTTGCATAAAATAAACAGTGAAATACAGTTATGTCCATGGCTCTGGCCCCTTTATACTGAATATATAGCACCATAAGTAATCAGTGCTTGTTTCCTTGCAGTTTGCATGAGCTTCCTGTCTGTTTTTGTTCCTGCAACAAGCTCAAAGAGGAAGCCAGACTTGTGGTAGCGTGGTCTGTCCTGCTTAGTCACTGCTTGTGGATGGTTAACTCCATTGGCCAGATCCTGTGTCTGTCCAATCAAATAATGCCACTTCAACTTCAAATCAGAAGTATCTTTTTGTATTTATGTCTTCAAAACCCACATCCCAAAGTATTAGTTTAATAGTATGTCCATTAAGTATAATATTGAGTAAAAATCACATGGACATGATCAATTTCCTTTGGCGCTGTCGAGTTAAACTCTTCTTCAGGTTACCAAACTACAATTGACATATCAGGGCAGGACCCGGCAACAAAGTCCCAACTGTACTTCCTCCTTGAAAACTGCTTGTATTTAACATTTATCTTGTCATGAGGGCGGCATTACCCACAAAGCCTTGCATGAGACGGAAAGCTGAAATTGTTTCCTTGTAGCGGTGTGAGGCAAGAAAATACGACAAACAGGCACACAAACGGAGTTAGTTCATGTACACCACATTCAAACACACATTCTCTCTCATGCCAGTCACTCAGCACTCAACACATATATTTGACATCAACTTGCGTCCCGTCATTCCAACGTGTAATTGCACTTGGATAGTTGGAGGTGACTGCTCGCACGTCCACAGCGGCCGGAGGTGGCGCAGTGGACGGCACGGTTTGGCGGTGAAGCTGCTGGTTCTGCAAGCGGTCCGGACAGGTGGACAGGTACATACAGCGTGTTTGCATACATCCATAGCAGTGACGGGGAGGTATAGAGGTTCGACCTGGGAATGGCAGGCTCGATGACACGCGTGTCTTCCCCTTGCGTTTTAGTTCTTCTTGTTGTTGCGTCTTCTGGATTTCTTCACCCTGGAGAGAGATCGAAAGGGATATTGTGAGACTGGAAACAGCTTCGTTTCATCAGGTGAGCATTTCTTTTCATTGGCTGCACCAGATGGGGAAACAAAATTGAATTTGTTTTTTTTAATGCAAGTATTTATACACATTTCCCTCTAAAACGTATTAAATATAGCATTAATGACATTGCTAGAAATATGGTTAACTGGACTCAGGTTAAACTTATATTATGGGACTTTTAAATATAATTTAAGAACCGTTACATTCAAATCCTCGTTAAATGAGTTCACACAATGCTGATTAAGCCAATATCAACTCCAGATAAATTCATCTGTATTTCGCTGGAGTCGTGACGTTTAAAACAACTTTACAGCCACAACAGTAGCGGCGGAGGACACTGCAGCAGAGCCTATGACATAATCCCATGTCAGTGTTTTTTGTTGTTGCTCTCACTGGCAGAAGGGACAGACAAAAGTTACACTCTGCAGGTATAAAGAGTTTTTGTCAGGAGAACAGAAATGTTGACCGACACACCGAAACGGCCATAAAGGCGAGCGTTATATTTGGGAACTTCTGCAACAATATTGTCTCTCGTTATCCAGTTTCATCATCTGACCTTATTCACGTGAAATTCATCTTTTCTAACGGAGGATATGAATGTGCAGCGAGGCACCGGTGAAAAGAACAAGCTGGCGGTCGTGTTCGGGGGCCTCAGGTGTTGGCAAACAGTATAAAGAGGTGAACATCGGCATGTGAATGCAAGTTCTGTGTAACTGAACATAAAAATGTGACTCTTGACAAAGAGCAGCTATTCTCCAGAAAAGCCTCCCTGCGTGAACCAAAGTTTAAAAGGAGTAGAAATCATTTTATTTGAGGGCAAAAACACATACAGATTTATACACATGCTCAGAAATGCGCCGCTCTTATAGGTTTGCTTTCGTGCTGTCGCAACACTTCATATTTTGTTGGCCATTTTTCTTGTTCCTAAACACCACTCTTGTAACACAGACTTTAAAGTTTCTCTGCTTATTAATGCCTCTGATTTTTGACAACTTGCTAAATAAAAGTACACTTAACAAAGTTCTCACGCCGAACGCTTGTGTGCAGTTTTGGTCAGTTTTCCCATTTGTTGCTGCACTGTATGTAAAGCCTCTTTTATCGGCTCAGAAAGGTCAGCGGAAAAGCTTAAAATATTTTTCAGCTGACACTCTGGACATGTTTGGCTTAAAAGTTACGACGTGCACTCGACTCTCAACGTTCCCTGAGACACGTACAGTAGGCCGAATATCGAAGTGTTTAATGTGTCTGATGGGCTGTTTGCTGCTGTGCTACACGACGGCTTCAATGAACTCTGACATCTGACATTTTTAGGATTACATTTAAAAAAAAATGTACAACAGGATTTACACAAGTCCTTTGCTAAAATAACAAACAATGTCTCAACTCCTCAGATATTTCTTTACTGTTTGTTTTCACATTGTGCACTTAAAGTGTTCATGGTGTTTTAAGGAGACGACATGCAGCCTTGGGATAATCACCACCAGACATGTTGGGAACAAAATTTATGAGGAAGACATATTTAGACTGCATAGCTCATTAAAAACTGAAGGAGCTACCGCAGCTCAGCCTATGGATACTTTATTCCCACAATGCCGTTCATCAACCGGGACGACTCTGCTGCTGATGTGCAATTAGTGGTGATATTTATGTAGAAAATGTCCTTTTGTGAATAATTTAATAAATAAACTCAACACGTATACATTACTGTGTGTGAGCCGAGAGGGTAACAATTCTGGACATCGCGTTTAGTTTTTCCTGTAGTCTTTGCTGAGATCGCAGACATGCTTACATACCAGTGGTGGATTTATATCTATTCTCACTTGATGCTCATTATTTCACAGATAATAATTCAGCTGCTTACATCAACAGTATGTGAGAGTACCTGTCAGCAGGAAACCTGAAAAATGGCCATTTTTAACGGTGGTTTATTTCTTCTTTCAGAGGAGAAGAGCGCCGTATTTCATTTCTGTCTTTGTTAGTGGCTGATGCCATTCCCTGAGAGAGGGGGAGTTTTTTTCCTTACTTGTTAATGGCGTTCTTTAAGTACTGCTGCAGCCACTTGGTCTCTGGATTGATGCACACTTCTCTGTTGCTCTTCAGCTTAGCACTGTGGAAGAAAAGACGATAAAAGAATTGAAGAATTTCTGCAAAGTATCCCAACTTTCAAAACTGGAGGTTAATACATTGATTATTTGATGTGATTTATTCCATTTTAAAATGCGGGTTTACATTTGCCTCCACAATTTCGACACTTAACAGTAAATTAATGTTCACATGAAGCCGGAGCAGCAGAGACAAAGAGGAAGCAAAATGTTTGAGTGTAACCCAACCTCGCGTAATAAATCGGATTCAGGGACATGTAACGGGAGGATATTTTCACCTCTGGGCCTTTTTTGTAGCTCCACATCCGGTGATAGTGTACAGTCGAGATATAGTTCTACTTTATTGGCTGTGCGGTCAACTAAATTGAAACAAGACCTCTCAGTAACCTCAACGAAACATGACTGGCATTTTAATTAACGTATCCTCAATGAAGCTCATCCAAGTTCCTTCACTGGTTCTCTTGTTTTTGGGAACAGTGCTTGTTGTTGTGCATGTTTTCCATAATAACTACCTATCAAAAGAGAAATCAAGTTCATTATTATTCTGCGAGATGCACACTGTGAAAATCATTGATGTAGTTGTAGTTCTTTAGTCGTATCAAATGTTGGAGAGTTTTTGAACCTTACAAATTTCGTTCTAGTTCCTACTGACATCTGGAAAACCAAGTAAGACGCAACAAATTCTTCAAACCTTAACACTCAAACCACCTGGATGGTCTGTTAAAACTCTGAGGACACAAGTATTTATACTTTCAACATAAAGGTCATAATATTTCCGAGAGCGCCGGATTTCACTGCTATCAGACTACTGAATCGGAGTTTATCATCACACATCTGTCCCAAACATACGGGCCTGTCTACTGGTAGATTCAGTGTGTTATCACTCATTTATTGTATTGAGCCAATGCTCAGACTGGACGACCTGCACCTACAGGACAGATGGTTACATTCATTTGTACCTGCAGTGTCTGAGTAATTATGACGGCAGCAAAAGTGCATAAAGAGTGACAAAGTCCTTGAATGTTGTAGATCAGAGTCAGTCGGATGGATCAGATACAAGCCTTTCACCCAGGACATCACTGTTTGTGTCCTGTGTGATAACAAAGTGTAGTGTATAAGTGTTAGTGTATTTGATGCACGTAAATTACGTGACATAATAGCGATGCCTAAATCTGACCACACTGTGACTGTTGCTGCCTTCAAATGGAACTGGGCTCATGGTTTACGCCGTCGGCTGAGCGTTCATATGGACGAGTCATGAGAACTCTGGAAACCACAGTGGCAAAGGCATAATGACTGAGAGAAGGCGAGGGATAAAGAAATTGCAAGAATACATTTCCTCAGACGTATTAAATAAAAAAAATAAAGTTACATGGCCTCAGACCATTTCCTAATACGTTAGCAAACACGTCACAACTCATGAACTCTGAACTTTCAGAATGTTCCGATGTTGTTCACACCACGAGAGGGAGGTGTTCGTATGAACTCTTCCCAGCAATCACAACCCCATTTAAAATGGAGCATAAGTCAGAACAAACGTGTTTATCATTGTTGTCGCTGGTGCTGTCCAACAGTCATATTGTGCTGTTAATGGGGCCAACTAGGAGGTTCAGTAGGAGCCTACTAGCACAAATATATTGGACAGATGTGTGATAACTACTTGTTCAATTGTCTAACAACAGTCTAATAAACTGGGTTTTACAGGTACGATATGATTTTTAAGTTGAAGAGATCCTCCGAAGATGCTTGGAGATTAAGAACTAGGTAGATTTTATTTCTGGCCAGTAAATCAAACTCGTGTTTTATTTTTCATGAAAGCCCATTTCAACAACAGCTCAAGAAAATCTTGGCAATCCCCCGAACATCTTACAACACATCCCTGTTAAAACCAGAGGATTAGTACTTCTAACAAGCTATCAAATCACAGTGGAGCTGCTAATCTAACGTCAGATAACCTGTATTTCCTACAAAAACATTTAACATAAATTCCTTTCTTAATGCTCGTTACAGCATGGAATAGAAATGTCCGCTCTAACTATGGTCCAACTCTTGTTAAATAAATCAGGACCTCGGAGCTGAAATGAGCGCAATATGTCAATTTATCGTCTGGTGTGGTTCATGAAGGCTGAGCTCAAAATCCCCTCAGATAAACTCTGAAGATCTCCGCACATCCTACAACACGTCCGAGCTGAAAACCAGAGGATTACTGGATGTAACAGGCTGTCACCGTGCGGCCGGCGGTGAAAAATCACAGGTCTCTGTTTCCACTCAGGGACAGCTGGGAGAGAGGCTCTCATCACGGATCACACTTCACTGGTCGGCTTGTAAAGCTGTCTCTCCGCGGCACACCAAACATCCTCGTACATAGTCGCACATAAGCATCGTACCCGGGAAAGCGGTTTGATCAGACTGGTTTGACGTGAGGTACAACTTAACGATAGTGGTCGCCTGAATTATGGTATAAATCAAAAGGTGCGTTTTTCGCCATACTTGCGGCCATTATTATTTTCTACCGTTCTTTTTGGGAAGGTGAAAAAACAAGCTTATCAACAGGTTTTTTTTTTTTTTTTCAGGTTAAAGTAAAGAATGCTGTGGATATAGCTTTAACATCTCTCTCACTTTCTCTCTTTAGATTATTTAGATTCAGATTCAGACAACAGGAACTATGGATCCCAAAAAGTTCAATTCATGTACATCATACCCAGTCCATACAGACAACTTTGAAACTCACAGGCAAAGTAATATCGTCACATGTCGGAGGCAACAGATCAACATGCATAGATTGTTACAAGGAAAGGAGCAGTATGATCTAAAATTAAGTTAAGATATAGTTATAGATAAAAGTAAGTTGTAGTCAATACAAGTCAGTCATTTAAAATGCCCACTGTCAGCGTTTAGTAGCCTGATAGCAGAAGAAATCAAAGACTCCTAGTCGTGATTTAAAGGTGCATTAAAATGTAATTTATGGTGGAACTTGGGTTATTTACAGGAGGAAACCTTTGATTGGATTGTATTTGAAAAAAAGTATAATTTTACACAAACATTTCCTTTTAATTCATACTAGTCACATTTCACCACGTTTTTGTCATTGTCTTTTCAAATATTTAACATTTACTTAAGACAAGCCAGAGCCTGACAGCTTACTTTAAAGTACTAGAAATCAAAATATACACCTGACATTTGATTCTCTAAGTTAAGTTTTTTTTGCTGCCTAAAATACATCTGGGAATGTTTAAAAAAAAATGTTTTTACACTTTTCTTTCGAAAATGTGATTCTGTTTTCTAAACCAGCAAAAAAAAAAAAATGTTTGTCTCCATATTTGAAAATATAGTTTGTATCATCACAGATAATATTTCCACTCATCTGATGAATTGTATTTACTCATCAGGATACAGCCAGACCTGCAGGGGACCTCAGCAGGCACAGAGAGTGTCTTCTTGTAATGTCTGGCCTGTTGATGTACAACTGAGCCACATATTTAGGAGAGGATTTGCTCTTTTTTTAGACGCTGCTGGCCGAGTTTCAGATCTGGGTGACCGGGGGGAGGAGGGAGGGACGGAGGAGAGAGGACGGGCGGGCGGGCGGGCGGTAGGCAGGCGGCAGGCAGTGGGGTCCTTTTCCCTCCGAACATGTGGATATCACGCCTCCGTGGCAAAAGGTCGTGTATGAGAGTTAACAACTCGGAGGTGTCGCGACTCGCTGCTCCCCTCTCGCCTCCCTCCATCTCTATCACACGACTCTGTAAATTAAACACATTCCTCTGCGCCTCAAACCGCTCCCCTCTTCTGATTCACTTTGGTGCACCCCCCCTCACACACACGCTCCTCCACCCCAGCTGCCCCCTTTAGTACGCCACCTCCCCTATTCCTCACCCCATTTCGATGCACACACACGAGCAAATGAGCAAATGGCCTTCGTGAACCTTAAAGAGTTGTTCAGGAGCATCAATCTAAGCATCGAATCCCTCAAACGAACGTGCGAGTCAGGAGGCCAAACGGCTCCGTAACTGGATCTGTGCTTGCTTATCCTCCAGGGATGCCCCCCTCGTTACCCCTCCTTTTTTTTTTTTTTTTTTATTATATTAGGGGGTTTGCCAGCTCATCCGCTCGGAAGCTGTCTGCTGTTTTGATATGTCTCCCTCCATCCTGTTTATCTGTCTGCTTGTCTGGATGACCAACAGAGAGCCTAAACCCTAATTGACTTGGCTGGAATTTGAGGGCCGGAGTTCCACAGGCAGCAGGTAGTAATTACTTCACAGCAGGTTAATACCAACAGCATGCTGGGATGGGATGAGTGTGGGAGGGTAGGTGGGATGAGGGCTCACGGTGGGACACAGGGAGTTTGGAGGGGAGTGGGGTGGGTGGGTGTAGTGTTACTGGCTTTCTTTCATCTGCCTCAATAGAGATATGGGAGCAGCGCTCTGCAGGCTCCTCGTCTCAATGACTTCTTGACTCCTCTGACAGTTTTCTGGAGGGAGGTTAGAGAGAGTTTGTAGCTCAGCCAGAGCGCTGCCTGTCCTCTTTGACCTTTTGCCATTCGGTCACCCCTCCTAACAGCCACCAGCCGCCCCCTCTTCCTTTTTGTTGGTAAAAGCTCCATAGCCTTTAAGCCCTTTGGCTGTATGGCTTCTGCAGTTTTCCATAGCCGACAAATGAATGAGGCTTTTTAGTTAATGTGTTCCAGACCAATGACAATATACTCAATGTTGCCGGCAATTTCAGGCGGGAAAAAAAAGAGTAGATAAGGGACACAGGGGTCGGCAGGAATACAAAGGTAATCACTTTGACCCTTAATTATTGCTTCCTTTGCAAAACATGAATGGTCCCCTCGAGCTCTGGCTGTTACCGCTTTCCTCTTTGAGTGTTGTTTTAAACTCAGCACTTTCAATCAGGGAAGAGTAGACGGACATTAACACCATACCTCACACATAGTCGCACATCAACAATCTATTTGATTTATATCCAAATAGAAAGGCTGTTGACTTAGACAAGAAACGCTATTGACACTACCCATGGTGTCTTGTTTTTGCACGGAAAAAAGTGCAATGAAACCAACAGCAGGGTGCACAGGTTTACGCATGGTTTAAAAAATTTCCCCTCGGGGATTAATAAAGTAACTACCTAACCTAACCTAACCTAACCTAACCTAACCTAGCAATGGTTCAGAAGCTCTCCTTAACAATTCATGGAGAGAAACTGACAACTGATTGATATCAACTGTCCATAAATCTTCTGTTATTGATGTGTGTGTGTGTGTGTGTGTGTGTGTGTGTGTGTGTGTGTGTGTGTGTGTGTGTGTGTGTGTGTGTGTGTGTGTGTGTGTGTGTGTGTGTCAGTGTGCTGCTATAATAACTTATCAGCATACACAGTATCTAATCATATACCGGTTTATTGAGAAGTTTAAGTCAGGGCAGCTGTACATGATCAATGTTGAAGTAATTTTTGGTGCAATATTTCACGATTTCTGTCAACTCGGTAAATCTATCAACATTTTGCATGTTTAACCTTTATCATTTGTCACATCACCACTTATTATATTCTTTCTCTGCACCTAACTCCCATTAAAGTCATTTGTCCTCTGCATGTTACTGTCAAGAAGGTTTGAACACTCACTCGCAAGAGCAACAACGGCCAACACGTCAAACGTGATCAGATCAGCTGAATTTTGTTTTAGTCAATAAAATACTCAGCACCACTATAGCGTGGAATTACTGTCAAAATGGTCACGCTCAATTACTGCTGCTCCGGATTAATAGATTGCAACTCATCTCAACGCTAAGCTCTGCAGTCCTGCTTATAGTGGGCATCATATTGGGGCACTGAACGTGAATTATTTTATGGCCTACATGAGGACCCGGTGAAAATGTATTTAAAATGTGTAAAACTGATTTGGTAGCGAGTTGGACTATCTGCTTTAACCCTTTACCTCTGAAAAGCAACCATCTCTCGACACATCAAGGACTGCAGGTTTTAGAAGCTTGACTTCAACTAATAAAAGCAGCACTGATGCTTCCAATTAACACGGTCAGTAAAATCCACCTGCAAACATTCGGCTGAAATCTAAAAGGATCAACTTAAAGAAGCCACATGAATGACAGAATCGTTGAAACAACCACGAGACAATTACACCAGGAAACACATTTCTTCCACGTTAATCCCCCCCTTCCCCCCCTCTGTAATTACAGACTCATTTACTTACATGACTTGGAAGGGGCAGTTGGGCGTGTGGAGAAACTTGAGCTCTTTGATGGAGCGCTGGGGAACCGTGTTGAGAGTGGAGCGACACCAGCACCGCTCAACCAGACTGATGGGCTTGGCTGCAAACACACAATGAGGACAGAGTAGCATTAGGACAAGAAAACGTCAACTTTTAAAAAAAAAATGTTAAAGTATTGATTGGTCCTATTATGCAACATTACGGAAAACTAAGTAATACTTCAGCTGATCAGCTCGTGGCTCTCGGTGCTCTTACTGCTAAACAGATGTCTCAAACGGGGCAACAAAGAAGGTCTTAAAGGTTCTATAAAGTTTGGAGAAAAAAAAAATCTTTGGTTCATTTTATGGTTTGAAGAACCAAACTCCAGACAGACAAAGCTGTATCTGCTTCACTTTATATTAGTTTGAGAGCAAGAGAACAGGTTAACATCCAGATCTTATGTCCCACTTTATAGATCAGTCAAATGTGGCAGAACTGAGAATTCAAGAAAGATGATATTGTTTACTTGAGAAAGCAAACGAATTGTTTTCTCAAGGTTGAAGTAGATAAAATGACTGAAATGCAACTGTGGCTAAATTTTCTTTCAAACACTTCCAGCCATTTCATTGCTTATTAATACAAAAAAAAAAAAAAAAGGGGGTCATTTCAGTTCCGGTGAGGTTTTAAATATTTACATCAACTTCAATTACAATCCAAATTCAAACACAGTAGCTTCTAATTCAATTGAGGTTTGATTAAAAGCCTGTTTAATCGACTGTAACACATCTTTACAAAGCATGGGAATGTCTGAGTTTACCTGCTATTTCTATGAACAACATGTTCATTAAAAAGAGATTAGCCCTTTCTGACCACTCTTTCTCTCTCTCTCTCTCTCAAACACAAGCAGAATTTTAGCTTTTCACTCCTGGAGCATTCAGCCGGGCCACTCTGAAGGAGAAGGGTCCTCAGCATTCAATTTTCAATATTCGCCTCTTTTATGAAAGAGCCCTCTCCAGCTCAGACGGCATCAACAGCCTCTGTGGAAATCACCTCGAGTACATTCTTAAAATGATTACAAATCACCCCTGTGCCTCCACGGAAGCTTGTGGGGGCCCCGAGGACCCCAGTTTCACACTAATACCCTCCAATACTTTTGTACTAATCTGCCTTTTTAAAGTGAAAGAAATGATGATGGCTGTAAAACATCAGTGAAAAGATGAAAAGGAATAACCTGCAATAAAATGTAACGGAATTAAGAGACCAGACTAACAGCTTTGACGCGAAAAATGCAACACTGAACCTGCAATGTGTTTTAAGAAATTATAAAATATCACAGAACGCAAAATTGCAAAAACTCCTTCTTTGTGTCAGCCTTTTCCTGCGCAGATAAACACCCTAATGACTTGAAATCAGGTGTAAGTAACAGACCTTTCCTCCAGGGCTCAACGTATTCCCATTGACATGCATGTTTAGAAAGAGACACCAAATGTTGTGCCACAAATGGCCAAATCCTCAGTAATATTGGCCTAATGATTCACACCCATTCAAGGTCTTTTCTCATGCAAACTAAGGGATCATTATGCAGCACCAGGGCCAGAAGCACTACTGCTATCCCCGCCGCATTGATTATCCCTAATTAGAAACTAATTATAAGAAAACAAAGCAAAAACACAAATACACACATTTAGACCTTACTCTTTAAAATGCAATCAGGACTCTAACTGGGGTTGAAACAACAAGCTTAGCATAGGGCAGGCCAGCCGACTCAACACCCTGTCTCGTCCCCTGCTAAGGTTAACGTGGGAGATTAATGCGGGGTCACTGTGGAGGAGGCATGCCACTGCGGGTACAAGATTTTAGGGCAAAATATTAAACAGTCACTGGAAAACCCGATATACTTCTCATTTAAAAATGTTACAAAAAGCTGCTTTTGTTGATTTTTGATTTGTCAATATTTTCTCTAGCTACAACTTCTGCTATCGGTGTCTTTCATTGAATAAACATGTCTTTTCATTGAAGGCCAGTATTTTCTCACGCAATCATTTTGATAAATTCACAAATCCAAACTGTTAAAAACTCAAAGATACTCGAGCAAAAAAATCTCCTTAACGAGAGCAAAACTTTGACACTTCTTATTTGTAAAAAGCCTTAAGCAATTGATTCATTCTCAAAATAGTTTCAGATTTGCAGTAACGGAATAGTCTCACTTAATATAATCCATGTGTGAGAATCTGTCAAAATAGAAAAAAAACAGGATATTGGAGAGCTGGAGTTTAACAGTCATTTGTCAAAAAGAGTCTTTCTTGTCTGTAACAAATGAAACTGATTAACCATAAAACCCTTTAAAATGTAGGGCAATAAAACATGACAAAGAACTACTTACCATGTTAAAACTCAGGCTTTGGTAAGGACGAAGAACTTAAGACACTCTTTTTCTTTGAATTTAGGCACTCTAGCTGGTTTTCTGATCTAGACTGAAACCAGAAAAATGCAAGTTCCTATATAGCGAATAACAAATAAAAAAAAGGCCACATCTCAGAAGCTTAGGCACTCAGACATCAAAACAGCTTATTTGGTCAAATTTCCTCAATCAAAACCTTCAAAAAACAGATCAAATCCCTCTACACCATTTAAAAGTGCCCCCCCGGAGTCTCCCATCCCTCTCCTGGACTCACCGGTGGAGGCTGGTACATGTGTGGCCACGGCCAGCAGAGACATCAGTGCCAGCAGTTTGACATCCATGGTTGGTGGGCTAACAGGCTGCAGGAGGGCTTCTCTCTCGCTCTCTCTCTCGCTCTCTCTTTCTTCCTTCCTCTGTTACAATCCAGGGCTCGACTGTGGCTGCCAGCTCCGCTCTGCAGTGTTAAATCTTCAGATGGGAGTGAGAGAGCGAGTGAGAGAGAGAGTGAGAGCAGGGAGAGGGAGTCCCACTTTCTCAGGAGGGAGGGAGGAGGTGGTGGGGGTCACAGCATGAAAGGAGAGGAGGAGAGAGGAAGGAGGGAGGGAAGGGATGGGGGGGGGGGGAGCAGTGGCGAGTTGGTGGAGACTTCCTCGATTTGTAAATGTGTTGGCTGGGAGCGGAGGAGAAAGTCTGAGAGAAACTATTCTTTCTCTCTCACTCTTTTGTTTTTTCTTCTTCTCATTTTTCAGTCACTTTCTCCCTCAGTATCACTTCATGATGTTGAGTTCATCCTCTTTCTTCTCCTTTTCTTTCCTCCTCCTACATTTTTGGGTGTACTCTCTCAGCATCTTCTTGCCATCTTACACACACGCACACACGTGCACACACACACACACACACACACACACACACACACACACACACACACACACACACACACACACACACACACACACACACACACACACACATCCCTCACACACACACACACACACACACACACACACACACACACACACACACACACACACACACACACACACACACACACACACACACACACACACACACACACACACACAGAGTACAATGTACAGTTTCCACTATGTCCCACCAGCAGTCCCTCAGTCTATTGTCAGAGGCAGAGCTTCCTGCTGTTGCACTTTTATTGTTGTATAATTCAGTTGAGTGTCATGTTATTATTTCCTGGGACACACACTGCTCTCTCTCTCTCTCTCTCTCTCTGTGTGTTCTCCACTTTAGCTGCGTCTCTCTTTCCCGTTTTCTCACTTGTTGACTCCCTGTCTTCTGGCTGGGCTCCCATCCATGACGCCTGGTTCATGTCTTTATTGGGCTCCACAGGACTTTCATTGTCTGCTCTGTGATGAAATCATTAAAGGACCATTTAGACCTCACATTTGTACCATTAATTTGGGAAAAAAAAAAAAAGGGGAGAAAAGCTGGGCTGAATAAAAATGTGAATTTGCAGGCTTTTTGTAATGGCCAAAAGATGATTTAAAATTAGGTTTGGGAGTGAGGCTTCTGCAGGGCAAATCATAGATGATACAGACTTAATGGATTTTTCACAGTTTAACAGTTTATTTAAGATCGATTTCAAAAGGAAGTCGAGGAACAAATATTTGCAGCGTAGACGTTTTATAATATGAGAAACATTGTTTTTGCTTCTTTTATACTCATACATGAAGTGACAACATATAAAACAAGAGAGGAAGTTGAAGTCTGAAGAGACGTGTTGCACCAGTGATTTTCTTAAAATGGAAAATGTTCTGTTACAAGTTGCTGAAAAATGTAGGTCTGATTCTGTGAAGGAACTGTAAAATAACAGTAAGATAACTGTCAGCTGTAAACTAATAATCAATCATTAGAAGTTGAAAGCACTTCCACCGTACAATAATATATAGAAGCAGATTTTTATTTTAGAATTTTTCATTCGATTAAAAAAAAAGAAGGGAAAGTAAAAAATAAAAACAATTTGGGACAATAGTAGTTCTCCAGTTCAGTATTTTCCATTCTGAATCGTTTTCTGATCTACAAAACAAAGTCAGCAAAGCTCTCACTTCATTTCTTTTCCATATAAAAACCTAAAATGTGACTTACAAATTATATATATTACCAAATTATAATTGTAGGTTATTTAAACACCTGCAGGTCAACGATTTGATTCATCTCAAAGCCACACCGTGCGTGACCACCCGCTTCAATTTGATATGAAACAAACACTCGGCGCAGACGGAAACGATGCTGCAACGAGTCGGAAGAAGCTCGAAGAGACAGATGCGAGTCCTCAAACAAAGCACTTCGTTTTAACTGATGGAGAACTTCCAGCTTCGTCTGGAACAAATCGAGAAATGCGTTACGGCGACGCAGATGTGTGGGTGCTGCTGCGCAGCTGGTATCGAATGCATGCGTGTACATGTCCGTACGTGCACGAGTGTGTGTCTGCAGACATGCATGCGAGTATGCATGTTTCTGTCTCCTTCCCCCTTCGTTCTGCTGCATTGAATCCAGCAGCTGGTAAACTGAAACCGGTCGTCATGCCAGAACTTGACGCCGTTTCTGCCGGCGCAGTTGGGGGGCGATTCAACCTGGGTGATTCAAACCCCCACCCTCCCACATGCAGCCCTCTACCTCCACCACCATCACCACCAGTAATAAAACCATACACTGCTAAGGGACTGCTTGTCAGTTCATGCACTGAAATCCCTCCCCTGCAGTTTACAGGCCTTCACAGGCGGCGTGCTGAGAGAGGGCTCGCAGGTCTGAGGCCTGCTGGAAGCTGTAAACCTGAGAGGGTGTTTACTATTAGCCAGAGTGTCATTCAATAGAAGTGCCATTAACAGCAGGGAGATGTAACTGAGCTGTGAAGAGACAAACATATAATTACTTCTGAGGAATTTACTTGGTCTTTTTTTTTTTTTTTTTTACGCAAACAATGCATTTTTATGACCCAAGCAAGTGGCAACACAAAATCAATCCAGTTCCTAGTTTACAGTCATGAAGACAGATGTTCTGTGTTATATTTGTGTGGATGTTCTACCCTTACTAAATTATAGAAAATTGAGTTTGAAATACCTGCCTCAGGGATTTTTGCTGCTATCCTAAAATAAAAAACTCGGCTTTCTTTGAGTGCGTGTTTACACTATTGAAACATTTAAAAAAAAGTATATATAAATCATCAGCAACAATGATTTTTAGAAACAAGGGCCTGGTTAATCTGGACGATTTACAGAATGATAATCGTAATTTACTTTTTTACTTATTAAGAGTGGAGAAATGATTTGTTCTCTTGAATCCAGGCTTTTTGAAAATCAACGTTCATATTTCATCAGAAAATAATGCCAGTGACAAAAAAGTAGAAAAGGCTGTGAAATGCAAAAACGAATTTATTGCATGTAGGGAAAAAAAAAAAATCTATTGCTCAAAATTTAACAGAACATTCTTCGCTTATAAAGTATTCAAATGTAATTTTTCACAACACCTCAAACCAAATTCCATTTACCTCCATAGAATAGATGATGCGGGTTTCTAAGGTCTAATTTGATTAAACACAGTCCGTCACAGTAAAGCTCAGCTCACTTGTGCCCTCTGCATCTCCAACATGCATGTTTGGTTTTCCTACAAATTCATAGAATCCATGCAGGGTGTAACAATTTTGTTATTTTGTTTCTATAATGCCGACGCAAAATAAGTCCGTATCATGTTTCGAGCAAACACTAACATTTACAAATTATCTCAGGTAAACCCTCAAACTGCATAAAACCTTGTCCGTCTCATCGTCGCAGCACCGACGCTTGTATTTACCGAGTCACAAAAACAAATGTCAGATGTGTTTTGGCCGCTCGAGTGCGAACACGCCGCAGGAGCCCTGCTGCAGCGCAGGCCGGGAATGCGCTCGGCACGTTTGCCGATGACCTGCGGGACAGCACTGTCACTTGTATCACACGTGGGGTCAAAGGTCAGTGTTTCATGTGCCTGTATAGGGTTACAGGCAGCAGAGCTGCCAGGTCTTTGTTCTGGACCAGCCCTGATAGACGAGCTTGCACAAATGACTGCCGTGATGAGGGAAGTGATGGAGAGCAGATGAGTGTTTGGTGTGGGTGGATGGTCTGCATCAGGTCCACACACACACACACACACACACACACACGCACGCGCACACACACACACACACCACACCACACCACACCACACCACACCACACACCATCCTTTCGAAATGAAGCAATTGCCCAAATAAAGATAATGAGGTACAATAAACATCTTCTTTTTCACCATAAATGTGTTTAATTATTGTAAGCCTGGATCTCAACAGGATGTGAGACTGGCTGATTAGAAAGTAACAGAAAAATATTCAAACAGAAATAAAACACAGCTTAAAATCTCTCTCTCTCTCTCTCTCTCTCTCTCTCTCTCTCTCTCTCTCTCTAGTAAATTAAAACAAAATATGATAACATGCATATCCAGTCACATTTTTCCGGCCATAAAAACAAGAGAGTTTATATGGAGCTCGGTCCACCTCATTAATCATCTTTCATCACCAGTTGTGTCATCGCACTTAAAACAAGCCCACACAAATACATCATTAATGTCTTTTATGCCATTCCGTGTAAAAATGAAGCCAAATAAACACAGACTAATCCTTGCCGTAATCTCCCGTGCGACGGCAGATCCGGACTCTGCTGTCGGGGTCCATGTGAGAAGATTGCTTTGTGGTTCGGGGTTTATTGTGTTTGTCCAGCAGCTTCGGTCTGGTGCTGAGTTTTATTTTATGGTGGCAGAGCAGATGAAAGGTTTCCCTCCGCCGGGCTTAGATAAACAGTAGTTCAACATCACAGCCGGGGCTGTACGAGGGCCTCGAAATGTGCCATGTAAACACGCATTAATCAACATGTGAAGAAATTCTCAAGAGCACCAAGTATATCGTCTGCTGGATGGTAATAAGGCTAAGTGTTGAGTAAAAAACAGTCCTATGTGTGTTAGCCAGTTTACGGTATATAAAAGATTTACAGTCTCATGACTCTGGATTGGATTTGGGTTTCTCCCTGAGAGGGAAGAAAGTTGAATATATATTGGATATGTATGTGTGTGTGTTGCATCGGTGTGTGTTTATGGTGGTGATGTAAAGCTGCGAGTTTTGTAAACAGGATGAAATGGGGAGGGGTTTGGGGGGGGGTAAGGTGTGTGTGTTTGGGGGTGGGAGCGGTAAAAGAGGGGGATGGGTGTGTGATGTGTTATTTGGGGGGGGGTCCTTGTTATCAGTTGGCCCGCTTTTCTTTTTTTTTTTACTTGAGCCTCAACAGCTGGCACCTCAGGGGGAACTCACTCTCTCTCACACACACACGCGCACACACACACACACACACACACACACACACACACACACACACACACACACACACACACACACACACACACACACACACACACACACACACACACACACACACACACACACACACACACACACACACACCTTGTCCTAAATTTAACCAGATTTTTTTTTTCCCTATGGGTTGGTGCGCATTCAGGTTCAGTTCCACACTTGGACATAAAAACATGTTCACACACACACGCACACGCACACGCACACCTCTTGTTTCAATTAATTAGCCAAAATGAGGTTTCCATCAATCCGTAGTGGCTCAATTATTCTCGTTGGTGGCTGCAATAATGATCTTTTTTTATTATTAGTGGCTCAGTGCACAACGATGGCTTAAAAAAATGTAAAATCTGGAGCTCAAATCACGGCTGTGTCCGAGTTCAACCTCATACAGCTGTTAGCATGACTGTTTATCATCAGCTTCTTTGTCAGTACTTTAGCAAGTACTTACTCTTTCAGTACTTCAGTACAATACAGAAACGCTAAAGTAAATCATGCCATATCTGAAAGATTTACAGTCGAAATCAAACATAAATTATACTCTGATAATATACACGTGTAGAACAATCAATTTCTAAAATAAATGAGACATTTCAAAAGTAATTAGGAATGTCAAACATTCATTGCATACAATATAATGATTAAGTATAAAACAGTTAAACAACTTGAGACAACATTCACTGAATAATAATGAAGCACATTAGCTTTGATAGCATTGAAACCAGTTAACGGTTTTAATCCCTGAATCAACAATCACCGTCTACAAAACACACAAAATGTTGCAGGCAGCGCCGTACAATCGTTTAAATGAGTAAAATACAAATAATAGTACAACACTTTGTGGGAACTTAGTTGGCAGAAGTCTAATAGACTCGAAGAAACAATGATTAAAGACCAAAGAGGTCTTGGCTGAACAAAACATGGGGAAAGCTCCTCATTGAATCCAACTCTTGAGCATTTCAATCCCACATTTCCCATCCACATGTACAGCACATACAGTCAGGAAGCTGTGCACGCCTGCAGAGAGTGATGATAAAGACATTTCCATGTGAATAAGCGACTGCTTTTTAGGTATAAAACGTCCTGAATGCGTTTGAAGTTTTCAGCTCTCTTTGGCTGTCATTTATGGGAGAAAGGCCTCTCAATGACTAATCCAGTTTACTTTGTGCCCGTCTGGGGAGGAGAGAATCTGGCATGACACCAAATGCCACTCAATAGATGCTTTCCCAAACAAAGGCAAAAAAAAAAAAAAAAAATGTCTGCCCCTCCTCTGCTCGCCTCCTCGCTCCTCGTTTCCTGCTTGACAAGCACATTGAATCCGTCTCGTCTTTCATATATTTGTCAAGAGCATGGTTTGTATGTGACCTTGTTGCCATAGCTTCAGCTCCTGTATGGGACAGGACATGTGTTTACTGTATATATTATGGGATGCTGAGAAAGGAGAGGGCGGACTGGAGTGCTTGTGCCCTTTGGTGCCACATTCAAGTGTGAGACGGTGTGTTTTTTAATGCTGGGCAGTTGTCTGCTCCTCGTCTCAGGGAACTGCTGAGAGCTGGAGGCCATATAAAGGGATGGTCATCACAACTCGAGCTGTAATTGGATGGGATGTACCGTGAACGCTCAGTGACCACAGACGTGTGGTCGAACCGCACGAGTGTAGTTCTGTGAATGAGTTAGTATGTCTGTTGTATGTTAAGTTTGCTTTTTATAGACCGGAATGAGAAAAGACGAAATTCTTGGGGAAAAATACCAATGAATTCTTAAATAAAGAGTAAATATGACCTTTGGAATTTGTCCCATTCATATTTTATTAATCATACTTATCATTCAGTACAATGAGGTTGTCATTTGTAGGGTCCAGGAATGGAGAACTGACGTTTCTGTTCAGCAATCAGCATGAAGTTGAGAAAAACTTTGGCTTACAGTGTGAGAAATTATTGACCTCAAACAAATTACCCAAAATAACGCAATCAACAGCTTCAGTTTCCAGGAGTGCAAAAAGAAGATCAAAATTTTTATAAAATGTTAAATATAAGAAATTTTAGCAATATAAATTGAATAAATAGTGGCTACTATGTGATGCATTTGTATTATTTCATGCATAAGTGTCTGCAGTTGTTTGCAGATACATGCATGTGAACCAAGTGGCAAGCCAACATGACATCACCCATTGATTTGTGATTCTTGAAACCTTGAGTTTTGCATCTTGGATTTTTGGAGCCAGAAGCGACCATATTTGGAAGATCTGGGCAGGAGCGAGGGGTAGATCTGATGGAGAACACGAGGGCACTACGCCCGCCCACTTATTCCAACAACCGGACTGCACCCCAGGCATTTCAAATAAACCAAACATATCACTTTTTGATGGCTGATATCTAATTAACTATGGAGTTGTTCTCAGAAGAACCACCAGAGCACTGATCAGAAAGAGTGAATTAAGCTCACGACACCATGATGACATGTGGAAAAAAATGCATTGACTTTGTATTTCATGAGAGACGGTGACGCTTTTTTAATAGGAGTCTATTGGAGCAGAAGTTTTTTTGTGGCCAGCACCTAATTGCCCTTGGTGGTATTGCACTTTAAGGCACTTTCACATAGTTTTTTTTTATATGCAGTCTATGACGTGATGTGAACCGGGTAACAAGTACAAAGTTTTGAAATCTAGTGCTGACTGTGTTTTGATTGCATGTTCATATATAATGATCAAAAAACAGACTGAAACACGATGAATAAGAATTTTATTTTATTTTTTTTTTTTTTTACACAGCCTTGTATTAACACTCAGCATGCAAACATTTAACCCATCAGCTGTAGCCCTGGACATAACAACCATGTCATTGATGTTCTGTTTACTTGGTTGGATATTTAAGTGCAATTTCAATAAAACCAAGTTTGAAATGTGTTAGCTGTGTACCTATTAAAGCAAAAACACATGGGAACTACAGCTAATATGCACACTTCAATATTTATTTATCAAAAGTCATATGGTTTTTGCAATAATGATCAACGTTATCACGCATCTCACTGACAGCCCGTGAAGGCTTCTTCTGGACGTGACAGTTTTCATGACATCACAACTGTGATTTTTGATAGAAAAGACACACTAATAGTAGCATCTGTTCGCCCCTCCTCCTCCAACAATCCCATGACGATGGCTGATTGATGGCTCTGTTTCAGATTGACAAGTTTAATTTCCCTGTTTGTCTGAAGCTCAAGCTGATGGAGGCCAAGAGGACTCGGGGGTTAAAAAGGGGATAAATTGAAAACACCAGGTTGCATGGCAGAGTCTTAGAGAACATTTTCCTCTGCTGAGCTGTTCAGCCTTGGCAAATTAAAGTTGACTTGGCTTGCACACGTCTTCCAGCTCCAGCTTTGATAGTAACATTTCTGCAAACAGCAGCGTTTTGTTGAGCCCACTCTTTGCTCAATCTGCAGTTTGTTGTGCTCTGAAATAACTCAGAACCTGCTCAGTCAAATGAGACTGGGTGCTGTTTTTGTGATGTAAATTACTTATGGTCTCTGAGGGCTTAATGGGATGTATGTCTGGCACCTCAGGAGCAAATGTGTTGTCTTTGGCACACACGCATAACTTCAATTCAAACACCAGATACAATACATCCACACATTTTTCAGAGCTGGCTTCTCTGCATCTTTTGACTGATGCACAACAAACAAGCCGCGCAGCGCTGTGGTACCAGGCCAGAGCCGAGGCCAGGCAGGGAGGACATCTACAGTGTGCTGAGATGTGGCTGAGGTCATGACCCTGGCAGATTGGACAGCCAGCATCAGTGTGAGTCCTCCTCACTGCTCCCCATCTGGCCCGACCTCACCCTCTGGGAAGTGGGAGGCAGGCAGTACTTTCTCTTTTTAAACTGTTAAAAGCTACAACAGCGGACACTGTTCCACAGCCAACACAAGGCTCGCCAAACAAGTGGTTGATATGGTTACGTTGTTGTGGTAGGTTGCTTGGTTAGAATTAGGGTTAGGCTGTTGCCAAGGTTAAATATTAACAAAAGCCAATACTGATTCAGGATTCAGGTTGTTGCGGGCGAGAAGCGTGTGTGTGTGTGTGTGTGTGTGTGGTCATGTTGGAGAACCTAGTTGCCATTGCACCACAATTCAGGTTTGCCTTTCATGTTTAGATGCCTAAGAAGCTGACAGTAGAACTCTTTGTTGACAGTCTGACCCTGAGGGAAAAATCCACGTTGCACCGCCCCGCCAATGTCAAAGAAAACCCAACTCGGTGCACCTCTGACCACCTTTGGTCGTGGACAGTGATGTTCATCCCCTCTTGAAATGCGAATAACACCCACCTTCACCAAACAGGTGTCTGCATAATTTAACTGACAAATCTAGCATGTATGTGACAAATAGCAATGATAGTTTTTAAGAAACTTTTTCTTGAAATACATTTGTGTCAAACATTTCCCTCAGGTGATAATCTGTGCGATCTAGAAGTCTATTATCTGAGACATTCAGGATACTCTGAATCGTTTCTTCCTTTTTGTTTTCCATTTCAAAACTGTTTCACTTGTCAGTTTTCTCCTTCACCCTGTAATTTGGTCATTTTCCCTGTCTTCACTCTCCACTCCTCCATCTCACTCAATGTTTTCTTTTTTGTCACCTTCTTTGCCACCTCTAATGTTACCAGTCATTTATTCTATCCGTCTTTAAACCACACCGGGCTTGTTTTCACACCATTAGTGCTTGTTCACACCGTCAGCAGAGAAAACTCAGCGGTTGATAGGATCTAGAAGTCAGCAGCTGTCCTTTCGACATATTCAGCCAAACTGCCGAACCACATGCGTAGAAGTACAACCATTCACGCAGGTTCACGTATGGAAGTATTTATTAGCGAATCATCTGTCCAGCTGCTCTGTTTCGGAAATATATTGGTTATTCATTATTTTCCAAAAAGGAATATTATATTATGTCACTGTGGGCAAAGTACGATATTAATGTTGAAGACACATGCACCACCACCATGAGCTAGGTACACCTGGACAGGTCGTCAGTCCGTCACAGGGTCAACACAGAATGACAAACAGATGACAGACAACCATTCATTCACACCTACGGGCAATTTAGGATCACCAATGCACCTAACATGCACGCCTTTGGACTGTGGGAGGAAGCTGAAGTACCCGGAGAACATGCAAACTCCACACAGAAAGGCCCCAGTCCCAGCCAAGGTCCCAAAGTAGCCCCATCCCCACTTGAGGTTCCATTAATAATTGGTAGTAAAATAACGAGGCGAGCTCAGAGCCTTTGTGTCTTACTTTGAAGGAGACAAAAAACATAGTTTAATCCATTCCTTTTACTTTCACTGTTAGGTTTTACGTTTAGGAAGGAGTAAAAAAAAAAAAAAAAAAAAATCACCATATGCCCCCTTGACTAACCTTTAAATAATGTCACTCTTAATACCACATGCACATCAGTTAATTTCAACTTGAAGTTGTTAGTTTGAAATCATTTTTTTTTTTTTCAAAGGAGGGGTTTATTGAAGCTTCACATTTCTTCCTCATACCATCATCTACAATGCGTGATTAACTGAAAACAACATGTTTATTTTAAATACACAAGGGCTGCATCAGAGTGAAATTAGACAGAGGAAGAAACACAAATGCCTTGCCTCGAGCAGTGGTTCTCATGGGATGTGCTGTTTGATGACGGGATTTTTTTTTAAATTTTTTATTAATGATAAACTGTTGTAAAAATACAGACCAACTAAAATACAGTATCGGTGAAAGGATCAAACATTAATCAGCAAATGTTTTGAGTGTAGGCCATATATATTCAGACTTTAGAAATAAGAAAGAATAATGTGGCAAAACTGGTTCCATTATAGCTCTAAGGTCCTGAACTTCAAAACAAGCCTTCTATAATAAATATAAAGACTTCTGACATGCTTTGGTGTAAACATCCCCCCTTTTTAATCTTACCGTTTATCCTAATCACATTATCTACTACACTAAATATTTTTATAATCAGTATCAGGTTGAGTTTCATTTCGAGACTAAAACCTTGCTGCCACTCAGGTCGTTTTGTCCACTCAGCGTTTTACTGCAGACCCATTAACTGCTATTATGAGTCCCCTCCTCTCAGTATTGCCAATTTATGACCCGTCTGTGAAAACATGACAGGGGTCTCCTTCTCCTCCCTCTTCTCCCTGGACAAAGGGATAACAAGCAGAGAGCTTTACCCGCCCATTGAAGTCTCAGTAAGATAGTTCCCAGATGGAAGAAAGTTATAAATCCTCACACTAGATGTGAGGTGACAGATCAAAGTCCTCGTGTCGCCTTCCTCTACAAACGGTGGCACAGGTTGGTCATAGGTTTCCTCTTGATCCCTGTGCTGAATCAAAGCCTTTCTCACATTCCCTCAGGAGGTCAAATATGAGGGACATTACAGCGGTTCTTCCAGATGTGGACTGTCACATGAACAGATATCCAAGAGAGAAACATACATCTATATGTCCAACACAAATTCTCTTCAGCTCAACACATGATATGAACACATTACACATTAGCCACTTTATCAAATATGTCATCAGCTCACTTGGGAGTGTATTTATTCACTTTGAGTCAGGAAACATAATGCGGCGGTTTTAATATCTGTTTTTAAGCTGACTCTCCATTTAAAAGTTCTCACGCTATTAAGACAGAAGATTTCATAATTGTTTGTTATAAATCTCTTTATGCTTTCAACTGAAATACCAGAATATAAACTATGTGGAGCCATTTATCCACTGCATCAAGCAGCCCATGAGTGCACGCAAAGGGATCCAAGTCAGAAATGTAGCTTGTAGTTTAAGTAGTGGTTCATCTCCGCTGTTAGCTTGTATATATGCCGTAGATGTCTATTCATCTTGTTTGCATTTTGTTTAGTGTGTAGGATTTAGAGAATCTGTTGGCAGAAATGGTATAAATCCTTCACAATTGTTCTGGCAACGGTGGAATTGTCCATTAATGAGCCATGAAGGAACACACACACACACACACACACACACACACACACACACACACACACACACACACACACACACACACACACACACACACACACACACACACACACACACACACACACACACACACACACACACAGAATAAAACCGTAAGTGTTTTTTTCAGCTCTGCCACCCAGACAGATTTCTCCCTCAGAAATCAATAAGATTAAAGCCTAGAGTTCTTCTGGGGAGACGAGCAGGCATTAACAGTCCAGGACTGTTTATATCGACCAGTCGCTCATCTGTGCTGCTATTAAGGACCTCATCCTCTTGTGTATGAAAAAAATGATGGATGGATATGGTGACGTGAGTGAGACAAAGACACACACACTTACCATTCGCTGAATCTCACACACACAAATTCCATCCTCCTCTCTCAGCTTTCGGTGCACCTAACACCCGTCTTGAAAGATGGCGATGGTCTGGTGGAGGTGTAAGGTCTCAGCGAGCTGTGTTTGAAGTGTGTTTGGGGGGTTGTCCAGCTGGATCATTGTCCACTGACACACATGCACACACGGTGACCTCCGCTGCCGGGCCCGGGGCCAGAGACCCCGCTGAATAAAGGAGCAGATGGTCCAAAAGGTGGCTTCAATGGAAAGGGAGAAACTGTGTGTGTGTGTGTGTGTGTGTGTGTGTGTGTGTGTGTGTGTGTGTGTGTGTGTGTGTGTGTGTGTGTGTGTGTGTGTGTGTGTGTGTGTGTGTGTGTGTGTGTGTGTGTGTGTGTGTGTGTGTGGGCAGGTTTCTTCCAAGTTTCTGTATTTTCAATGCTTTTACGTGTTTGTGCCGCTCAGTCTTTTCAGTCGCGAGTATCAGTCTATTTCATTAGCTCCCTGTTTAGGCAGTATGCAGGAATTCCCACAGCTACGACTGCAGGCCACACACACACACACACACACACACACACACACACACACACACACACACACACACACACACACACACACACACACACACACACACACACACACACACACACACACACACACACACACACACACACACACACACACACACACACACACACACACACATCTAAAACAAATCTGTTTCTGTGTGTATCGCTGAACCGCCAACTGCATAAAACATCTGCCTCTATGGTTTTCATCACTTATCAGATTCAGGGCACAAGATACACAGAGCCGACTCAGAGCTACTGTTGTATCTCTAAGTTTGTAGATTTGAGATTTCACAGAACACATGCTGACTCAATATGAGCTGTGACACTTTTTATGTTTCCTTAATGACAGTGTTTTCTAGAGACAGAGCCTTGTCTCAATTGTAAAAGACAGACAACATATTACCAGAAAAATGTAAGCAGGTCTAATGGAGAGGTACTTTCAAATCCTCTGAAGCATTTCCACAATAATGTTTCATGTCAAAAAGGACACGCAGACGATTCCCTTGCCTTGTCTTTGTTCTTTCTTCTCAGCAGCTTCTATAAACAGACCCCCCCAAACCAAGTTTCCATTCAATTTGTGATTGTTAAGCCCCAGAGTGCTGAGCTATGCCTCAGATGATAAAATGTGCCTAAAATAGTGTCCAGCGCTGACCTTGGATCTGCCTATTGGTACAAAGTTTCCACGGCAATCATCATGGGAAATCTGTGTTTTTTGTTGATTAAGTTAAAACATAATTTCTGCAGCAAGTTAGTGCACCAAAATCATTTTCCATGTTCTTGATAGAGGCAAGATGAAGACAAAATAAAGATACCTGCAAACTTGAATAATGTGCTGTTTGGTCTGGTTGGTTTATTGGATGACGTAAAGACAAAGAAAAGGGTGACACTGAATGTATTTGTTCTCGGTGAAATTAAGTATTTCAAAACTCAAACCAGAAAGGTCTGGTACCAACATAGTTGTCCAGTGCAGCAATAACAACATGAGAACGATCAAAACCGGTTGAAATCAGGCTTTGAAATTTGAGATGCCTCCATACCTCCAGCACCTGGAGATACCGAGTACCAATTCTTCAAGTGGCTAATGTTTGAGCATTGATACCTTTGTTTTTGGTTGCATTACATCCTACCTTTGACAGCTCCAAAAAACAGAAAAATCTTTGTTGTTTTAATTATATTCAACCCCATTTCCCAAAAAGTTGGGAGGTTGTGTAAAATGTAAATAACAGAATTAGATATTTTGCAAATCTTGTAAACCCATATTTAATTAAACGTAGAACAAAGACAACATATTGAATGTTGAAACTGAGAAATTGTATTGTTTTTTCATCGCAGCCTGTGTTCATGGTGCAGCGGGCTTTCATGTCTTCCTTGACTCCACTGATTTAGATTTATAGGAAAGTAGGGTGAGAGAGAACAGAGGAGAGGAGGAGAGTGGAAACCTGGTTTGTTTTCACATCTTTGACTGAATCAACACTCACCATGTGGGATCAGCCGTTTGTTGACAGCTCTAGTCACTATAGTGGAGCCTGAGGTTACAGAGGTGCTGCAGTGGTTAGCACTGTCACCTCACAGCAAAAAAAATGTTCCGGGTTCGAATCCGGTCCTGGGCCTTTCTGTGCGGAGTTTGCATGTTCTCCCTGTGCTTGCGTGGGTTCTCTCCGGGTTCTCCGGCTTCCTCCCATCATCCAAAAACATGCACCTCAGGTCAGGTTACCTGGCGCCGCGCTAGTGGCAGCCTGCTGCAGCATCTCCCCCCTGAGAGCCCCCCTGCTGTAGTGAAGAAATTTCCCCTCGGGGATTAATAAAGTGTATAAAATTAAAAAAATACAGAGGTGAGAGAAGGAAGACGGGTGAGGGACTTTATGTGTGTGAGTGTGTGATGGCATGTGTACACGCTTTATTTTGCGGACTTGGTCAACACGCTCTCGTCGTGCGTACAAGGACTCATCCTCCATCATCGTAAACAAAACAAAATAAAAGTCTAAAATTATTGAAAGTGTGATATTAAAGCTGCGAATGGCAGGGATCACAAAGCAAAGGGGAGGTTCAGGTTAGTGTCTTGGACATTTACAGAAAATCATGCACGTTGGAGGATGAGTTTCCTCCATGCAGCTGCCAAAATAAACACACCAGAAAACACTTGACGTGTTTCAACATCACTGACGCGGCTCGCTTCGCCATCAGGAAACATTTTGAAGCATCGGTGAATCACTAAACTGTTTACTGTTGGGATAGAGACCAAAGAGTGTGTCTGTGTGTCTGTGTGTGTGTGTGTGTGTGTGTGTGTGTGTGTGTGTGTGTGTGTGTGTGTGTGTGTGTGTGTGTGTGTGTGTGTGTGTGTGTGTGTGTGTGTAGAAATACGTGCCTATGTGCTATTGCATGTATGCACGGCGTGTGTGACAGCAGCAGAATCTGGTAGACATTATCACCACCCATCTCTGCTCACAATCAGGAGCCACTTAACCGCGTGAGACAATCACTGCAGGGTTCACGAGGTCACCTCATCAACCGTGCAGCAGCAAACAAAAGGAGAGCATGTCGGAGGTTAACACGGGAGCCGGTAGCCTCGAAGACACCACTTACACAGATGCCCGCTGAATGGCAAAAGAAAATAGCTGCCTGGATTACACGGTCCAGCTGAAAGTGTGTTTGCACCCTGGGCGTCAAACTACCTCTTGTTGTTTTAAGATCCCTAAGTGCAAGTTCTCAGCTTGTCATTTTATTTTCACCAGATGACAGTGACTGGCCAGAATCTAACCGTTTCTTACATTCAATCATAAAATATGAATTATGAATGACTATAAACTTGACTATTCACTTATCAACGAGAGACACTTTTTTTTTTTTTTTTACACTTTATGAGTTTTGCTAGAATCACATACAGTCGATTGACCAATGAAGGAACATGGCTGCTTTCCTAGTTCAATAGTCGCTGTTCCTTGGCAGTGGAATCAACTGGTGCCTTCTAAATTTACATTTGTGTTTTACTTTGTTTTTGCCAATTTACAAAAGTAACAGCAGCCAGGATTATTTTTAGAATGAACGTTTTTTCTCAGGGGATGAAGTGCAGAAGACTGCAGTCTTTCCATAACCGTAACCAACCCCTTTGAGTTACCTAAAAATAACCATTTGAAACTCTTAAAAGCATATTAAACCAATAAAGACAGGCAGATAGGAAAATCGACGCGTCTGTATTATATTGATGCAGCGTCAAACATAATACGGTGTTGAGTGTTTCAGTTTCATGGCAATCAATCTAATTGTTTTTGAGACATATTTCTTAAAAACAACCTCTTGGTGATATAAAGTGGAAAAGTCAGTGGGTCACTGAATATTTCATCCTCTGGGATCCACGAACGTCTGTACAGAATTTTCTATCAATCCATATAGCTTTCTATCAATCCATAAGTGTTAACACATCCAGGGAATCACCAAAATAGTACGACTTGCCTTAGGGGCATCATCATCATCATGTAAACATTTTAATTGCAACCTTTTCAAAGAACTAAACCGACCAACCAACTGACAGATCAACATTGCTTTACCTGAAATCCCTAAAGAGCATCCTGAACAGCATTACGGTTCCTTTAACGCTGCAATTATTAGGACGTAAACATCATTTCTGGGGGACAGGACTAAATAAAAAGCTGAATCTTCATGCACAGTAGTCTTGTTTAAGCCAGTAGAAGACATGCTGAAGTGTGAAGTGTTCCTCAGCGAGACCCTGTGTTCCCCTCCGGTACCAGAGGTGCTGCTCAATGGCCGACCCTGTGGTCTGAACTTTCTGAACGTGACCAAGTAAAAAAAATAATTTACCTTTTGGGATCAATAAAGTAACGCTCTGTTATTCACTGCAGGAAACAGTTGACACTGAATGGAAAGACCAGAACAGTCTTATGGGTTCATACTGAACTGCAGCATATCTACATGTTTCGCCTTTTATTTAATCAAATCTTTTTATTATTATAAATGTGTGAAAGTAACTTAAATTTCTTGATTAGCAGCACTGTAGGAAAAAGTATCTAAGTGCCAAAGTGCCAAACAAAATATTCCAACTAGATATTCTGGGAAAAGAAAGAAGATCTGATGGGAAGACTTGAGAGTGCTTTGTTGAGACAAAGTCTATCAGTGCGTGTCGAGGAAGAGGATATGATGTGTGACTCCAGAGGCTCCAAAATCTCCGTAGTTTAAACTTAAATTACCCCATTTTGTTAAATTGAAGATGCCAAATAAAAGTACTTCTTCAACATTTTCATCCAACAGGCGCAGAGACTCGTTAAAAGTTCCTCATGAATTGATTGTTTGAATTTTGGATGACTTTTAACTCCGAATTTTAAAAAAAGAGAGAGACCTCAATCACTGAAGTAACAGAGACCTCTGAAGCCTGTGGTGTTTCTGTGGAATGAAAAAGCAATATTGGCATCTCATGTTAGCATGCTTGGTGCTCTGTGGCCTGAAAGGTGAGCAAAACAATCAAGAAATGAATGAAATGCCAGGGTGTGAAATACTCAATACATTTAAAGTAATTCCCTCGAAATGTCACATAATCATGATCTTAATCGGCACAACTACAAGAAACTGCTCCGGTCAAAAGAAGAGTAAATTCTTTATACAAACATAGAACTATTCCAATAAATACCAGCGCTTCAAAACCGTTCTAGAATACACACACACTCAAACACTCACTGTGGCCGTCTGGCCTGTGTTATGACCAAATCATCCACGCATCATAAACTTTGATTCCTTCCGAACGACAAACCTTGTAAAAGAAATCCCCTCTGCGAAAACAAGTGTCAGAATTTTTTTTTCCAAACAAGTCCGGAAGATTAGCCTCCAACGAGCTGTTATACACTTTTACACCGGAGCAACAGCCCTCTGATAATTTACTGTTTTCTGTTTGACTGAAGCTGAACAGGTTAGAGAGCCACACAGTGGGACCTGTCGCTCAGGTGGTGGGCTTAATTTATCCGTCCACGGCGGGCGGTGCTCAGACTGAGTTATGGAAGGAGAGGCAGCTCGGCGGGGCGCCAGGACTCACTTTACTGTTTATTTACACTCCTGTTTAACGAGCTTTATGATTCATAAGACGGCACTAACGGCCTTTATGGGACCAAATATTTATGTAAGTCAGACCTCTGGTCACTAGCGAGGAAACCAACCAACACACACACACACACACACACACGCACACGCACAAACACACACACACACACACACACACACACACACACACACACACACACACACACACACACACACACACACACACACACACACACACACACACACACACACACACACACACACACACACACACACACAGTGGTCTGTTTTTCAGTTTGCTCAGGAGCTATTTCTCATTATGAGCACGTGGCCCCAAAACACCTCAAAGCAGACAACTGAGATTAACTACTGATGAATGGCTAAAACAAAAATCTGTGTGTGTGTGTGTGTGTGTGTGTGTGTGTGTGTGTGTGTGTGTGTGTGTGTGTGTGTGTGTGTGTGTGTGTGTGTGTGTGTGTGTGTGTGTGTGTGTGTGTGTGTGTGTGTGTGTGCGCGCGCGCGAAAGTGAGAGTGACACAAAAAGAGAAAAGCTGGGACTAAATTCAGACCTCTGTCATACGAGGAGAGGAAAGAGAGAGTGACACATAGGGAGAGTGATGGTGCTGCTGTGTCTTCACTGGTAGCTTTGTATGATTAGCTCAGGAAGGTCTGGTTCCCATTACCTCAGTTCATGCTTCTGGACATGTCTGGTGCACGGGATGATGCTGTAGGCAGGGGTGGATTTAAGGATTCATCTAAAGGTTGTCTCCTAAATCTCCTCTCGAAACCACATTTATTATATTACAAATATCTTTGTGTTTTTATGAGACTTGGAGGTAAGGAGAATTGCTCCTTCCATTACCATTATTTTTTTTTAGAAACTCACGCTGCTAGCAGTTCCAGGGATAGCTGGAGAAAATTACCTCTGGCAATCTTTCCCTCATATTTTTCTTTAGGAATTCTCACACTGATAACTTTCTGTTTTACTGTTTGTGTTGAAACACAGAAGATTCCAAATTCCTACCAAAAAGAAACAAACACATTTTCCCTGTTATTTTAGAGATTTAATGAGTTAGAATAAAACACAATTTGCTTTATTTTATATTAAAAAAAAACAATGATAAATCTGTGGCTTTAGGCACTTCTTTGTTGTGTGAAAAGAGACGTGACACGTGTCCAAGACCTAAATCAAATTCTGGATTTTCCGTTTGTTTCATGGTCCAGGGCAGTGATTATTGAAAATCTTTTGTAATAACTTAACAATGGAAAATAAAATGAGCCATGACCGCATTTATCTTTGCAAGTTGTTCTGGAGAGAGGTGAAGCATAATCAATAGGTTACTTCTGGTAATTTGTGTTTCATATTTCACGGAGGAAAACCAAATATCAAGCCAAATACAATTAAAGTAATTAAAAAGCTATAAAAAGTGTAAAAAGCAAACAGTATACTATGACAGCAACATTCATATGTAATGGAAATTAAAGCCCGATTGTGAACAGTATAAGAGTTCCCAGGCTAATCTGATGAAGGGTGAAAATTTCAGAGTATTTGTACATAATCTGCTTTTCTCATTTCAAACAGGCATTTCCTTTGCGAGGAAAATGCAAATCCAAAACAATTTGGATGAACAAATTTGGAAAATAAACGTTCTCTCCTGACGCAGATAGTACCAAAAGATCAACCTCCCAAGTAACTGTCTTGTTGGGTTGAATTCGAGAGTCAGCTAAACCGACTCCATCTCTATCTGGTGTGTAAATAAGTGGTGTGGAATGTGGACCGGTGTTGATTCAAGCAGCAGCGTTGGTTAATCTTCTCCAGACCTGTCCTTTATAACCCTTTACAGCCCTTTATAATCCTTTAATAACCTCTGAGGAGAACCATCTTTATGGCTTTAATCATGACGACTGGGGTCAATCCACTTAGCACCAGTCTCTCCCCCATCACTTCCTCTTCACTTCCTCTTTCACCCGAACTTCATGAGCGGGATTAAATATAAGAGCCCTGCATGCTTTTCATCGTAATATCTGATCAAGTTTTCCAGCCTGTACTTTTTCTCAAATGATGACTTATCAAAACAATTGACAAAGTGTATTTCCAGTAACCACCTGGCAGGTGGAAAATCAAAAATGATATTAAATTGGATCCTTCACACTGAAAAGAGACCAGAAATATAAAAAAAAAAAGAATAGTTCCCCCTATTTTGAAGAGTACAATCTCGAACAATCATGTAGTCGAACATCTGTTTCATTCGCCGATTCAGTTCAAGACTGATGTGGCAGTTTCTACAGCAACAAGTAGATTTCTAACTTTCTCTAATGTTTGCTTTAATCAGCAGAGGTGCTCAGTGATAGGCATTCAGATGCTGCTTGGGGATTATTACATTTACGCGCCAGCTGCACCGCAGATAGATACAGTATCGTGATAAAAATGTTGATTCACTGTGGATTTTTATGTGTCCAAAATGATTTATTTAATCTTGCTGCTGTGCCAAAATCTTTCCTCTGTGATTAACTTAAACTGAAAACCTTCAGCTGGATCTTTAACTGGTCCAAGTTGTTTTAGGGATCATTTGAAACATCAACAGATCTGTATTGTTTCAAGCTGTTCTAAAGGAGAGATAATTAAAATATATGCTATACAATACGAGATATTAACTGTTCCAAGGTGAAAAAACAATTCAAAGATGAATATGGTAGCAGTCGGGAGTGGTTTTTAAGACGCTGAATGAGAACCTGCACACATTTTCTCAAAGGGATATCCAGTGTTTTGGAAATGAACTCTTGAAAAATCTTTGTTCCAAGACAACTCCCCCCGGGGCACACAGGGCACACTTGAACACAGAATTTACACCTAAAACAGGTCGTACCCGCCAACCTGGAGGGAAAACACACGCCCAAACACAAGAACCAAATCTAAACGTCTCAATCAGTCTGTCAATCTGCTGGAGTTTAGACTTAGAGTGTTGGGAGTCTTGTCATGTCTCCATGTCTGAGGATTAAGGGGTCTGTTGGCATACAGGCTCTGCACTCCTATAGTCTTCTATACGCTCCTTTTTTACACCTCAATAAAGGCCAGTTTGCCCGGAGCTGAAATCCCCTCATCATGAGCCTCCTCCGTTGCTCTCCGATATCCACTGTTACCCCTTCGCTGCCGGTATTTCTCTCTGATAAGTGGACAAAACTGCCAAGAAAAACTGTAAATGTCCTTCAGGCTAAAGTTGTGGACATTTTTGAAAAAAAACATCAAATATTTGCATCTGTATTTTGTTATGCTAGGATTTCTCATTTCAAAAAGTAATGAAGAAAAAGTAAAAAGTCGAAGATGAAGGGTTCGGAAGAGGGAAAAGAGAGAAGCAGGCCGAGTTAGACAATGACAGTGAAGCTCCAGTCTGGTTGGAGTTTATGAAATGAGTTAAATGGAAGTTGGTTTTCTCAATAAAAAAACATACAAAAGAAATGTTTCTACATCACTTAAACGTCTAAGTTTTGTAGACACGCCCCTGCATAATAAGACATTACACATTTTATATGCAAGTAATTAAATTTTCAACAGAATGTGAAAAACTATTTTTTTTTTGTTATGTCAAAAACACCTTTTTTTGAAATTAGCATGCTAACCAGCTAGCCCCATCCCCCTCCATCTTGTAATACAACTGTCTACCTCAAGAGGCGATAGTGAGTTGCTGTGACGTCCAGTCTGCCCCCAGTCCAATGGACAAACCGAAGTCCTCCACTTTCTTCTCTGAATTAAACTTTAAACTCAACTATAGCTAAAGTACAAGTCACCATCATCATCACCACCACAAGCACCACCCACTCCCGGCAAGAAACTACGAAAAACCGTACTGAAAAACATCCTAAATGTATAGAAAATATGTGTCTGTTTTATTGGAATTATGGTCTTGCTAAAAAAAAACGAAAAGACAAAAAAAAAGGAGTTAAGCAAGCCATAACATAAACTAAAAAAAAGGACAAGAATACACAGAAGTCGATCAAACTGTCGAGGCTGTGACGAACTGAGGGCCGACTGGTGGGCAACCAATGTAGGGACAAAATGGTGTCAAGAAAAAGGTATTAGAAAAGTTAATGTGAGACAATTGAGTTTTATGTTGTCATATAATTACTACAAGACAACACACAAGTTTTCATTGCACAGTTAGTTAGTTATAAAGGATAGTTTTCACTAATTCCTGACACACACACACACACACACACACACACACACACACACACACGAGTCAGCATGGACCACTTCACACAGAACCACCAAATGGAGTCCAAGTTGGTCCAGAGTTTGTCTGACCTCATGCCTTCCAGAGACAAAAACACTGGCGTCTATAGAAACCACTCTATAGGATGTTAGTTTTGTGAAGTCTCCAGCCAAATTGCGAGCAGATTCCTTTTTTGACCTTCTTTTCATTGCACATTTTCACTTCACAAAAACGAACAGCCATCATTCAAAACACATCTCGTTCCAGTGGCCGACCCACAAAGGCTGAGAAGCTGCCACTGAAGAAAAAAAAAAATGTGAAAAAGAGGGCGAGCTTTCATTTGTCTAAGTTCGTGGTCAACCTTCGAGCACCAGACTGTGAATGAGCCTTTGGTGATGTTCAGGCTTTTTATGAATGTCATTAAGAACGTCTTTAGCCTCACCGGGGTCCAAAGGCCAGTGAAGGCCACCTCTATTCACTGTTTAAAGATAAAGCTTTATAGTTACCATCCCTTCTGTGTACATTACCAGCCGCTCTGTTTTGCACCGTTGAAATGCCAACTGGAATCAAAGCAACTCACCGTCCGACCATCTGCGAAACATACCTTGGTTTTGAAGTAACACTCGGACAAGTGTGCCTTCGTTGCGCAGATGTCATTTTGTGACCGCTTTCCTGTAAAAGGTAAACATGAAAGATTAACGGTGTGCTTTGCACCGCAGTAAAAATCCACAATGTGTGGATTCTGTTAAGGAAATGAGCTCTGTAACACATCTGCTGCAGCATTTTAGGACAGTGTCTCCTTCATACCTTTGGAGCCAGTCACCAACAAGGCAAAGAGCGTGTCAGTAAAAACCTTGAAGAGGTATGAAACCCTGAAGTTTTTGTAAAGCAAAGGTATTTCACTGGACGTATTTCTCCTTCTAATCTTTCATTTACTAAATCTGGAAACCCATATCTGGCTTTATTCACACAGAGCGGTGATGTTGTTTTGCTCGAGGAACATTATGTGTATTCAACATGAAGACCTTGCCTTAAAAAGTCTAAACATTAGACTGTTTTCTAGTCAAATGAAAACACAGTTGTCCTTTAGCTCTGTTGTAAAAGGGAAAATAGAGCCGGTAGCTGTTGATTGCACACCATGTAGGTTTTAATACAGATTAAAGAAATGAATGCTCAGATTTTTTTTTTTTAAACCCGTTAACCATTTTTTTTCAATCTCTATGCTATGTTATCAATCGCTCATACAATGCCAAGCAAAAAAAAGCGAATTAGCTACTACCACTACTCTATTTTAAGATTTTGTCCTGTACTTACTCACATCATTCGCTCTGTTTGGGCCTTTAATGTTGTATGTAAGATTAAAAGAATAGACTGCATCATAATGGATGGAGTCTCTGGGTCTGAAAATTGAAGCAAATGCAAAAGTGCTTTAAAGTGCAATACCACTGAGAGCCAGGAGGGGCTGGCTAAAACAAAACAAAAAACCCTCTGGCACCAGTAGATTCCCATTCAAAAAAGGATTATCTTGTCTCATATATTTTTCCTCATGCCGATAAAGTCACTCCTCCTAAACAGTGTTTTGGTGGTTTCTTCTAAAAATAATTCCCTACATTTTTTTTTTTAAATTTGGCCTCAAAGAGAGGCATGTTTAGGAGAGTTCCTGCTTTCATTGACATGCCTGGAGGGTAGTCAGGTTTCCCAGAAAGGTGTACAGCATAGTGTTCTCAGGTTCTCCAAATATGGCCCCTTCTGGCTCAAACAAAATGAAGATGGCGACCGCCAAAAGGCCAATTCAAGGCTTCAAAGCAATAGTTCACAGACCACTGTGTGATGTCACAGTGGGTTGTCATTTGGTTTAAAGCCTAATATATTCACTTTAGTCCAGGGAGCCACTAGAAGTTTTCATTATACATCTACGTCAATAGCTAATCATTTATCAAAATCCTACATTCTTAATTATAAAAAATATATAGACCATTAAAACTTCACATCTGTTTAGACCTTGAATTAGACTTGATGTGTCTGGCCTTGTGTCTGCATAACTTGCTCTGGATCTGCTCTGGATCCAGCTCAGTGATGTAATTCAATTCTTTCTTGCATGTGAGATTTATAGAGTTTAAACAAACCATCCCCTCAACTCACCACCTCACGTACCAAACAGTTCGTCTCAGTTCTCAAACAGCTTTCAGTTTTTCTCAAATGTTTCTCAGAGCCCTCCGTTTAACTCTCTCTTCCCCTAACTGTCTTTCAGTATTTTTAATTTTCTCTTCCCAAACATATAATCTCTCTCCATCAGCTCTCTGCCATGTTCATATATCAGTGTCTCTAGCGGGTCAACAGCTCTGTCTTATCCTATCAGCATGTCCATCCGAGTGCCGTCTCAGATCACCACTGCTGACAGTGATCCCTGCGTTCACTTTGGGGAAAGGCGATGCCTGCCTGTGTCTCCATTCATGTTTCCGTCTCACTAAGAAATATTGTTTCTGTAGTTAAAATGATGTCAAAACACACGTCTGAGCAATTGAAAAAGGTCTTTACCAACAAATGTGGTTTATCTGCAACATAATTCCGTCGCCGACTTCCTTTTTTTTTTTTTTGTGGCATTTGAGCGTCTTCACTAGAAGAGGAAAGCTTGATAAATACTTGCAGTTTCTCTTCCCTTACTTCCTCCGTTGTCTCTATTTTGTCTTTCTGGGTTGTTGTTTTTTTTGTCTTGCTTTACTTTTCTCACTTTTTCTAATCCGCACACCTGATAAGTTTTACAGAGTAGCTCTGATTGGTGTAGATAGTAGTAGAGTTAACGGTGCTCCATCTTCTGACCCCCTACAGGTTGTAAACCACACCAGATGACTTTTAGATGAGAGTTATGGTCCACTTAGAGGGAGCAAAGGGTCAGTCTCTGGGACACACACAAGCGTTTAGAGAAAGTGTTATTACGCGCTTGGCATGTGTTTATCGTGGATTTAGTGAATGGATGAGTGGATTACATTCAGACGGTTGAGGTGCTGTGGTACCAGAGGCAGCTGCATTTTCATGCCTCCACATGCAGGGTGAAATTCAAGTTTTTCCTATTAGCAGCACAGGATATGTATTTTTTTTTAATTTTTTTAAGTATTGTGTTGAAAAGCAAATCAGATATCCTAAATTAGACGCATGGAAGTGTTGAAAATGATAGGTCGTTTTAAGGACGGATGTACTTTGGAGGTAGGTCGCTGAGGTGCTTCGGTCACAGACGCAGATGTTTTTCCAATTCTCCTCTTCTGTGATATAAATTTAGAACAAGTCAGTCAAAGAGCAAGCGCTTCACACATATAAAATCATTAAAAAAACAGAAAATATTAGTTAAACAACAGTAAAATACTGTAATGTAATCAGTAAAAACAAACATTAAAACGGAAGCAGAGATTTTACCCCAATTTGCTGCATAAACAAGGTAATGTTGAAATGTGTATTTGAAGAATCAGTGTGTCAGACAAAGACTCCAGACTACATTTAAGGACTTCACAGATAAATTATGGACTTGACTGAGGAAAGAAAATCTGTAAGCAAATATTTTTTATTATCATTATATTTTCATGTGTTTATCCAAAATATTACATTTTTCCCTTGGAGGGTAGAACAATTTGACACTGCAAACGGAAACTGAAGGCAATAGCATATAAAAACATGTACAGTGTATCTTCCTTGAAGAGTAAATGATGTCTGTGTAAAACTGTGTAACAACTATCATTTACACTTTACCTTGAAGTAGGTAATAATTAGGTTTGGCTTCAGTTTTGAGTGTGACCTCTCATGGGGTTGAAATTAAACCTTGGCCCTTTTAATCATATGTCAATTCTCTTAGTTATGTGTTTTGGTTTCACATCTTTCTTCAATGAAAGGATTGTTGTACTTTTTCATTACACGGATGAGAATTAAAGATGTTCACGTACAGACAGGATCTGGAAGCTTGTCGGTTGGAGAGTTGGCCATGAATTAACTTCATCCACATTTTATTCACCCACAGAGACATCAAAGAGACCGCTTAAACAGGAGGAAACAGGCCCACGGAGACAGTATCATCCTAGTCCGATCAAAATTCCCTTTGGACTTGGGAGTTCATGTGAAATGAATTCAGTCATTACTGTATGTCTGTAAATACACAAAATGAATAGCATACATGTACGGATGCCTGTCAAAATCGAATCTCCCCTTATGTTTCCAAGGGAGAATGAATATCATTTGAAATAAATGTTCTCCCAGTGAAGGCCACTACTTATTTTTTCAGCTGCAGAGAGAGTAAGGAAACATGCATGAGTGCAATAACTTCAACGAAACATTAAATCACGGTTCAGCTAAAAGCCCCGAACGAGGTCGTTGCCATTCAGAGTGAAGAGAATTACGTTGTTCTGTAATGCAAAGAAAACAGGTAGAGTGACTTCCTATTTCAACACCAGCTGGAGATCATTCCATCTTTTTAGGCCTCACACGGAGCCACTGTACATCAACACAATGCATTTGGGCTTTGTTTCTCCAAGCTTGTGTGCAGGCCATTATCCAAACCTTTTAATCCTCATTGAGACAGAATCTGTTACTTATGTCGTGCAATATTTACATCTTTTCTTTGACTCGAAAAAAACACATCTAATCAGAATGAGACTTTCACATTTTTGTAGATTGTATATTTGAATTTTGTATATATATTTCAATCCTTCTTTAATGTCCTGTGTGTTTCTTCCGTGTGAGACAATTTTATGTCTCAGGAGAAACAATGTAGAAAAATCCAGTGAAAGTGTAATTCACCAAAGCACAAACTGGCTGAGCTCTTCCGCACCTGAAAGCATACTGTTGATTGCAAATCAGCCTAAAATGATGCACCTGTGTGGCAGTGGTCGTCAATCAGTTTCTTCAGGTGTCAAGATTCAAAATAAAATTACAACATTTTGGTGCAAAATTAATGTAAAAAATATATTAAAATTGATTCATAAATGTCCACCAAACAGTGGCTATATTTTCTTCAACAATTAAATGAATTTATAATGTAAAAGGCGTTAAACACAGAATTGCCCACCTAAGTTTGCATTTACTGTCAGCTCGAAAAAATATGAGCAGGTTTTGGCTCCTTCTTTTGATTTTACATCCAGTAACTTTAGTGTTTTGGTAAAACAGGAACTTTTAAAGCATTCAACAGTGTAGTTATCAGATGTGGTCAGTTTGTTTTGGGGAAACAGTTCACCTAAACTCACCGTATGTTACCAAAACACAAAATATACAGATCAACTTTAGCGGCTAGCTGCTACCTTCTTAGTGCGACTAACTGCGAACGATGCACACATTGTTCTCAAAAGTCAGTATAACAAATCAGTACTAGAAGCAGAGTAAATATTGGACTTATATTAATCAGGTGGACAGACAAAGGTCTCCAAATGAAAGCTGCTTCACGAATAAAAAATAAATTATTCCAGGTTTAAGTGGTGAAAATAACCAGAAGATATAATTACTGAAAAATAAAATTTTACACATGAACACATTTTAGAAAAGAGCATTTGCTTTCCTGTCTTTGATTTTAGTTCAATAACAATAAACCTACCAATGTAATAACCACAATTCTTTGAAATAGTCTCACTCCTAATTACACTTAAAATTTTGAATTTTTTTGTTTTTACAGTGATTGGGAATTGTATTAAATAGAATAAAGTTGGAATAAAATCGCATAAAATGAAAATTTAAATCAACGGCAAGCCCAAAAGTAAAAATGCAGTAAAAGTAAAAGATAAAATGACAATAAAACTTCAATTCTAAATACCCATCTGAGACAAAACTAATAAATATGAGTCCTCCCACGCCACATGTAGAATAGATGCCGATTTAGCCACAGCACCATCTGTCATGTAAACCATAATCAGAGATGAAAACCTGTGGTACTGACCCCAGCTGCTGCTCTAATGGACCGCCTTGATCCACGTCTAGCTACCCATCTAAAACTGTCACCTCCAATTTGTGTGTGCAGGTAAGAAAACAGTGGAGCGAGTTTGCTTTGATGGACATTATGAGCTACGCCAGGTCAGCCGTCATAAAGTTTGACCACCAAAAGACATAAAACATAAAATAGATGGTGAAAATGCCAAGAATAACATGTTGCCATGTGGAAAGATGCTTTTTAAGACATTTTTATGTGTTTAGAAAAGGCAGGAAAAGACAAACCGGGAAAGACAGGAAGGAAGCCAAATAAATAAATGTGAAATCCAATCAAATTTGTCTACACACTAAACCGTGTTTAGATGCTGTGTCATTCGTCACTCTGAATCAGTCTCATGATCCAAAGCAAACATCCGACGAAACAGATCCTCATCTGTTCCATTTAACTTCTGGATAATGTTTTTTTTATTATTTTATTATCGCCATTTCATTTTCATTATGTGATGGTTAAATGTTATGTTAAGCATAACAATTGTGAGTAAAAAAAAAAAAAAAAAAATCCTTTTTCATTGGACGTTAAGGTAATACATTATAATTTTAGTGATGTAAAGTTTGTCTTCATAACTTGAATAACAGCCAACGTCTGATGAAAATGTTCATCTTCCTAACCGCCCCATCTTTACCCTCTGTGCCTTTTCCATTCCCTGCATTACGTTATCTGCCTGTTAGCTTGCTAAATTATTACCCTGCGTAGCTTTTAACGCGATCCACGTTGCCATTGCCTAGCAAGTGTTTTTACGCCGTCGCCACTTGAACGCCAAACATACGTTGCACACGGCTTCCCAGCGTCACTGCTTTCTGCTTTCGGTGGGCGGGACGTAACGTCGTCGGGTTTCCAATCAGATCAGTCAGATCCACCGCTCGCTCCTCCCCAGCCCGTCCAAATATGGTCACTTCTGGCTCCAAACCGCTCACACTCAATAAGCCTCAGATTATTGTTTAAGTTAACAGGGCAGCTTTGATTAAATAACCAGGCCATGTTTTGAAGTTGTCCCTCTGTAAACTCTGATCTGGGCTTGGATAACATGGGAGATGAACGCAGGAGGCAAATGGAGTAGCAGTGAGGAAAGGGTGGAGAGTTTATTGGGGTCTCCTAATCTCTGGTGAAAGGAAGAGTGAGGAGAGATGAGTGGGGGAGCTTCCGAACCACAGCAACGTTTTCATTAGTCACCCGTAAAAAACCTCTGATGATCCCGGGGCTCACAGGTTGCCAATAAACCGCCATTTAAGAGCGTCCGGGAATTCTCTTGTGCTGAGACTGAAGCTAGGTAGGTAAAAGGACACCGTCGGGTCCGACGGGTTTATGAGACCCCCAACCCTCTTTAAAGTAGACAGGCTTTTAGCTGTCTCGGGAGGACAGAGAGGATTCCTTTCCTGTTGATCTGAACAGGGAATTCCAGGCCTTAGTGAACCAGAACAAGTGGGATCAATGCTTCTCTGCGTCGACCCAAAGAGAACTGGAGAGGGAGAGGTGAGGGGGTGGGGGGGGTGGGGGGGGTGTCTGGATGGAGTCGAGAACACCGAGAGGAAGAGGCTCTGTGTGTTTACCTCCACACATGGCTGCACAACATTGTCAGCCAGTCCAGAGCGGTCAAAACGTCCTGCAAATTAAACAGTCAAGCTCTCCCACAGCATGTTGTTTTGGAAAACAAACACGGCTATAAATGTTCATATCACTTGTAGTACAATAAATGATTGTCTTCATTTTGTGGTAAACTTGGAGCTTAAAATCCGTCTCTGAATATTTGAGTGTCTAATGAGCAGAGAAGCCAAATTCATCCTCTTTGTGTTTACATTTACTGGTCATCACCTCAGCACCCAGATGTTGACTCAACTTTGTTTTTCTTCTGTTGCAGTTCACATTAAACTTCTCTCCTCAATGAAAGAAGGAAATAATATAATATCAAAGTGATCGTAATGGATCTGTTATCTAGATGATCCGTGTGTGATACTGTGTGTGGGAGACCGGCCATGGCGACTGTTTTTCAAACTGTCATCTCGGAGTCATTTAGCGCATTAATCCACACGGCGCTCATTTATCAATCTCTCACTCGGGCCGATGCCAAACTCTCAGTTCACAGTTCACTGCAGACACTGAACTCCAAAAAAAGACCCAGAACATAAAAAAAAGAAGTGAATCCTACAATGGTAGAAAACCAGTTTTCATTTTAAAATTTTGTTTGATACCGTAACAAGATTACATTTGTCATTTGAAACAGAAATAGAGTGGAGCCTTTTTTGAAGTGATAATTTTGAAGTGCCATCGTAATACAAAAGCAACTGCACTACATTATGAAAATGATTAATTTCCCTGTGCAGAAACTGCTACTGCTACTACCGTGTGTGTGTGTGTGTGTGTGTGTGTGTGTGTGTGTGTGTGTGTGTGTGTGTGCGTGTGCGTGTGCGCGCAGAAAGACTGTACTGAGAGGAAACCTGATACACAGAATGAAACAATGTCTGCTCTTATTCAGAAAGACCACTTACAGCCATTGCATTCTTGTATCATTGATAAAGATCAGAGGTCACTCCAGAAAATAGCAGAGTGCAGATCATTGGAGGAAAAATTGATTTTTTTTTTTTTATTTTTTTTTCTTGGGCCAGAACATTTCCACATCTATTCATGAAAAAAAGTTGGTTTATCCCTCAAAGTTTAGAAGCTGTTTCACAGACAGGATAAAAAATGGCATTAAAAATTATGTCAGGACTTTAAAAAAAAAAGTTAGAAAAGTCAAATCAATTTCTATATAAAGTGTAAAATCACAATAAAACATGGTCCCAATACTGTTTCAAATGACAAGGAATACATAGACCCGAACATACAGCAAGAGGGAAATGGAGTGGAGCCACATAAAATATGATTCTTTAAGTTCATGTGAGACGATCAGTGATGGAGGTTGATCAGGGTGGCAGGGATGGGTGGGATATGGGGGTGGAGGTGTGTGTGTGTGTGTGTGTGTGTGTGTGTGTGTGTGTGTGTGTGTGTGTGTGTGTGTGTGTGTGTGTGTGTGTGTGTGTGTGTGTGTGTGTGTGTGTGTGTGTGTGGGGAGAGGGAGGAGGGGGGTGTACAGTCACAAGCCAAATCCTGAAAATTATTTTTAAAAAGAGTTTTCATTTTCAATTCGCCTGTTAATTCGTGGACAGAAAAACGGTCACTTGCAGTAATATTTCCTAGTTTTATATCCATAGTTTTTTTTTTAAGTCTGATCTTTTATCTCTTACAGTACATTATTAAAGGATTTACTTCAGTTAATGGTTTGTTTATTCTTCTATATAATGGTTAGAATATGAATGCAGAAGGAAAATGCATCTTTTGGCTCTACCAGCAGTGACGCAAAGAGCTGTGAGAGTTTCATTGATTCAGTGAGAACAGAGCTGAGCTGTTCACAGACATCAAATGGACTGGATGCCATGCTCTCTGACAAGGAGGAGTGTCTCCAACAACTGAGATACCCCGCTGCAAACTTGTAATATCTTATAGTCAGTGCAAAAGTCGGATGTTTTATCACCTCTCGTGGTGTTGATGTCACATCATAGATTGCTCCTCGGTGGAAATGGAGCAACAGGCTGTTTATTGTCCTGTTAAATCCACATGAGCAAGTCGGCGGGCACCAGATGGCCAGCTGTGGTATCACACCCATCTCGGCCCACTGGTGGCGACTATTACCCATTAATAAAAGCCATTAATTCACACATCTTTTGTACAAGGTGTCACTTGTCAAAGGATGCCAGTGTTTTTAAAGGGTGATAGAGTCACACCAGGAGATTCACATGCACACAACGATCTATTGATCCATGACCGAAAATTTAAAGCAGTGCTTTCTGCTATATCTGTATTTTTACACCTTTTAAAAATATGTTGGATACATATAAGACTAAAGAGAAAACTGTAACTGTAAATGCATATTTTAAAAGAATATTAATTTTGATAGCAAAATGAGTTGCCTACTTTGCAATTTATTTAATTTTTTTTTATCAACGTATTTGAATAAAACTGGACAGCTAAAATGTGAACTTCCTGTCTCTAAACCATCGTTTTAAGCAACGACTGACACTTAAGTCCCTGGTTAAGAAACCAGTTGAGTCTGCAAATTTTTCTGACTTCCTTTGATGTTGAACATAATACTGTTGATGAAGATGATAATGCGACAGAGACTGTTTTTAATGCACAAAATCACAGGGTTTGGCTGATTCCGCAACGCTGACAGGAAACACCATGTATGGTCTGAGATCTTGGTCAATAGCACATTTCCTTTCACCCCTGATCTCTCCCCTCACCCCCCACTGTGTGGCCGGCGTGACTGTTTACTGATCTAGCTTTTAGCTCCTCTGATAGTTGGGGTCAATTGGGGATATATGTAGTTCCTGTGGGGTCGGAGGTCAAATATAGCTCACTTAAATGGAAAGCTCTCCCGTGGAGCTGCCAATCACGTCTCTGTGTATATCCGAGCCAATGACAATGTCCCGTTTCTCCCACTGGTACTCAAAGTCATTTCAACCTAAAGTGCGTTTGGGAGCAGAAAGTGGAGCGGAGCTGCTATGGAGGATGATGTCATGACTGAAGTGCTCTCGCGGTGGAGAGAAGAGGTGCTCATGGGGACGTGTAGGATGTACTCGTGAGTTGCTCTTGTAAAGAAGACATACCAGACTGAGCTCTTTAAAGGTGCTTATTTGACACACTAGCTCACAAAGCTATGAAGGAGTAGCTTGGAAATAAATGCGTGTCTTCATTTTATCGTGGTTTTATCCCACATATTTACGATATGTTACTTTAATTTTCTCTAAAGACTGAGCTAGAGATTCAGCTTGTTGTTGTATTGCCTATCCATAAGCTTCTAAAACAGAGAACAATAACCATCTTAATGAAGCAATATTAAGTCTTTGTGGAAAATCCAAGGGGGTCCTCCTGAAAAACATGAGCCCAGATCCATTCAGCACCAGCCTGAAGCACCGTATTAAGATTCAATATAGCCAGAGACACACACTGGACACACTCCAGCATCTGTGAATGTGAATGTGTGTTCATGGACGAATCTATCATCTGTTCAGGGAGGCAAATTTCCTTATTCTCCCAGGATAGTGATAAGAATACATTCATTTCTTGGTTGATCAAGAAGACTGCCAGAACATAATCTAATAAAGTTCTGGGCCAAGTTCCCCCCTCCCCCCCAAAAAAAATCTACGACCTACGCCGCAAACTTAAAGCTGATTTAAACACAGCAGAGAAGCGTGCCAAAACCTACTATTGATGACTTGGAAAACGTTTTATATAGAAGAAAATCCATCCAAAACGGCTTCCTGGACACACATCGCTCCCTGTTTTAATGTTTTAATGAAAACGAGAGATCGGACAAGTAAGATGTCAGAAAATCAGCAGATGACAGATGGTAGTCCTGATCTGATAAATGGGTGATGAATAAAAAGCAGCTATCTTTGATTCAAACAGAGATGTGGACAGTTTGATGAAGCGTGATTGTCCAGTGATGAACAATTAATCATCTGACAAAATCAAACACTATGAGTTCAGCCTGAACCCCGGCCAGGTATGAGAACCCCCCCACGTAGCACCGATGGCTGACATGTGTGTGGCTTATATGTGAAAGTGTGTGTAGAACATTGTGCACTAATTCATGCATGCACTCTCTTTGTGTGTGTGTGTGTGTGTGTGTGTGTGTGTGTGTGTGTGTGTGTGTGTGTGTGTGTGTGTGTGTGTGTGTGTGTGTGAAAGAGAGAAAAATGCATACAGTATTTCATATGGAAGTGTTTGACTCAGCCAGGACAATCTTTTTCTGTTTAGGAGGCAACAATTCCACTTATCATGATTTATGGCCTCTGATGGATGTCAGATAGTCCTTCTTGGGTCAGACGGGCTCTTGGGTCTTTTCAAAGTTTCTAGGATGAAGAAAAATCTATAAAGATTTATTTAGCAGATTTCAATTTTAGAGATGACATTAAAGTCCTGGAAATGGCTACTAAGTGAGCACATTGCTGCCATTATGTATTTTAGAGCTGGGATTATCACAAAGGTTTTACTGGCTGAAAACTTTAAAGAATTGAAACATCCTGAAACTCATTTAACAATATTAATCTTTTGCCATTGATCTTGAGAGCAAACCTACTGTATGACATAATCAGGAGATTATAAAACACAAAAAAATGATTTAATGTCATTCATTCCAAAAATGTTTGAAATCCAAAATGTTCCAAAAAAAAGACTAAAAATTAAAAATTAAAAATCCCTGCCAGGCTGAAATGACTCACACTTGGATCGATATAAAGACATACTGTTATATTTATTTCCTCAAGCTATAATAACCATAACACAGCCATGTCATCATCGCCTCCAGCAAAAAAATAACACACTGGTGAAGTGGAGTGCACTTACAATAGTTCCCGCTCTTTGATTCAGAAGACAAATAGATGACTGATCTGTGGCGGCGTAGATTCAGATTAAGCATATACCACAACAAGATTACAATCTGTGAGTTTTACATTCCCTGGAGCGCTGACCATAAACTAAATAATCAGCAGCATTAAAACCCACCCTGAAGTTCAGGTTTGTCTATTTACTCTGGGCAGAGGGAGAGCTCCACCTCTCCTGGCTCTGTTTGGTCTGATTCATGATGTAGATCTCATCGTGTCTGCCACAGCGCTGCTCCCCTGTCAGACCTCTGGTCAGCCGGTTGAGGGCTTTTTTTATTATTATTATTTTTATTATTATTATTTTTTTTTTTTTTGCACTAAACTCTCACTCACCTGCAGATTTTTTGTTGTTGTTTTGTTTTGGTTTCTCGCAATAAAATGTAAAGTCCTCCAAACGTGCAAATTCAATGTTTCTCTTGTTCTGCGGGTGCCGAGATTTTTTTTTTTATAGCTTTTGACCGTGTGCTATTCTGCCATCTCCTAAATCCTTTACACTGAACCTTTTTAAATCTAATAATAGGAATAGCAACTATAAAAAAAAAAAAAAAGAAGATGGGTTTTAATATTTTTGTATGCATCCACAGCAGTGACAGCCGTAGCTTGAGGCATTATGTTTTTCGTCCGGATGTCCCATTCTCATTAACGCATTATCTCAAACGCATTCAGGAAATTTCCTCAAACACTTCCTCAAGGATGAACTGAAAAGATTTCAGTGGCCAATGACCTCATAAAACACATTTGTGGCCATAGTTCATGCACTTATTGTGACAAAATTTCCTAAGTGTCAAACAGGATAAAATGGAGAAGTGATAATACTGTTTTTTGGGGGTTTTTTTTTATCCAAAAGGTCAAAGTTCAACTTCACCGTGACATCAAAACATCCTGCAAAAACGCTTTGGTGGCCATTATTGAACGCTTTAACACATTTGTCAGATACTGCATTGCTGACACTAACCTCGGGTGTCCACCTTGAAACTGTGGTGATTGTGCAGATGTTCTGTGCTATCAGGTGTGTGAAGCATCCATGTTTAAGAATGTGCAGCTTCTTTGCAGCGACATCTATATTTAAAGGAGTTCTTGTGCGTTCGCGTGCATAAAGCTGATTGACAGTAGACAATCCTTCAAAGTCTTTACTACTATTATGAGTCAGGACAAACATGGATGTAAAGTGCAACTAAATGGAAACAGAAACGGGATAAAGGCTGTATCAACTCACAAAAAAATGTCCCGACTGAACAGCAAACAGGCCTCTTGTCCATTGTTACTGCTTCCTGTCTGGATGTTTATTAAGACACTATTTGTGGACAAACAAACATTTCTGCCAAATCTCGCTGTAGGACTCTAAATGGGTCAAGCTGTTGAGATCCAAGAGTTCGCTCATATTGATCTTACGTTTTTTTGCAACAATTAACCCAAACAGGATTTCTGTGAGCCAGGGCCGGCTGCTGCTGGGTGGTAATCAAGAGGACAGTCTGCAGAGTGGTGACCTGCTCCAGACTGTCATTTATCAAAAGGGCAGAGACATCGGGACACTGTATCCCAAGTTGAAGAGGAGGTCTCTGGGTTGTGTTGCACTCTTGGAAAGAGTGGTATTTGAAAGGAGCAACAAAAGAAAACTAAGCAACCCCCAAATTCGATCTTTGCTCGCTCGGGGTCGGAACACGTTGAGGTTTACAGTATGTGCACTGCATCCTGAAAAAGAGTGAGATGGAAACCAACTGGCCCCAAAGAGCAACTGTCCCCCGAAGCAGAGTCCGCCGGGTCCGCATTCAGAACTTAAAAATGTTTATCGACTCAATCAAACTAATACTTTGAGACCGCTCTGATTCGCTGGATGTTTTATTTCCTTACTGCGGTCACGCAGGCTGTTCTGGGTGTGTTTGCATTGAATGCATGAGGGTGTTGATGTAAGAGACCCTATACGTGTTTGCATGTTCGCGTGATTGGACTTGTGTGTGTGCGTGTTTATGAATGTGAGTTTGAGTCTGCGCGTGTGGCCCGTTTTCAGTAGAATGAGGTCAGCAGGACAAACATTGGCTCGAGTTTATCTAGTATAGTTAACACTGCAGGAAATGTAACCGGGGCAATGAGAGAAGCCCAGTGGCTTATTTCAGTGTCTCAGCCAATTTTCACACTTTCATCTCAGCTTTATTTTGAAAATGTGTAATTCTGTGAAGCAAATTAGATAAGACAAAAAGTATGTCACTGCAACTTTATTGATGTGAATTTGATGAATGTAAAATGAGAAAGAAAAGAGAAAGTTCCCTCGGGTCCCCTTTCTATCAATGCCCCCATTGTCTGTCTGCAGCGTTGGTATGACTGTTTTGCCATGATATGATCTACAGACTGATATTTGGTAAGTGGAACCTAATCTACCCTCATACTGCAGTCCCGCAGGCTAAGATCGGTTGGACACGATCTCAGTGGACGTCGACTGTCTTCAGGCCTCCATTACCTTTTAGATTAAAGTCATTCAGTGTCAGATTTGTTATGGTGGCTCCGTCAGAGCGAGTGTAGCATGAGGTCACACTATGGAACAAATGTGTTAATAGAAAAGATGAGTTCAGTTAGCTTAACCATCTGAAGTCCGTGATTGGTTTAATTTGATTTTTTTTAATGATATAAAAGTCAGATCCTCGAGGATTTCGTGTTTTTTTTGGTGGTTTTTTTTGTAATTCAGTTGTACTGTTTGTTTCTGGTCGCTACCATGCAGTTTGTTTTGATGGTGAGAGGTTATAAATGAGTTATTTTTCTTAACAAAGCAAGTTTTGTTTGGAAAGGCTACTTTGTTCTGTAGTACCTCAGCAGCCCTTCTGCTAATTATATATTTTTTTTTTGCAAGAAAATCGTGGGAATTTTACAAAATTGCAAGCTGACCATACTAACCAGCAGCTTGAGTTATTTGCAACAACATGAGCAACATGCTGCCATTACAACTGCAACAAACCCAGTTGGCACGTGAGCACAGTACTTGAAATAGTTGAAAATGATAAATAGTTGAAATAAGTAAAAAAGGATTGAGAAAACAGCTGGGATAGCTAAAATACTGGATAGAACATATAGAAGAGTGCGTTTAGTTCTCTTTAGCTAACTTAATCCAGGTTTAAAGTGTAAACCGTAGCACCACAACCACAGCTGCTTATGTCACTGTCTCTAATAGCTCATTAACCATCACGAGTCAGGATGGGTTGCATTTATTTGGAGTCTAAAGACTTAGCAGCTTCGTCAGTGTAATTACGACTTTATTTAGCTTTCATCAAACCTTGAGGTCCATTAATTGTTTTCAATGAGAAGCCACAGATCACAACTACACCTCGTATAATTATCGCTGCTCAACTTACGAGCATCAGCAAAAGGTTTACACAAGCTTTACAATGCCAACTGGGCGAGGAGCTCAGCTGGTTTCCATTTTTCTGTCATTTTCTTTTGTGTTTGAACCCAAAATACTGCACAGCGCGGTGAAATCAATACCTCATGACCAAATACCGAGATAGTTAATGGCCGTGTTGCTTTCTTCCAAAATGTTAAAGGCTGCGCGGGGACTGGGATATTGCACGTCTGGAGGACTTCAAGATGTTCTTCGCTTTCACGACACATTGGAGATTACGTTTGATGCTGTGATTCATCGATGTAATTGTTACCTACGAGACAACGTGAAGCGCGTGTGGTGGGCCACTGCAGAAGCTGCTGGGCTGATGTTCCCCAGTGAGAATGGCTAACAGCTCACCAGGCTAACCGTCCCTCGAATGCCATCTTCAATTACTCTGATAAGGAAATAATTAACAAGCCACTTCACCAAAATGTGGAATTCAAGGGGAGGCATTTAGGTGCCCTTCGGAGTATCGGGTTGAGCGTTAATTGAGTAGAAATAATAAACTCTCCCCGGGTTCACAATTTCGGCCAAGTGCGTCTGCGTGTGTGATAAAACTAACACAGCCCGGGTCTCCACATTTGACAAGCTGATCACGGCATTCGGCACGACGCTGACATTTTTTTGGGGGGGTAACACTTTGCACTTCTGAGGCGTACCGTCACCAGACTCTCAAAGCGCCCGTTGCTAGAGTCCTTGTTTTTCCAGCGCGAGTGTGTTTTGAGTGGTGCGCTTGTGCCTGAAAGATGTGGTGGGAGTGCAGCCCTCAAAGGCACAGGGTCACTTCTGTTTTATGTTCGCCCCAAAACCTGCTTGTGTAGGCCTCATTGTGTTCAGCGGAGGTGAGGAGCTGTACGATTGCCTACTTGTCCAGAGTTAAATCATCTCTCGTCATCCCTTCCTTCTATCTACAGCCATTTGTAAATATTTGAGATACATTTTATAGATGCTCCTCTCATCTCCTCTGACAATATGGTGACGTGGATTCATGCCCGAACTTTATTTTCAGATATGTTTGGCCTGTCTTACTATGAACTCATAGTGGAATTTAGTTTTTACAACCTTCTTTGACCTTAGCTTTTCAAAACAAATCCTCTAAGTGGAGTTAAGTCATCATTTGGGTCTGCAGCAGCTCTGCACTTGTTGTTTCAGTTGAGCGTGAAAGGAGAGCAGTCATGGCCAAACCAAACCACCCCAACTGAGGCTGCAAATTTATGATCACATTAACCACAGATAAATCTGTTTAAAGTGCCCAAACCATTTAGTAAAAGCCATAGGCCAAATGATCTGACATACTGTGTACAAAGTATTTCTTCCACTTAAACAATTAGTCATAAAGAATTTCTGTGACCACATTAAGCTTGTTGTTTAACATTTTGGCAAAGTAACAAAAAGACGTCTTTGACTACCAACAGTGTCCTCTCTCTCTGTTGCTATAATACGCTGCTTATAGTTGACAATTATGTGCAGAATTACAATGTGGCTGTAGGCCAGTTGGCAGGAATGCACAGCTTATAAAAGGATGCAATAGGGACTCGTACACTTATACACTGTTTCCCCCAGGTCACAAGTTATATTAACCCTTGTGTTGTCCTTGGGTCAAAATGACCCGCAGTTGTGTTCAACCAAGTTCTATTTTATTTTCATATTTTTTGGGATCATTGGTCATCATTCTTTAAAGAAACCATCACAGCCTCCTTGTCACCAATGATCCCAAAAAATATGAAAATAAAATAGAACTTGGTTGAACACAGCTGCGGGTCATTTTGACCCGAGGACAACACGAAGGTTAAGAGTTCAATTCTCATTTCTTCCAAGCGCATTAATCTCGAGTAATGTCCTGAGGTACCTCAATATTTTGTATGTTTATGCTTCACTGCATATTGGATGGACATACTGTACACTTTTAACTCCATTACACTTATTGGACAGTTTGTAGATTAGGATTTTACATTTAAAACAAGGTATGGGTCATTTCAAATATTTGTATAACAACTCAACTGGATATCAAGTATATCATAGTACAGATTAGCCTCATTAAAATTCTGCTTACCTTTTAATGCTTTAGCAATATTAGTCAATGTTGTGATACATGTGTAATTCTTTAAACATTGGCAGACTGCATTATGATCATGTTTATTAATGCATACGTGTTTGGACTACAATATAAAAACAATTACCTGCACTCTGCAAACACTGCTGCATGTTTCATCGTCACAGTAGTTCAGTGCAGAGCGGTGGAAAATTCACCACGAAGACAAATGCGTACTTGGGCTGCAGTATTTCATCTCTGATTGTGATCAGATTTAAAGGTCTTATCACAAGTGTCTTGTTAGAGTCCTGTGATGATTAGAAACGCTCAGTGCCGTGAAATGTTATACGTGCTTCGACTATCGCTTTGTTAAAGGCCCCTTAATGACGAAGAAGAAAATAACTGAGTGAATGATTCTTGAAGGATGTGACGGTACAGTTGTTAGAAAGTACATTAAGATCTAAAGATCACTGTTTTTCCACTCAAAAGAATAAACATGCATCTATTAGAGACATTCTCTCCTGCAGTTGACAGTGTAATTCGTCATCATTGGCCAAATGTCACTGTGACAACCTGCACCTGGACCTGAAGGGAGCAGAATATAATTGTGCATTGTAACAAACCAACCATCAAATTGAATTCTGGTGTTCCCATGTCATTTTGGTGAAATGAACCAAAACTAAGGCCTTCACCACTTTAAAAAAAAACACAGCATGAGGCTGAGAACGTAAATATAATATCCCTCAAAACAACTTACTAACAACTTACGAAGCCAAGTTTCACCTCTAATGCCAATAATCAAAAGCATTCTTGCGGGTACAAGCTTTCACGTGGGAAGTTTTCTGGTCGCGTGTCAGTCTGTTCTCTCTAGATATGCGTGTTGTATGTAACTGTCATTCCTACTATTTTAAAGATGTGTTTTTCTTACTATACCAATATAAAAACAAATTAGTAGTTTGATAATAATACAAATTAGAAAAACAAAACCAAATACAACGTGTTTGTTTTTTTATTCAACTCCACTACAATAAATTTTACCATTTAAAACTTTAAAACAATTAAGCATTGCTTTACTCATTTTAATAGTTTCATCAGCAGCTTTCCTAACACATAAAAAAAAAAAAAAAAAAAAAAAAAATTGTCACAAAAACATCCAAATGCCATCACGGCTGGAGGTTTAAAATGCACTGCTCAACGCATGGCTTAAAAACATCCAGTTTACCATGTGTATTTAGTTGAGGCGGCACAATTAATGTAATTATTAACATTATGATGTAATAATACTTGGTGAAATTTTACAATAAGGCACAACTTATTGTTGCACTTAATTTTAGTCAATTTGTGCTGGTTAAAAGATATAGTGGGTATCTCATATTTAATGGAGCCGCCCCCTCCACCCCCCTCAGCGTTTCAGCCAGCAGCTGGATCTCAGAGGGGGAGGAGCTCCGTCACACATCCCAGCACAGCTGGCGGAGGCCTTACAAGCAGAGTGCCTCTGGTGCGTCCGACCTCTGGGGAGGAGAACCTGATACGTCCTTCGCTCCCTTCTCTCAACGCTTGGACTAGTACGCTCACTGTACCGTGAGCCGCAGAGTGTGTGATTTCACTGTTTGAGTTGGCTGCCCGCTCCGTCTTCAGGAGCAGCCGGCTGGTCTACGAGGGGAAAGACAAACTATTTTCCAAAGTGTCTGCTGTGTTTGATGCAGCCGTGCATTGTGTATTCTGGCACAATAGAGAAATAGTTCATGACAATCACTTTTGTGCTGAGACATTTCAGTGGCCTTGTGTCATTTGCTGCTTGTGGTTATTTTTAATTCCACAGCTGACTTCGGTGAATGCAGCGCTGAAGTCATGCCTGTAAATGGATCCACTCAGAGTCTTTGTTCATGAGGACTTTAGTCCAAACTCGTAAGGCAACACACAGGTGTTTTTTGTGTGTTTACTACAAATTCTTTTTATACTATCGTTGACCACTACGGCCTGGACTTGAACTGATCATGTGATCAATGGCAGCTGGACTGTAGCCAGTGTTCGATCATTGTGTAAAATATAAGAGGTTTTAAATGCCTGAGGTAAAACAGAAAAAAAACTGTTGATTGGTCGTCATGGCAACGTGTTTAGTCATCAGATGTTTGGCTTGTTGGTTTCTGAAAATCTGAGCATATGATGAAGCAACACATTCTTTTATTGAGATGCTTCATTGAACATTTGCAGCTTGTTTGTAAGGAGGTTTTATTACGCTCTTTCCTTGGATGATTAATTCATTTAAAAAAAAAAAAAAAAAAAACCACATTGATTTGTGACTGCCAAAAGCAGAGACACTTTCATTCTCCATGGAGGAGGCCTGAAGAAAAAAAAAAATTTTTACAAAACTGCGTATAAATGATGAGATTGGTCGGTGCCTCTGCATGATCTTTGACCCTTTCCCGTGTTTATCCTGTGAAAACCAGTTGACCTGGAGCGCTGCATTCCTCCGACCATCTACACACAAGAAGTCTATTTTTATCTATTTTCGGGCAACTGCTCCCGTGTCCCACACATGCATGATTCCCCCTGGAGTGCCTTGCGGCATCTTTTTCCCAGCAATCTCTGAATACATGCGTCTTGGGTCGTCTTTATTTGTCACAGTCACTCTCAGATCAAGTTTGTGGTTCCCAGAGAAAAGGTTTGCCAAGGATTGGTGAGAAAACCACCAGACACACATAGCCAAGTCATAAATCAGAGGGATTCAGCATGTGATGGCAAGAAACAGCCAGTTTCCTTACTCAAAATTTAGCAATGTATTTTCGGCCTAAGATAGGCTGCAATATGACTCCCTTACTAAATCAGAATTACGTCTTTAATTGTGGAAAAAAATATCGTTTACATTAAGGCATTAAACCTGGGCTCATTTTAGATTTCCACTGCAGTTACAAATAAAAATGTCATTTTAAATCATTTTGATTTGATGTTCGTCAGATAGTTCGTCACTCTAAATCCCCTCCAGTGGAGGGCGGTGGAAGGTTTCCCAGAATGCAACCAGGTCTGGATCTTCTCCATTAAAATCTTCTGTTCTTTTCCAAACCCAATGACAAATGATGTCAGACCTAGTAGCCATGTTTTCTGCTGCAAAACATTATAGAAGTGTCAGTACTGTCCGCAACATATGAACAGTTTAAAAAAAAAAAATGGGATGCATGTTTTGCATTAGCTGCTTGAACAAAGGAGAATTGAGCAGCACAGTGGTGATGTCACCTCACATCAAGAAAGTTCTGAGTTTGAACCTGCTGTGCTGAGTTTGCATTATTTGTCATGTAGATAGTTGGAATTACAGTTTTACTGACATTTGTGGTTAGACTTCTGCTGCCCAGTCAGTACAATGATGGCGAGTGGAATTTATTTTTGAGGTTAAACGCATTCAAAAAAAACATATCTGAAAAGAAGTCAAAAGTATTTGGTACTAAATAGCTAACTTCAGCATGCTAAGGCACTCACAAACTCTGCCAAAATTTGTAAATATTAGACCTGTATATTAGCAGCATATTACACATCTTCCGACTTTACCTTGAATAGGTAGCACTTTAGTAGCGCTTAAAATGGCACTTGCTTATAGCACTTGGTCGTTTGGCTTTCTTGAAGAAAATTGTACTTTCTTGATTCTTGTTGTTCTGGGTCTGTTCCCTCATGGTTGAAATGCACCTATTCGAAGTCGCTTTGGATAAAAGCGTCAGCTAAATGAAATGTAATGTAATATTAGCATGACCTATATTAGAATTTAGCTCAAAGCACCAGAGCGGTTTTTTTGGTTTTTTTTTTTTATAACAAGAAGGCCGAACAGGAAGATCAATGACGGTCAGAAGGCCGCACAGAGTATTTAGCAACAGCGCCGGATCGGGCGATCAGCCAGCTCCGCACAGAGTGTCAATTAATGGCGACACATAACACACACAGTTAGAAGTTGTGGTGGAGGGATATTCGATGTCCTCAGTGTGGCTCCACAATCTCTACTGTGAGTTCACTTTGATTTGAATCTGATATTGTTTTAGGGGTATTTCATACTGTTACAAAATCAGATAAAACATTTTTTTTTTTTAAATGAAATGCCACCTGCATACAGTACCTTCAAACATCAGATGAGGGGAAGCTCCCCGCAGTGCTGAGAAAATTCATCTGACTTCTTCCGTCCTCATAGTTCACATATCTTTCCTGGTGCTGCTGCCAAAACCTTTTTTTCTTCGCTGAATAAAAAAGGGCACGACTCCATTTTAATTGCGCTTAAAAGCAGACACGCACTCCTTCTGTCATAGATGTACGAATAGCCGGACCATTGAACAGAACAAGTGACAGACCCACATAAACAATCTTAGATCGACCAAACACACTGTCCACATGCTTCCAGTAAAGTGAGCTTCATGGTACATTCTCTCAGGTGCGTGGTGGACAGATTTACGCATCATTCCTAACTAGGATGTTTCTGAGCCTGTCAGTGAGTCAAAGATCATTTTTCCTCGCTGTACTTGAACTCTCGGATGATGAGTTTTAGCCTTGAGTCAAAAGAACTGGATGCCAAGTTCTTTTAAGAAAATCCTCGGCACAAAACGAAAAGGGAGCTGACGTGTAGCTGGCAAGACAAAAAAGTCCACCATATGAGAGATGATTTTATCTTGAACATTTTTTTCATGGCTTTTAATGGTAAATGGAAAAGACTTAAAAAAAAAAAAAAAAAAACGCGAGTAAAATGTTCTTTCGATCATACAGTCATACATGAATTTATGTTACAATTATAATGTAGATCTACCAAAATGTAAAAAAAAAAAAAAAAAAACTCACCTTGTTGACCGCTTATTAAACTAACATTAGCCTCAAAAGTTAACCTGCTGCTTATTGTCATCGTTAAGTGACATGTTGTTCTCTCCAGTGATTAATTGGATTCATAGAAATAGTTTTCAGATGAGAAAGATGTTGCACAAGAAAGAACAACGACGACACTGTACAGAACACAGAGGGAAGTGTCTGAGTAAAATATGGTTTCATTACTTTCGTTATTCACACCCAGTCATTCATCAAGTAGAAAGCACCTGTCAGGAGAAGACATCTAAAAACCAATCAATCAGTGACCTTATTTACTGTAACATGTCATCATTTCCATGTGAACAAAGTTCAGTAAGCGATTTCTAGCTGAAGCCAGCAAAGAGATAAAAAACACGGTGCTAGTCATCTTGTCTCCTCCTCCTGCTAATCTAATCTAACAAGCAGTTTTATGAGCGTGTTATCTGACCAGAAGTGTGTCCTCCTGTCAGTGATACAGTAGATTCCTTCCACAAATTCACAAACCTTTTAATCCCTGTGTGCCATTAAATCTGATTGTAATAGCTTCTTTAGACAGTTTGAGCCTTTAGTCCCGACGAAGCCGGAGGTCCCGGTCATGAATCTTCGCGCTGCACCGTGGAAGGCAACGTGGAAACGATTTTGACTTGATTGAATGATCCGGTTCACTTTAATAGATCGTTTTACAGAGGTTTCTGCTCTCTATAATCACGGGAACACTCTGGAATCCAGCGCGTCTGTGTCTGGCCCGCTCGTCGCCTTGTCACAGTGGAGTGACGAACAAAAACCTTTGATTCTACCAGGAGCCGTCGGTCGCGCCAGAGGAAACCTCAAAGAGGCCACGAGCTGACGTGTTTTTCCACTGGCTACGAAAGAAATGTCAGCTCCTTCTTACGTTTTTATCTTCTTCTTATCTTATGTGCGGGTGACAACAATGTATTGTTTGTATTCTTGCTTCATTACGTTTCATGATGAAATCATTCTTAGATCCTGTATATCCTGTTTGTCACCTTTTTTTTGTATTCCTCTCACACAGTCATGTGTTTATATGCGTATATACTGACGTAGAGTCCAAATGTTGTAAAAAGCTAAATCCACTTCTTAAAAAGCTGCCTACCTTTCTTCTTTTTTTTTTTTTTTAGATCCTTACGCTTGTTTCACAAACAAACCGGTTAGAGAATTTACAAGCACGAGTTTCTTTCTTTACTTGTTGGCACTCATAAGTTTCCTGCAAAATGGTGTGAAGTTGGGTTTATCACTCACTGCCATTTTTGTCAGTAACTGGAGCCACGGAATCCACATTGGGAGAACGAGTTGGTTACCTGAATGGAGCTTAGGTGGGTCAAGTGGCATTGACCTCTGCTGAGTGTCGAAAGCACGCAGGCCTGACATTGATGTAGTCTGTAGAAATACAGAGAAGTCTGGGGTTTTCCCGCTGATCTCGGTCAATGCAGTTACTCTAACGTGTACATGGAGGGGAACATTTAACTCTGCTGGCGGCAGCTTGTACATGCTGCTGTTGCGGGAGGCACCTGAGCAACGTCCAAAGCAACAGTCAGTATGTGATGCAGAGGGAATGAGAGACGTCATGCACATGCGTGCGTTTATTCCCGGCACTTTTTCTCGACAAATACAAGACATAATAGTGAATCTTATATAGAGGAAATAATAATAAAATAATAGGAAAATGTCCCTTAAAAAAAACACACAGTTTGGACATTATTCCGAGGCATCACAGTGAGGTGAGAGGGCGAAGATAAGTGTTCTTGTAATGACCTGCTAATGTATAATCCTGATCTCGGCAGACTGCCAAACCACGTTTATGCTGTGGATTGATGATCAGCCATGTAAAAACCAGACATCTCCACCATGATAAGACTGCAAGTGAAGTCATTTCATCAAGCTAATACTTCTATTAAAAGATGTAACCGTTGTCTATAATTGTTTCTATTTTATAAGCAAAATGGTTGGAAACATGTAAACCAGGGTGCGCTCGATGACTTTATGTTGGCGTAGTAAAACAAGTATGAAATGCCATTCATCATTTTTTTTTCAAAGGCTTTTTATGTACAACTTGTCTGACCGCAGGCAAAATTAACCGAGGCCAATTAACTTTATAGTGACTTATGAAAAGCAACACCTACATTATGAAAGGTTATCAAAATGTGTTGCATGAGCATCCATGCCAAAACACATGCTGCCTTTCTGTAGTCCGAAAATCTATCTTGATTTTTGTAATCTACGGGGCCACATTTTATTTAACCTCCGAAAGACACTTTTTCTCCTCCTAGACATTAAACAGGTTGCTGAAAGGTCGACAGTAAAATTCATCTGATGACATTTTACCTCTCAAAGTGCACTGCCCATTCATCTTTCTTCAGATTCATGATAAATAGCTCGTTAATCTAAATACATTGCGCAGTGTAATTCAGATCGCTACCTCATGGAGTGACACCATCGCTGTACATTTTCCTGCACAACGTTTCCTTATCTCGTCAGGCAGACTCAGAACGAGGAACCTAGTTAGACTTGATTGGACTGCAGATAGTAGCTGTGTTATCACGTCCAGAGGTCAGTACGGAAAAATTAGAGGTTGATGGTCACGACGGAGGCGGCCTCTGCCCGCGGGATGGATGAATCTGCTGCTGTCAGCTGTCGTGGAGGAGAGGATGAATTGAGGCAGAAGGAACGAAAAAGAAAAAGGAAAGAGAGAAGCGGGAAATATTCCCATCCTTCGCCACGCATGCCACATCTCTTTTTCTGCCGTGGTAACGTATATAAATGTAACACACTAATACTGATGTATCTACATTAGTTCAATATTTGTCTTGTGTTTTCTCTTCACTCCTCTCCTCTCCGCCTCTTTGGCCTCGGCAGCGACTCCGGCTCCGGCTTCCTCCATCCAGCACCAGCTTTGTCCGAAGGAGTTTGTTTTGAGGAAACTGTTTGACTACACTCCCCTTTCTGCTTTGTCACACATACCAAGATAAATAGATGTCTGATGGGCTTTGTTCAGATAACAGAATTGACTCTCTGGGACCGTCCCCCCCCCCCCCCCCCCCCCCCCCCCCCCCCCCCCCCCCCCCCCCCCCCCCCCCCCCCCCACACACACACACACACACACACACACACACACACACACACACACACACACACACACACACACACACACACACACACACACACACACACACACACACACACACACACACACACACACAGAGTACACACAAGTGAGTGAGTGGGTGTCCGGTCCACGAGGAGACAGATTCACACTAAGTAAAACCACATTGTGTGTGTGAGTGTGTGTGTGTGTGTGTGTGTGTGTGTGTGTGTGTGTGTGTGTGTGTGTGTGTGTGTGTGTGTGTGTGTGTGTGTGTGTGTGTGTGTGTGTGTGTGTGTGACTTGCATGTCGGAGCTGCCAAAGACCACACAAACACTTCGTTCATCCAGATAAACTGATTAAACCGTCACCTCTTTTGGTTCGATATGAGTGATGCAAATGTGTCACCTTTTCTGACTATAAAAATTACGATTCTATCGTTATAAGAACTTACAAATGTAAAGTAGGTTTCTAAATAATAAAAATGTTGCCCTAATTAGGTAGCAGCACTTTCTCTTGTTTGACAACTTTGAGCAACTGCATTAGTTTGAAAAAAAAAAGAAAAAAAAAAAGATGTAAACCATGTAGATTTACATAATTACGCAAAGTTTTATGGAATTAGATTTTGTCTAACTTTTATTTACATGCATATTGGATTTTTTTTTTATTTTTATAACGCTTCCATTTTTGTTAATGAATCCATAAGCCGGCATTTTGTTAAGCACCCAGTTGAAAGTTATGATTTAGCCACTGAGCCCCACCCTCCCCCCGACCCCAACAATTATCAGTCACCTCATCACCTTTAACCTCAGTCTGTTAAACTGACAGGATATTTATATTGTAATGTTGTTATGGAGGCTGAAGTGAAGGGACGTTGCAATCCTTTTTCCCACTGTGCTGTAGAGAGGCGCGCAGAGACGGCAGGTGGCCGGAGTTCATGGGAAGGTCTCGTGTTTTTGCTGGTTTTAAACGTGGCCGAATCAGAGCGAGGGGCATGATGTGATGAGGGACCGCATGAATAAAACGATCTGCAAACCAACTCTGCCCCGCTCTTCAGTTCCGGGTGAGCAGACGGGTAAGCCTCCCTCAGACCTTACAGTAAATTGAAGTGGTGGATAATTGTTGACTTTTAAAAAAAAAAAAAAAAAAAAAAAATTTTAGTGAGAGCTGCAGCTAAGAGGACTTTATTTCAGTTTCCATTAGTCTGATGTTCATTTACACTTTAGTTAAAGAAATTGATCTACTTCGAGGTGACGTGATGACTACATACAGTACGTGACGTTGAACCGAATGCTCCAGCGGTTTTGCAAGCATGCACCCCCCCTTAGGCTGCCCCCACCCGCCCCCACCCTCTTCCTCCCCAACTCTACAGCTGGCCTGAGCTCACATTGTATCGTATGTGTCGGGTCTGAGTGCGCTCATGACTCCCCGATGTGACTTTTTGTGCCAAAGAAAAATGCTGAGACAAACAAAACGCTCAGAAAAATGCAGTTGGTGAGCTATTTTTGAGTCAATAAATGCTGCGCGTATAAGAAGATTTTTATGGAGGCTGCTGAAATCAAGGGAGGAGTTTTGCAGATTTACTTGACGACTATTAATTCTCAATCACCGACAGAGTGAGAAGCGGACCTGTCAGTAACGAACTGAAAGGTTTTCGATCCAAGCAGTGACAGAAGATGTTTGTTGGATTGGACAGCAATGTCATGTTTAAGTTGTGTGTGTGTGGGAACAGTAGACAGCGACCTCACCTGTCAAACAAACTGGACGTTGGGGGTCAAATGTACTCGAGCAGAAAAACATTTAATGTGAATTCCTTCTTTAGTGACTTTTTAAGGGCACAGTTTTGACAAACTTGGATGAACAGCAGGACTTTTATCATCATATGTATCAAGGCTTCTGCACTAAATGTTGCAGATTTCCTTCCAAACAAATTCTCTAATATACAACTTTGTTATTATTATTATTTTTTTTTTACTATTTAAAAAAAATTGTTGCACATCTTTTGATTTTTGCTAAATATTGTACTATAAGCATAATTTGCACCGACCAGGTGTTTTCCTTTGGGGCTTCTGTAAAGAGTCTTGCAACCTTGATCCTTTTGCGCCAGTTTTATTTTCCACCTCCCTCGAGATCTGCACAGTTCCTCCTCAGCTCCTCTTGCTCTTGCTCCTCTCACAGAAACAGAGCTTTACAAACATTAGCTGGCCTCTCCTTCCCCTAAGTGGTCGATACTTAAATTCATTCACCCTAATAACTAAATTTGGATAAATCTCCTGTTACGTTTAAACGCTAAATTCCCTCCATCAGCAATCCCTCGCAGACGACCATCCCGGCCTAAAATAAACCCCAGACGCAGAATTTGCTCAGAGCTTTCAAAAACCAACAGCAAGTGTGTTGCAGTTCTCACACACAGCCTCCGAGGCCCATTTGCCAAACAGTATTTACTACTGGCAGGCAGACGATTAGGCCTGGATATGATTAGGGATGCAGCGGGCTCCTGGTGACCAGCCAACAGTGCACAGAGCTGGATGAGGCTGAGCAATGAGGCGCGGGGGATGCAGCTCTGTGATACTGAGTTATTAAAGTGTGGTTTGATGAACATTGGGATTTGAGCAATAGAATAAAAATGCAGGTGGCAGTTTAAGGGCGACTCCTGTGGGACTTAAACAGTGTAATGAGGATGTCAGTTTACCTCCCACATATGTAAATGGTACTCCAGATGGTGGAAAGTTCGTTTTTACAGATCAATTAAACTTATCGATAATTCATTTTATCTTATTGCTTTCTTAAGAAACGGTGTGTCATTTTGGGAAATATGATATTTGCTATTCATCAGTGTACATGTGGTGCAGGTCTGTGAAGAGTAGCCTGGCTTACAGTAAATCAAAGACAATAAAAGAGCAGTTAGTCTGTACCTGAATAGACACATAGCAACAGGACGGTTTTATGAGCTGCCATTTGTTATTTCTTAACTAACAACATCTGGACTCAGCGACTGCGGATGATGCTCATGTCCTCATTGTCTAATTCTACCAAGCACACAACTCATGTTCTGTTCTAAATAAGAAGCAATGCTGAATGAGACAGTATTGTTGGAAGTTGTAGAGTATTTTGTAGTCTCTGACTTTATTTGGCTTTTGTAGTCTCGAAAGTTCAATTTGAGTTGATCAGAGCGTGTTTAGTTAACTCGGGCCAAACGAGAAGGACTCGTACACTTGACAAGTGTGAGCCAGAAGAGTAAGTGGGTGTAATTCTTTGTGATTTCAATGAGCGACCCCTTTTCGTATTTCTTCTGGGCTTTCAGGCAGTATGGCGCTCGCAGGTGTTTTCAATTGTCTGCTGGATTACAGCTCTCTCGACAGAAAGCGAAGCACATTTCCACCTCGCATGCTTCACACCAATTTGGCCAGTGCGCTCATTACTCATCCCGAACAGCCAGTGTACCAAGAGGCTGTCGTTCTCTCTGTTACTTTCCAATAGACTTTTCGTGTGTTTTTTTTTTTTTGGTCTGTGAGCGTTTATGAGGCACATTTATAACTGCCTGGGATTTGTGCAAATTTGTCGTTTAATTTCCTGAACGATTTTCACCTCGTGTGGACATGCTGTCATGCTCTCTTTTCACTTTGTGTGCAATCAAGCGGCAACCAACAATCACTTTGCATTTGATCTGAACACAGATTAACTTTTTGCGTGCCGAATGTCGAGACCTGTGTCACAACCAGCATAGCTCCATCCTGCGCACACAATTAGCCAGAATAACTGAAAACTTCAATAATGTCACAAATATTAAACTAATAAACGAGGGCGGGCCGGGAGCCAATAGTAGGCGAGTGCCGCTCCTTTGCTGCGAGCACACCTAATTATATATGAATATAAAACCGGTTGAGAATATAAGCATCCTTTTCTTAATAGTTTTCATAATTTTGATATAAAAAAACATACTTGTTAACATAATGAGGAATATGTAGAAACAGACCATTTCCTAGTGTTTGCTCATTCTCCTCTTCATACTGAGTTACTGGGTCATCAGCAAACCTTTAACCGCACCAGAAGCTATACAGCCATCCCTGATTTAAAATGGGCATTCTTGGAACCCCTACATGTTGTTAGATATTAAGAGATTACATATTGTTTTATGACCAAGGCTTGTTTTTTTTGGTTTTTTTTAAAGGGAAATTAAATAATGAAGATTAAATCTCTGTTGTGCTGAGTCCATAGAACTTTAATGGACTGTAATATAAACTCTAAAAGAGTCTGGCATCGTGTTCTTCTTGGTGTTCATTTCTATAAACTTTCTCGTCTTCCTTAATGCCTCTGTGTTTATTTTTTATTTTTTTAGCTATTTGTAAATAAGCTGAACTTGATTTGGCTCACAGCACGTTTCCTGTGTGGTATAGTACCAAGCTCCGGGTCAGACAGGGCCAAGGAAGTAGCGGATCAGCATGTTTTATGGTTCATGTACGAGCCTCCTTTCTGATACTCCTTGTTCAGGTTTCACAGACGTCCACTGAGGGAAACCAGTATCAGTGTTCACTTGTAATAGGACGGAACAGCGATGACAGCAGGAATCATTAAATCACACGTATATATGCAGCGTACGACTTTTCACAGATTACATAAATCCAACATGACTTCTTTGTCAAAATAGGTTTCAGCTTCGCGTTGCCAAGAGAGGAAATTATTTTAACATTTATCACAAGAAGCAATTTGGTCTTAAATTCAAAACAGAAGAAGAAAAACAATCTCCCCGGTGTTTCCTTGGTTTCAGGCGTTGTCAGAAATAGATGTCAATGTTTTGACAACCGACTGTTTAATGTGTTGGTAGTTTGTAATGGATGGACGGAGGACTTCCTGGTAAACAGTACTGATACTGACTGAACTGGTAAATAATAAACGGAATGGACATTAATATTAATAATGATATTATTATTTGAAATGCCCCGTGACTTTCTGAGTGCAAAGAGTGGATAAACACTGTAATTAAAAATGTATTTGTGCAGTTATAAATGAGAAGAGTCAAGCGTCCACTATTCCTCAATTACTAATTTATGAACTACATTTTCCTTGAAGCACGGGTTGTTATGATCTGAGGGATCTTATCTCGGTTATAAGCTCACTCATGCTTAAGTTATTTTAAGTCAATTTTAAGTTATTCTTGTGAAAAAAATAACAATCAATTGTTAAAATTGTTGCAAATTCAACAATAATTTGCAGTGTTTGTCATTTAAAAGATCCCAGTCAAATTTATACAGTATTTTCATCCAAATATAGTTATAAATCATTCCAAAAATAAATGTAGGTTCCTATTATGTTTTTAAGCTATTTGTTTTAAACATGATATGGGACATTTCTCAACCTGTGATGATACATTTGAAAGAAAAAAAAAGCTAAATTAACAAAATGAGCCCTTATAGTAATTGCATTTCCCTCCATAGTGTATATCTTTCTCATATTTTCTATAAACTGTATATATCGAGCCTCCATCAACAGTGAGTCTTTCATCATGTGTAGAAGTCGCCATATCTGGGTGATCACTGGTATAAAAATCCAAAATGCAACCACCACAGGTTACCCAGCCTTTGTGTGTTAAAGTGCACCTCCTGAAGTTTAACTGACAAGCGTAATAAATCAAGGCAGGACCTTCCCGCTGAACCACATCAGAACAAATGGATCGCACCAGAACGCTAATTCCCCACCAGCCTCTGTATAAACACACAGAGGGGGAGGCAGAGCAGCAGAGTGGACCCGAGGGTGAGGAGGGGTGAGGCCGGGCGATGAGGGATGGCCAGGAATTCAGCGGCCAGTCGGAGAGAGTCGGGAGGGAAGATTATAGGAGAGATGATTGATTTGACTTAACTGCATTTTATGAGTCAAAGAAAATGGGAACTAAAGGATTCTATTGAGGAGCTCCTCCACGTAAAATGTTACGGTCAACCCAGGCCTTATCAAACTTTTCAAAAAGAATGATCATGTTAGAGTGAAAAGAGGATGACTAGCATGGGAACAAGAGGAAGAAAAAGAAATCTGAAAAAAGAGGATAGTTACTTATCATGAGGACGCTGAGCACAAGACTAACAAGTCCTGAGTCATTCAACAAGACGTCACCTGCTCAGTCTCCGTCAGATGCTGTGAATAAAAACACCTAAAAGTTAATTGTAAAAAACGCTGATGCCGGTTAGTAAAGGAGGACTTTGAGTGCGTAACGGTTCTTAGTGTGTGAACACTGTGCTGCACTGATGATTGTGGATCGGCTGTAAAAACGAGTGATCATTAACAACGCTATTCAAATTTTTCTCCTCTGCGCTTCCTAAGGCTGACATCCTTTCAGATACTTCCCCTCCTCCCAATATAACATACGTTTATACACCATGTTCTTTTATAATGAAATGCGACTTTGGGAACGATCTCCTTGCACGATGTAAAAGTCACGTTTATTGAATTAGCTGTGAGCAAATCCAGTTTACAGCATTTCCGAACTGTTTATTTGGTTCACACAGAGGATACATTATGATCTTTCCATTTAATGTATTTATTTTTAAGAATAAGTTTTATATTCTTTGTATTGGCATATGCATTGCCGTTCTTTCAACTGTCTGGCCTTATTGTACTGATCTCATCTGTTTTGTGATCCATTGTTAATTCATCTCAATGTTTGCCGTTTCCTGGTTAAATGAAGTTGTATGTACATAAATACTTTTGTCATATTTTACCAGAAACACCGTAAAACTCAGTTAGTCTAAAAAGTACAGTGTAGTCAGACTAACTTTTTAGAAAGAGGAACATTGTTATTGTTTTTTCACCCCCTCTAAAAGGACAAGAGGCCAGGAGTTCAAACTAGAATATTTTAATTGAAAATCAATTTAATAAAATGCACAGAGCTACAGCAGATGACTCTCATCTCGTTTAGACTACTGAGCCTTGTTTGTTTGTAAAGAGAGGTTTTTCCAACACTGAAGGTCACTTTTGGTCAAAGTCAGACCAAGCACACGGAGGGATCAGGATCAAACTTTTCACTTTATTCATTTCCTGTCAGCCGGTATTTCAAAATTAATTCCCTCTCATAATCAAGTCCAATGTGCAGGCTTAAAATATTAGGGTTTAATACTGTAGATACATCTTTTATAGTATAAAACCGCAGCTCTAAATAGCATCATCAGTTAGTGATGAAGGTACAAAGACATTTATTTACCCCTTTGCTAACAAAACTAAAATACTCTTGGAAAGTCCCCTCAATAAAAACCTGAGTAAAAAGAAAAGGAAAACAAACAAGAAGAGTAAAAGTTATCGACTCCCACCACCACGGTCAAAGTAGTAATATCCTCCACCGTTAATATTTTAGTTCAGGGTGAAACTGGGAAACACTCAGTTGGAATATTCCCGCTCTCTTTCCCAGGATAGATGCCACAGACACAGTTGGTTTATACATACCGCCCTGCTCAAATAAACCATACCAACTTAAGCTGTTTTGATTTAAGGGGGCATGTGGGTGCCAGTAACTCTGCAGAGAGCCAGGATGGATGTTAGAATTAAACAGACTTAAAAGACATTTAGGAGGCTAATACGCAGATATATCAACCCCTGTGTCACGGCTGATTACCTAATCAGTCAGAATAACTCTGGCTTTGTTTTTCTTTTACCAGTACTCTCACTTGAAATATAAAGACTCCAGCTGTCACTCAAACCCCAAACTACCAGACTGACTGATGAATACCACCGGGATGTTTTATTGGAGACTGAGGGACAGACGTGCAGGCGAGGTCTGACACCTAGTGGAGGAACTTCACCAAAAAAATACATGAGATTTATAATTGAAGCCTCTGAGTATCGTGACTATCCGCCACAGTGATGTGTGAAAGGTGATAGATGTTTTCATGAACATCTGGACCGGCTTTCTGTCGAGCATCAGTGGCAGTTTGTCAGGATCAACATTTCTCTGCTTTGTTTTTTTGTTGGTGTTTGTTTTTTTTCTAAAAGTAAACGTTGTCTTTCTCTTACAAACACATCATAAATAAAGCCGGATGGATGACAAAGGAAGCAGACCGTAGGAAATAAGTTCAGAGACTACCTTTTAGCACATCCTTATAATCTTTAAAAGAATATGGACTCAAAAAATATGTTCTAATCTCTCAACATTTTGGTTGTATTTGTAAGACTACGGTCTTAACCTTTGTTGGTGCTGTTTACTGGGGAAGTTTCTGACTGTGACGTACAGCAGCTTATCCAATCACTCACTCATTTCTTGAACGAATTCCAAAAGTCTGAGACAATAAGAGTTTTTTTTATCAGGTGCAAAAAGAGAGAAGTAAACAACACTATGAAAACATGACTGCTTGAGATCAAGTACATGGTGTCAGCTCAGGTTTCAACTTTAAGTAATCATCACTGCATCTTATGGATGAGCAGCGTCAGCAGTTCTGATGATGCTGAACACTAAAACTCAGAGACTTCTTCACTGTTTCCATGGAGTTACTGTTTCCAATCAAAGCCATGCACCATTTGTCAAATTGAGATATTTCATTGAAACAAAATAAGTCATTTGTTTGAACATAATGCGGACACATTAAACTGCACGTCACTGTATCTATAAGGACGATAACACACAAGCGAGTTGACACGAGGGTCATTCAGAGATGTCAAATTCTCTCCAAGTTCTCTTTGTGCGGCAGCTCATCTGTTCAAACAGAGAAACAAAAACTCATCTAATTAGACGCTCAACTAATTGCACAATATCTCCCATAGTGCTGCGTGGTGAAGTGAACCATAAGGAGCGCGGAGAATGCCGCCTTTGTTTGCGGTCCTTGGCTCCGACAGCTCTTTGGACCCAGTGGCCCGTGGACACTGACGACAGGTGTAAAAACATAACAAACATGTGATGAGCAAACTAGTGGCCCCAAGTTTTTACACTAAAAACATAAAGTTTATTTGAAAACAGTCAATATCATTTGAATTCCATACGGTCTGTATTAAAAGTACAAAAGGTACACAAACTTTTGAATACTAATATACAGTACACATGGCACCGATACTTCTTTTCTTCGTGTCATGAGTGCATCTGACATCAGAAGACTTCGATTTACATTGAGCAACATATTTCCGGTAAACTGTAAATAAATTCCTCTTTGCTTGCTCTCTCGCTTTTTTTGGTGCTGGAAGCTGGAAGCATGCAAACAACGAACAGAATAAAAGGCCCAACATCTCCTTCCCCTCAGCGTACCCCCCAAAAGCTGAACAGAATAGTGAACAGTAAACAAGGGGAGTAGCAGAGAGGCAGAAGAGGGGGGGGTGTCCAACTTGAACTGAGGGTTGACAAAAGAAAGGGGGCCGGGTGGGGGGGGGGGAGGGTGGAGGGGGGTGTCTCCACGGCGACTGAGTCAAGCTGTTTGAGTCACATGGCTCGGGGTTTCTCTTGAAACCAGTGAGGAGAGGCGAAGCCTTTAGTTCATGTTTGGGATGCCAATGGCAGCATCATGAGTGGAGCCCGACAGGACCGAGCGCTGATGGCAGACGGCCTCCATCTGAACGGGACCACAGCTTTGGGACTGCAAGACGAGGCGATGAACACGGCTCTGTTTGGTGTGTAATACTTTTCCATATCGGTGCTGCAACCACACTCTTCGACCGAGTGAATGATGTTTCACTGCTTCTTTGTACTCTGCGTTTTTCTGCTACCCAGAATACAAAGTGTTCAACATTGTCATCATTGCCTCGGCCTTGTGCACCCTTACCGCCGCCGGTCTGTACTGCATCATCGCCTGCTACAACCGCAGCAGGTGAGGATCACACGTCACTCATGCTCTGATTTCCTGTGATGACTGTAAATGGCTGCGGATGATAACTTTTACTGGGACCTGCGGAGGTTTTTCTTCGTACGTGTAGCTCCTTGTTTGAGAATGTATAGAATAGTTACATCAAATCGTGTCCAACAAAATGCTTGTTTTACTCGCGTTAAAAAAATGACAGCATTTTTTTTTTTTTTTTAAAGGTCCCGTACTGTCCACAAAAATATAATTCCAAGCAGTTTTAAAAAACTATGTGGATACTGTGAAGGTGTCCACAGAGCGATGCTCACAGCACTTATTCAACAGCTGTGCCGTTCAGACTTTGTGATGTCACAAATTCCCAATATAAAATGTTCGCCCTTAGAATCGCCTGTTTTTTAACCTTTTATGCAGAAGTAAACGTAAAGCCATCATTCCCTCGTGGACGGAGCGATTTACAGGGTCAAAACAAACCCGGGGTTGGTTTGGGTGCTTGTCACTCAGAAAAGATTCAGCCAATCAGAAGAGAGGGTTATTGAGCTCAATGAATCTTAAACACATAAACACAAAACAACCAAAATCTTAATTAGAGCTCCAGAGAGAATCTCCGAATATCTCGTAATGGATATCAAGACGGCAACTAAAACACAGGAAAGGTGTAGAATATGGGATGCATGTAATTTAACCTAAATTAAAAGTCATTAGTGCACTGCTGCTTTCTTCACCAGGCAGTCAAAGAGAGCCCACATATATGAGAGTGCAGTGACCCGCGGCGAGCTGGTGGAGCCCGTGGCAGTTAAAGCAGTGAAGAGGTCGACCAGCTTCATCAACCCTCTCGCCTTTTTCAGGAAACAAGAGGCAACAAAGGTCAACTCAAAGATCTATTACATCTACACTAACCCGCTGCCTGTAGGAGCGAAGGAGGAGGAAGCGGAGGAGGATAGGGCCAGTAAAGCCCGCCGGGGACTACAGGAGCAAACTGGCCCGTCACCGCCTCTGTCCTTTCAAGAGTACGCAAACGACCCCGGCAGTGGCGTCGTCCTGGACCCTCCGATGTTCTACATGCAGCTTTAAAGGGTGGGAGGGAGGAGCTGTAACAACGTTAGCTAGAGACACTTGTCTTCTTGAGTCTGAAAAGGTCTGAGGTTTGACCTCTCCAGGTTATCGCCGTGTACTGGCCAGTAAAGACCAGCCCACCCATTTTACAACTTTAAATTCAGTTGACTTCACCTTTGGTAGCATTACTCAGTCTTGTGAAAGAAGTTGTATGTCTCGTTTGGCTCTGCGAACGGGGGTCATGAAGGTGGAAAGATGTGGGCATTTCCCGGTCACGGTAAACAAGGTTTCGCTACATGAATATATGGGTCTTGGCCGAGCTCCACTGGAAATCATTTCCAGTCAAAGCATCCTAATGGACGGAGACCTCGAGTGAATTTCGAAACACTTGATTTTAATGTGTTCACACTTAGCCACCTCTACTGGTCACTGGTTGTGACGACTGAGGAAACCTTCATGCAAACCTGGTTTCCAGACTATAATCAAGGTGAGCAACGGGCAGGCAGGCTAACAATCGCATTATGCGAAACCCAGTGTTTTAAAAGCTTGACCCGTACTACGGACAGCAGAATGTATTGGCTGTCGTTTTTCTTTTTTTTGAATCTGACTCTCGTGAATCTCCAACTTTATAAAAGTACAATATCAAATTACATAATTACCCTTTATACAACAACTTCAGAATTTATGCATGCTTGCAAGTAAGTGTAGAGTGAAACCGTTTTAATACTGCGGCTGCCTAATTTACACTTTGAAAGTGCAAAACAAAAGCTGCTTATAGAAAAATGAAGCCTTGACATCAGAAGTGCATTGAAGGATTGACCAACAGAAAGCAAGATTTTTATTCAGATTTAAAAGATGCTCAAGAGGCCCTACACCTTTGAGTATGCAGCTGTATAGGATAATGTATAATAATATATATATATATATATATATATATATATATATATATATATATATATATATATATATATATATATATATATATATATATATATATATATATATATATATATATATATATATATATATATATATATATGTATATATATATATATATAAAACTTGAAACCAACATATTAATACACCACACATAAACATGACCAGTGCCTATGAATTCTACTCAAGGTGACCATAGTGGCAGTTAGTGTATGAGGGTGTGTGTGTGTGTGTGCGCGTGTGTGCAATATATATATTTGCAATCTTCATAGGTAAAGGACAATAGGTAAGGTTTAAAAAAAAAACCTCACTGGATAAAGTCAAACCACATGATCCTATAACAGTTTTTAAAAGCCGATTGATTTTGAGGCACAAACAGTAAAAGTCAGAAAGTTTTTCTTTATTTTTGAATGATCTTTATTAAAACTGCTGATGCGATATGCTTTTACAAAAGAAGCCGAGTGCGAGACAGAAAAATGCGACAAATACAAACGATTATCACTGCAGAGCAATCAACAGCGCTCCTGGGCAACAGTGATTGGGTCGCTAAAGGGCGAGTCCCTCAGACGATTGGCTGGGTCTCTCTGATCAGCCACTCCAGTGCCTCCTTCCTGCCCTGCCTCTCCAGCTCGGCCCCGACCACCTCCCGGCACTTCCTGTGGTACTCGTTCACCCAGTCCCTCTGCAGGACAGAGAAAAGAGGGTCAGGAGCCGTCGCACCACGAGGACACCGTTTAAACTGTGTTTATGTAATAGGAACATCTGGGATTCAGATGAATTGTTCCTACAGATTATATAAAGTAGATTACATTCGATGTGTTTCGAGTGATTATCACATTAACAATAAAAAAAAATTGTTGGGATACATTTCACAAGGGTGAATTTGTTTCTGATTATTGAAAAATATTAGACGTCGTCTTGCTGAATTTCTTACCTCCTTTTGAGTGAGCAGCTCTGTGTTCATCATTTTGACTTGGATGGGAACCAGAGTGAGAGGCTCAAATGTCAGACTTCCCCTGTTCCTGTAGTTGTACTGCACACATACAAGAGAAATAAACAAAAATTCCCAAACTATACAGATAACTTATATAACAGAGTAAAAAAAAAACACACAAAAAAACCATCTTAATGAGTATCATGCCATTAAATACTGGTTATGAGTACATGTAGAATGAGTAAAAAATATTCGGCTGTATATTTTGGAATATTCATTTGTTCTGGTTCTGTTCTACGACCTACTTTGGGCTTGGCTGGAACAACAAGGACCACGTTTTCAATGCGAATGCCGAAAGATCCATCTTCGTAGTACCCAGGTTCTAGAAAGGAGAAATAACTGAACTTTGTATTTATGTTGTTTTCAATCCCTGCGAAGACGACAGGTTCCTCTTCAGGCTTGCATGTAGCTTGGACGAGAAGACTCAACTCAACTTAGCTTTGCTTAAAGCACCTTTGCTGCTCTCTGTATTTTGATTGTCCATCACATAGACTAAGACATTTCTAAGTCCAGCTACAGTAACCGTCCCGTACCATCACTGACGATCATGCCGGCCTCCAGGGGTTCATCGGCGAAGGTTTTGTAGCTGATGCCGCAGGGCCCCTCGTGGACGTTGAGGAAGCAGCCCACGCCGTGACCCGTACCGTGAAGGTAGTCGAGCCCCGACTCCCACAGAGCTGCACGGGCAAACGAGTCCAAGAGGTGGCCTGAGAAGGAAATGGAGGTTTAGAGTCAGAGATCTGACTTAAAAAAAAGCTCTTAAATGGACTTTTGCACAGAAATATTTGAACGATTGAAAAGCGTTTTCCCGAAATGTCAAACTAAGCGATTTTATTTGTGTGTTAGCATGCACTGTGCCAGCCTGACAAACTGTCCCAGATCCTCCATTTATCCCAAACATGCTGAAAAAGTAAAAATGAATATATGACAAAGTAAACTTTCTCTCCATCAGATGTGATATCTCAGAATCTATTTCTCAGATTTAACTGACACGTTGTGACATGCTGTATTTTGATCTTAAAAATGGACTGATCTCAGTTATTCAATGCTTGAAGGTCTCTGTAGTGTAATTGGTCTTTCTCTTAAATTTCCAACTGCACAAGATAAGTTACTGATTTGCCTTCATATGCTGACTGTTTACTTCTGATCTATTGTTTTAGAGTAACAATAAAAGATCTTTTCTCCTAAAAAAGACAGATGAAATATCCAAGAAATACTCTAGAACTATCATTTGAGCCTTACCATTTAACAACATCAAAACATTTCAAGGTAAAAATGGAAGAATTAAAACGGGTATGCTTTATGCAATTTAATAAGGGGTATCCTTTATGACAGAATTGAAAACAGCACCTTTTGTTCCGTTGGGGAAAATGGCAGCGCTGACAGCTATGTGTCCCTTCAGTACGTAGGTAAAGCATTCCTAGAGGAAGAAAAACATAAAAACAAAGAAATAAAGTCAGGGTTTGGATACATTTCAGTCAAAACTAATTCAAATAGTTTTAGTGAATAACGCTAAACCTGAGATAAGACCGTTTTTTTTTACAAATATCCCAATTTACCTTCTCAAAAGCAGATGGTGTCCCAAAGTGAACGGTACGCGTGACGTCTGTGGTTCCATCACTGACAAAGACAGAACACGGATGTTAATATACATGCGTGTAAAGCATAATAAACATTCACCGTTTCTGTGTTGATGGTATTAACAGACATGGGAGGTGATGACCATCCATATTCAGATAGAGAAGTCATATCAATACGTGGCATGACATGGCTGGTTATCCCAATGCCATTGTTACATCATATTAATCTTGTTTACATGTATTGAGCTCCGGAGTCGATCAGATAAACTTCATTCACGCTGAGGGTTCTGTTGGTTTCAGGCAGTGGTCTACAAGAAGAAGAAGAAGAAGAAGAAGAAGAAAAAAAAATACAGATAAAAAGTAACCTAAAAGAAGCAAATTACACAAATACAGTACCCACACGCGTGATTAGTTTTCTGACCTGTAATGTATGATCGCGCCGTTTGGCCCAACGCTGGAGATTGTGGGGAAACTGAGGCCCACGAAATCTTTCTGTTGACTGAAAGAGAAACAATACATCAGTCGTGTTGTGTGGTTATACAGCCAAGAGTCTCATTTAACTCCTTCTCAACTGTTCAGAGGACCCTGTTTAAACTGGCCAAACTACTGCAAAGAAACCACTACTGAGGGAAACTAACAGGAGGAATTCATTTATTTATTTATTTATTTTTCCAGGAGAACAATGAGCCTAAACACACCTCTGATGTATAAAGGGCTGTTTGATCAAGAAGTTGATTGTTGCATCAGATAACCTGGTCTTAACAATCATTGAATCAATGGAATGTATTGTTCCGCAGAGTATGAGGGAACAAAGCAAAAAGTGGCTACTTTGAGGAACCTAAAATGAAAAATATATCTATATTATAGAAAACAGTAAAAATTATATATATATATATATATATATATATATATAAAACTTTAATATGTAGGTGTGTCCAAACTTTAGTCTAATGTTTTCCACTTTTAGAGGGATAAAGATTTGAAGGCAACACGCTGTGTAGGTCAAACAGATCCTATCATATTCATTTTAGGCCTTCAGAAGACAGTTTGTTTGACTTCCATGTCCACTAGATGGGGCTAGCTGGTGATAACTCCAGATTAGTTCAGACAGCATCTTTAACTTTCAGCCTTTTAAGCAGGAAGCTTTCGAAGTTAAGCTGGATGAGCTCGTCAACCAAACAATGAAAACAGAAGTTGTTTGGAAAATCAAAATGCACCTGCGCAATTCTTCCGCCTTATCAGCAGCAGAGATCTCAGTCACGGTGCCTTTTGGTATCTATAAAAAAAAAAAATTAAAAATTTAAAAAAAGCAAGTCATGGGTTGCTGGCAGTTCAGTTATGTAACAGCCTCCATCTGAACACAGAGTTTCCAAAACTCACATTGGCACAAAACATCACATGTCTTTCCAAATCATAAGGAACTGGAGGGTTAGTCAAAATAACAAAAGCTGTAATTTAAAGGATTCAAATGACAATCAATGTATAACTGGGCACATAAAATGCAGTAAAAAAAAATTTACAGCCTTGTTTAATTTTCCTTTTAAGTTCAGTGGGAACTCTGTGATCACAAAGTGAAGAATTTGAAAAGAATTATGAAAATACCTCCTTTTCCAAACAAGCGAAAAGCTCACAAAGGGCAACTGCATCCTTGATCTGGTGATAAAAGTACACGAGATGTACTTTAATCTTTTGTGAGGGTTATAGAAACAGTTTGACATGCGCTACAGATTTGAAGATCCAGAGGTTCTTACGTGGGCCATTTTCATTCCTTGAATTTCGGTGGCATTCTTCACAGCCTTGGCGAGGCAGAGGGGAGTGTAGGGAATCGGAGTCCTGTGGGCCTGAAATAAACAAAGAGGAAACATTTACAGTTTGAAAAGCTGCAGATGTCACCTTCAAAATAAATCAATTCAGTTTTATTCATATAGCACATTTAAAATACAATATACGGGGACGAAAGTGCTGCACAGTATCAAAAATAAATATTACTGAATTGCCAGTAAATACAAAATAAACAATTAAAACAAAGTTAAAGAAATTAAAATCAATATTAAGCCAAAACAACACATGAGGAGCAGCAAATAATACTTTAGAAAAAAATAGAATTAAAATAACATCAGCAAAGAGAATTATTGCCAGTGAGCTCAATATGCGGCTGCCTCGGTTAACGAGCCAGTATATGAACTGTTGGTTGAATCTTCTCATCAAAGGATGTCTCGGTTTAACTGAATAACAAAAACAGAATATATCTGGTTTAATTAAACATAAGTAGAAGTTAGTTTTGTTAAAAAAAAACACAGTGCTGAGTCTGGGCTGCCTGCTCCCACAGAAAACTAACAACCTGCAGCACTGGTTGTTTGTGAGAATGAGCATGATTTGAAACAACTACAACAACCTCCAAATGTGTCATCAGACAGACGCGAGGAGTCACATGACGAGGTCCAACGGGCAACAGCTTTTCTCACTTTAAAGAGCAGCGCAATGAAGTCAGGACACAATCCTTTGAATCTTCCGCTCCGAGCACCACAAATGGTCCCTCTTCTCAACGTTAGATATTTGTTGGGTACGGTGGCGTTCTCTCACCTTCGGGATGACTTGTGTGAGAGCACAGCTGGCCTTGTCACAGATCCACACTTTGTCCTTGGGGCCGAGGGCAGCGCAGACGGCCTGGATCTCCGTGTACACCGACTCGTACGGGAACGACTGGACGCTCAGCTCGGGTTTGCTGGGGGAGTCCAGCTGCAGGTGGGCTCGCAGCGCCGGCTCGGAGAGACGCTTTAGGTCCACAAAAAGCCTGCGGAGAGGGAGGGGTCGCGGAGCGAAGGAGTCAGACGGGTAAGCGCCGGAGAAATCCGTGCCGCTCCGACTTTGGTGGTTTTAATGTTTTCGAACGATGCGCACCTCTAAAGATGAATGAAGTTGGGCATATTTCAGATATTCCAGAAAATCTCGAACAATTGCAAATGTAAAATTCGGTTGCTTCGTGTTGATGTAAATTAGAAAAGTACACAAAGGTCACGGTATATAGCGAATTTATACTTGATCCGGGAAAGAAATGTGCTACATGGTACAAATTTTGAAGTGGCCACTCAAACTTTTTTCTTCTCAAATCTTTAATGCTGCCGGCAATTACCCGCTTCACAGGATTTATTGAAGACTGTGATCAAAGTGTGTTGACGTGATATTTATCTGACAGATTACATGAGGACTCTGTGTGAGGTAAAAAAAAAAATGTGTTTGTAATGTTGTCTCCTAATTCATCAACCTCTACATCTATCAGTAGCATCAAGGTAATTAAAAATGGCACAAATCAAACCAGTATTCTGCTGCATCATGATGTGTGGTTACCTTATTGTGTTCATCCCCACAATGGTGTATGCAAAGAAAACTGGGTTGTACTCGATGTCTGCAGCACGGAGGTTGAAAATCCCTGAGAAAAGAAAACAGAATATTTTATTTAATATTAAAATTTGAATTTTTTTTTTTTTTAAGAAATAACAAAAATGACATTCATTTTATTCTGATCCATGGAACTAACAATGAACCGTATAATTAGTTTAAAATCCATTTTGAACACTGCATGTCTCTTCTGAAACCTTAGTACAAGTCGGTTGGTGTTAAATATCAGTGTTTTTATTGAACTGTCATTCATCCTGTGTGGATGCCGAAGCGAATCCCCTTCAATTATAAATCTGCCCATTAAGCCATCTTCACTAAATGCTACCTGACGGCAATCAAAATCAGCATTACTCTAATTAACACAAACTCTCAGACCGACCAATCAGAAACAAGAGCTCATTAGGCACGGTGAACGAGGTGCTCCAAATGGCATCTAGTGGGACACCCGTGCATCCCAGGGTCCTTGGATCGTGATCGTGTATCAGAACTGACTTATGTAACAGAAGTGATGTCGGCTTGGTTATAGCTGCTGATCGTTTTACACGGTCGTGAGTAAAAAAAAAAAGTGCTAAAAAAAAAACCCGAATGAGACCAAATCTATGTTTCGACAAGAAGACTTTTCAATCGGAGTTCACTCGAGGGTTGTAATGTGAGGGCTTAGAATGCCACACCGCTGACATGAATCACATGCGGAGCCTGTGGAATGTCCTACACACACACACACACACACACACACACACACACACACACAAAACAAAGCTTTTAACAAGCTGCACTCTGTATTTTGAAGAAAGACAGCGTACATGCGATCTCATCCAACGCTGTGGCCACAAACCAGCTGATTTTCCTCTCCGTCATCTTGGCTCGCAGAGCGGTGATCTTATCTTGCCAGGAAATACCTGCAGGTAGACAACATCAACACGTCATCAGATTAATGTCCTCAAACACCCGAGTAGCTACTTGCAGTAAATGTCTACAAAATATAGGAAAGTGGAACTTTTTGCTGTATAGAAAGCCCATGTGCTGCCTAAAAAGATTTCATGACTCCTTCATACAGTGCATCCGGAAAGTATTCACAGCGCTTCACTTTTTTACACATTTTGTTATGTTACAGCCTTATTCCAAAATGGATTAAATTCATTTTTTTCCTCAAAATTCTACACGCAATATCCCATAATGACAAAGTGAAAATAGTTTGTTGAAAATTTTTGCAAATCTATTAAAAATAAAGAACGAAAATATAACACGTACATAAGTATTCACAGCCTTTGCTCAATACTTTGTTGAAGCACCTTTGGCAGAAATTACAGCCTCAAGTATTTTTGAGTATGATGCTACAAGCTTGGCACACCTATTCTTGGGCAGTTTCTCCCATTCTTCTTTGCAGGACCTCTCAAGCTCCATCAGGTTGGATGGGGAGCGTCGGTGCACAGCCATTTTCAGATCTCTCCAGAGATGTTCAATGGGGTTCAAGTCTGGGTTCTGCCTGTGCCTCTCAAAGACATTCAGAGTAGTCCCAAAGCCATTCCTTTGTTATCTTGGCTGTGTGCTTCGGGTTGTTGTCCTGTTGGAAGATGAACCTTCGCCCCAGTTTGAGGTCCAGAGATCTCTGGAGAAGGTTTTCATCAAGGATGTCTCTGTACATTACTGCATTCATCTTTCCCTCCATCCTGACTAGTCTCCCAGTTCCTGCTGCTGAAAAACATCCCCACAGCATGATGCTGCCACCACCATGCTTCACCGTAGAGATGGTATTGGCCAGGCGATGAGCGGTGCCTGGTTTCCTCCAAACATGACGCTTGGCATTCAGGCCAAAGAGTTCAATCTTTGTTTCATCAGACCAGAGAATTTAGTTTCTCATGGTCTGACAGTCCTTCAGGTGCCTTTTGGTAAACTCCAGGTGGGCTGTCATGTGCCTTTTACTGAGGAGTGGCTTCCGTCTGGTCACTCTACCATACAGGCCTGCTTGGTGGAGTGCTGCAGAGATGGTTGTCCTTCTGGAAGGTTCTCCTCTCTTCACAGAGCAACGTTGGAGCTCTGTCAGAGTGACCATCGGGTTCTTGGTTCTTGCTCAGTTTTGAGTGTAATGGCAAAGGCTGTGAATACTTATGAACATGTGATTTTTTTCGTTTTTGATTTTTAATAGATTTGCAAAAATGTCAAAAAAATGTATTTCACGTTGTCATTATGGGATATTGCGTGTAGAATTTTGAGGGAAAAAAATGAATTTAATCCATTTTGGAATAAGGCTGTAATATAACAAAATGTGTAAAAAGTGAAGCGCTGTGAATACTTTCCGGATGCACTGTACTTTTCTCAAACTAAACACTAATCAGCGACTAAAATAACAACAGTTTATCCAGTAATGGCGTTAATGCAGTCAGGCACCGACCTGTGTACTTTAAACCCAAGGTGCGGAGTTGTGTGCTGGGTCGTTCTGGGCGGTCGATCCAGACGGCGTCGATCAGGTTGTCCTGCAACGCTACCAGCGAGTGGCCAGCACTGGTCAGCGCCTTGGACATGTTCTTCCACTGGTCTGAAACACAACATTAAGAGGGTTCAGGCACAAAGGTCCAGCTGTTGAGATATATATATATACATACATATATGTACATATATATACACACACACACACACACGTGAGAAACTATTTTTTATTAACAACAGAACTCTGCAGGATGCAAAAACAGCACTGAGCAAAAGTGCGCATGTCTGAAAGCTGAGGAATTTTTCACTTATTGCGCAAGATGATCATATTTATTTCCAATCTCAGGGGAATACACCTGAATCATGTTACATGCAGGGTTTAAATACACACTCAATACGCAGGAAATGGTTTTGTCTTTTAGTAATTTGTAATATTTTATTTCTGTTAACCTCAGCACATTTTCTGCTGTTTCCACCAATGTTCCTTGTCAAAACTGACAGGAAAATAATACGGTCACCTACCAGCAGCAATGATCCACGGATCTACTCCCACTCTGGAGTTATCTGGCAGGATGCTGATCAGCCAGTCCTCCTGTGAGGGGGTCTCCTTCAGCCCTACAGATGATCATTGAAAACAGTCTATCACACCTTAAAAGACGTGCAGATGTGCTCTCGGCCTGACTCATAGCACTCTGGAACAAAAGTATGAATTTCTATATTTGTCTTAAAGACATAAATAGGACAGTCTTGCCAGTCTAAACATAGATTTTTTTTTTTTTTAGCCTTTTGTTCCCCATTCTCAATTTAGGTAAAAGAAATTATGATTTACAAACTAGCTATGATTTATGGCTTATTATGAGTGTTTAATGTAAATGTTACTGTTTGTGCTGCCTCTGAATACAGACTACATTAGAGAAGTTGCGTTGCAAATCTTACACTTTAAGAAACACATTCAAAAATAACCACAACTGAGACACGATCAGTGTTTGTGTTCATGGCTTATGTAAAATGAGAGAGGCGGTTATTATTTTGATCATGTACAACTGAAACGGCACATTACCCATCTTCATGAGGGTCCAGTTGTTGTCCATCTGCTGGCTGGCCTGCAGGAAGTAGCGCCCGTCAGTCCACATTGCAGCATGCTGCTCTGTGACGATGGCCGTACCTACACGGCACAAAGCGGATTTAACGTTTCAAAACGCCGACGCTTGCTGGATCGAGTTTGTACAATGAATGAATGTCTAAGTATGCAAAAAATGTCAGTCTACTATTGTCTGCGTGCTTGTGGGTTGTTTTTAAAGTAAGACGCTGGCTTTGTTCCAAGAAGCAAAATATACAGTTTATACCGCTGAAATAACAACAGTGAATAAACTATCTGCGGATGACTGAGCTGTCAGATTCTGCTCATGTCAGACTGGAAGGCAGAGCCACCTTGCTTGAAAGTGCCTTTAACATAATAAAAACCTACCGTCATCGACTGAACTGAACAAGTTGAACATGAGAGGAGAAGCACCGAGTTGGATGTCGCTACATGATTGTTTATCACGTTTTCCCAGTTTTTCCACGGTGGAAATGAGACACTTAGTTTCTGGTCTGTCCAACGAACAGAAAACGTACCTGCAGAGCCGTTGAACCCGCAGATGAATTCACGTCTGCGGTCACACGGTGCAATGTATTCACTCTGAAAGACACACAAAGGACAGAGACACACAGGGAGGGAGAGATCAGCTTCATTAATAATCAGCGTGAAGTGGCCATCAACCCGTCAGACATTTTAAAAGCCACCTTGTGCAATGAGAGGGAAAAAGGGAGGAGCAGCGGGCAAAGGGCTACAATTAATTATGAAGGTCAGACGAGACGATCGGGGGGTGAAACGCATGTGAAGTTAAAAAAAAAAAAAAAAAAGGCCGGTGTAGCAGCTGCACTTCTGCGAGACTGAGCATGCGTGTCTTAGTTCGTGTTTAGCTGCGGCTTCAGTCAGTAAATGAAGTTTCAGTAAATGTATATTCCTCGTGTGTATGATTGACTCACCTGGTGTGCGTCTCCAGATGGGACGATGTAGGCTTGTATCGGCTCAGAGAAATACTTGCAGTTCTTCATCGCCTGGCGAAGCTGCCTGAGCAGCTCTCCAGTGATCTTTGGAGACATGGCTGTGTCTGAATGGAAAAACAATATTCAATATTTAAAAAAATATCCAAAGTTCAAATAGACTTCATAACGCGTACAATAGGGAGAATCTGAAAAAGTTTCAGATGAGGACAGCGTCATAGCTCTGCGTTACGTGATATGAAAGAAATCTATTTAAACTCCAAAAAACACAGATCTCAAAAGCTGAAAGTCTTCCCGTTTAATCAGAAAGCACCCAGACATGCCGTCATGCACAGGTGTTTAAAGTCGCTCACAGATCACGCCTAGATTACCTGACTTTTGGGCAGCCATGCTGACAAATGATTACTAGAGCTGGACAGTGACTGCAGCCTACCTGACTATTCACGTGGAGTTCAAGAGTCACGGTCCACACCTGGATCTTTAACCTGCTATAATATGCTGATTAAGCGACTGTCAGGGTTAAATATTAAAAGAGAAGTCGAACTGGTTAGAGTCCGCACTTGTTTTAGGAGGTTATTGCAGCGGAAATGGGTCACACAAAGGCCGGCGAGAGCAGCGGTGGATTCACTGCCACTGCCCACGTTCACCGCACGGCGGCAATCCTCCGATGGAAAACGCTTCAACAAACCGACCAATCAGGTCGCAGTATTGTCCATCGATGAGCTCCCCTATTGGCTTACACTCTCGGCATGCGATTGTTGTTTACAAGTTGGTGCTGATGAATCAGTTGCATATGATAAATAACCCACCAGCTCGACTAATAAACTACAACGCCTGTATTTGATATTCGGATAAACATTTTTTTTTTTTTAATGAAAAAACCAGAGCTCGTGTTTTAAGTGGGCGGGCGATATATTTTTTTTTGTTTTCTATTCAGACATCACTTTTATCAACAAGGCCAAACCATAACACGATATTTCACGTCATCGCTGAATTTCGTAGCGGGTGTGGTAGCAACGCGGGTGGGATATTTTTTTTTTTTTGCAAAGTTATTAGCTAACTGCTCGGCTTCACGGCGCAAAGCAAACGCGTCAATCTCGGCTTTCTTTACGGACAACACGGCTCCAGACCCAGGCACCGAGTGAGCGACCGTTTCCCTCCTTTCCAAAACAGTCCTCCACCACCACCACCACCCAGCTGGCTGCTCGCTTGTGTGCCGCCAGCAGACGAACCCGCCGCCGCCCGCTCGCGGTAAAGTCTGCCCCTCTTCCATGCAGCCCGTGAAGTGGTGAATACACACCCGCCGGTTCCGCCGTGGAAGTGTGTGACTCTTGGGGTTTAAAACCAAAACAAAACAAAACAAACAAAAAAAATCGAAGCGCTTTTTTTTTTGTTGTTGGTTTGACCAGCCTGGACCTTGTGTTTAATTTACAAAACAGGATGCTGCCATTTCGTTGTTGACGTTTGCGGTCACGTGACTGCAGTTTCTTCCAGTAGACGCGGAGGGATCCAGACTCGCCTCTTCCTCTGGTGAACGGTTCAGGCACTGCACAGAAAACACACCGCTCCAAAAAAAAAAAAAAAAAAAATAGAAATAAAAGGGGAACACTTAAACAACGCAATATAAATCAGAGTCGAGCACACTTCTGGGAAATCGACCTGTCCGGTTAGGAAGCGACACTGATTGTGAATCAATTTCACCCGCCGTTGTGCCGATGGAACAGACAACAGGTGGAAATGAGAGGAAATGATCCAAGACGACCCCCTGCAAAGGAACGGTTCTGCAGGTGGTGACCGCGGGCCACTTCTCTGTCCTCGTCCTTTCTGGCTGATTTTTGGTCACTTTTGCATTTTGCCAGCGCCCCTCACCGCCAGAGGTGTAGCGTGAGGAGGTGTCCGCAAACCCGCAGAAGTTGCTCAGAGTAGTGCAGCTCCATCCGGGATGGCACATCAACGCGCGCTGCGGCGAGAAGGTTCGCTGTGTCTGGTCAGCACGGTGTCGAGAGCGCGGAGGAGACACCAGGGGACGTGGAGGGGGACCGTAGGAGGACAACAACGCAGCAGCAGGACCGCTATCTGCTCCTTTGTGCAAGGAGGAACAGTTTTGAGCAGTGTGCAATAATACGAATTATAATTTAACTGATATTTCATTTATTATTGAGTGCATCAGCCAAACATTACTGCATGCATATGGATCCCCAAACTGAAGAAAAAAAAAAAAGGCGTCGGGCAAGACATAAAATGCAGCTGAGTACACTAAAATGTAGGCTATTATTGGTGAAATAACAAAAACAAAATGTTTATTTGATTAAACAACCTGTCGTCCTTTTTGTCTTTCGTCAATTTTTTTTTCATCTGTATTTCAACCCAAATATAGGCTACCACTTTTTCTATAAAGTACCTTTGAGAAATGGGTGATGAGTAGTAAATTTGGGCTTTATTAATAAAATAAATTATGAATGAATTCTTTACCAATTGGGGTATAAAGTGCTAATAAGTTAAGAAGTTGCTAATGAAGAAATGATTTTATGCAAATGTTAAAATGGTGTTAATAAATGAATTTTGATCCTGATGCTGCAAATGCTCTGCTGCCAATTTTCCAGATATAGAGAGTAAAAGACCAAGAAAGTCTCCTGGCAACATGGCAACTCAAACTGTTTTCATTTTAACGGCTTATAGCCGATATATAGTATTTACAGCCAAAGCCTTTGTTTACAAGTGGCATGAATAATTGTACTCCTCTCTTACACAATAGCTTTGTCCTACCGACAAAAATCAAACAAAAATATTGGCACAAGATATACAAACATTAGCGTTGTTTATTCACAATTTTCCAGATATTTACATACAATTTCACATGGATATAAGGATAGCGAATACATAAAATAAAATTGCCAAGAGGTCTGAAAATGCACAGCAGTAACTCCATCCACTCATTTAAGATCCCAAATGAATAAAATAACAGCAACGTATGTTGTATAAAAAAAACATGTAGTTTCTATAAAGACGACACTGAACAGTTAATGTTGCCCAAACTGGTTATGATAAAGAGGAAATGGGAAGATGTTGATTGGCTGACAAAACTTGTACAAAGAAAAAGACTATTATTTGCTTGGTGATGTTTGTATCAGTTGTTGGGCTACACCTCATCAACATATTTGCAGTTTTCACAAAACGAGGATCCTTCTGTCCCGGCCGATAGTGGAGTCCTTCAACTATAAAGAAGTCATCGATGACAGCAGGCAGGTGGCAGCAAACATCAAGCCGAGGAGAAAACTTCCTGGGACCATCGGAAAACCTGCATTTCCTGAGGCCATCAAATCACGAAGATTATTCAAGCGAGAAGGGAAACTCTAATAAAAGAGGCTATGACTCAGTGTAATCTATTTTTGTTTTTGTTTTTATCTCTGAGATAGTCAATTTACATTTTTATGACTAGACATGTTGCTTAGAAGTGATCAAACATGGGTTGTGTTGTATCATGGAAGTGATCTTTAAAATACAATCTTCACTTTGTGTGTGGTTGACAGAACTTCCATGTAGACATTATACATTTTTAGTTATTGCATTGCCAGCAATTGTTAACCATGATTTTTACGTTACTATCCTTATATTTGCTGCAGTTCAACTCTGCCATGTATTTATGGTAATATTTTACAAATGTTAAACTATATAGTCAGTAGTAGATTACGTCTCTTTTCATCACAATCAATATTTAATTAACAAGAGAACATTATTTTCTTCTGAATGGGACTTCTAAAACACATTGTCCATTAAACAAAACGATTTACCATTTCCATCACAGTCCCATTAAAGCTTTGTCTGCAGTGTGGAGTGTACTTACTTGTACATGAGTCAGACTCTTTGAACTGGCCCATCCTCTCGCTGGTTTTGACCGACTGCAGCAGCTCACTGCTGACATCCCCTTTAAGATACAAAGTGGCCATGCTTACTTACTCATTACAGACTGAGATCATAAAAGCTGCAATTGCCTATTTATTCTACTTTATTTACCCTAACCCACACACACACACACACACACATAATTAAGTTAGAATCCGAGTGATTTCTATTGCACATAAAGCTGAGTTTCTCTTTAGACTATTACATGATGCTTCATGAAGCAGATGGACAGCAGCATGTAATTTATATTAGCGGTAACTTCACACGAATGCATGCTGGCTGTAAAATTTTTGTATGCATCTCTGCTGCTATATCCCACCCAAGCACAGGAAAGGGGGGGGGGGGGGGTCTAATGTGGAGAATTATTGTAAAAGTAAACTCTCCACCCTGTGGGAGACTTTTGAGGGCATAAATGCCTGTCCTGTGCTACAGCGTGTGAAAGCTCTCGACAGATACGACTCTGTTCCCCCCTGGGACAGAAGAAGTGACAGAACATGAGACACTCCATGCAGAATCAGGTTACTGAGCAATTTTTCAGGCTTTCTAAAGATTTCAATGCCCAGAATTGTTCTTTGTCCTGATTTTCTGCCACACAGTTTGCCTGACCAGATCAAAAAAGCTTGAAGTAGCTGATTTGTTTAAAGATTTACATGTTGTAACATACAGATAAATGTATTTTTCATCACACACAAAAGCCTTTATGTGCTTGTGAATACAGAACCCACTAGTCGTGGCCATGTTGCAGACAATATCCTCGTATATATTTTTTTTTTTTTTTTTTTTTTTTGCGAAAGTTTGTTAAAAGTTAAAGTTTTAGAGATACAGCATTAAGTGTTATGAACCAACTCAGAATCGCGGCAAAGCGTGAAATAGACACGCACGTGCACTACGGCAAAAATGTGGGATAGCCACGCTTTGCTCTGTCTAGGCGGGAAAGTTACACGCTCAGTAAGCATGAATCTTGCACCCACGTAAATGTAAACTAACAAAGGATCATGTGACCAAGGTCCAGCAGCACAGGTATTGAGACCAAGTATAAAGGACCTTTTTTGGCAGCCTCATAACTTAGGAATGGTGGCTTGGTGGAATAAATTGCAGACTGTCATGGGAAACAATGAGGTTTGAATCCAGGAGGTGACAGCAGTGTTCTTGAGTTTTTTGTATCCTAATCCTAAGCATGTTTTTTGTCACGAACCCCGACCGTGTGTTTTTGTTAAAAAGCATGCAGTAGGTTTTTATTTTTTGTCTCACTACTGGAAAACCTGTAACTGTCACGCCCAGACATCGCCAAGATGCCTGGTTGCAACAACAATGACCCAGCAGTCATAACAACTTCTGTGAGAAGGTTAGATAAGTCACAAATGGTTTTAATGGTTGGAGATCAGACCTGTTTCACTCTTTGTTATGACTATACTGACACTACACTGACAACACCTGTTTCACTCTTCATAATGATTATACTGACACTACACTGACAACACCTGTTTCACTCTTCATAATGATTATACTGACACTACACTGACAACACCTGTTTCACTCTTCATAATGATTATACTGACACTACACTGACAACACCTGTTTCACTCTTCATAATGATTATACTGACACTACACTGACAACACCTGTTTCACTCTTCATAATGACTATACTGACACTACACTGACAACACACCTGGTAAGAATTTGAAACCCTATTTACAGTATGTAGAGTATGTTATTTTAGTAATATGATCTATTACTCAACATATACAGAGAAAGAGGAATACATGTTCCCTCACTAACTTCCTCATATCAGCTCTTCTCATATTTCTCATATTTTAAAGTAGAGAAGCATTGTGTTGACAGAAGGTCAACTTTTTTCCTGCCTTACCAGATATCATGAAGCTGACTTGTTGGCACTTTCCATCAGCGGCAGACCGAGGAGAGCCGGGCAAGATGGTGACTGCTGCTGTCCTCAGCTGAACCACATCTGCAACTCGACTACGGAAATCAAACCTGGACATAAAGACATAAAACATTGTCGTCACATGATATAATGATTAGATATGATCAAACTGAGGTGCACAGTGTGCTTCAGAGTGTGCTATGACCCATTTAAATAATACTTTTCTAATACAGGTCAGGATGATAGTGAAGAATCACAGTGAGTTTACGAGAATAATTAGCTGATACTTAATGGATGTTCAAGAAATTTATGAATCGGCCGCTGCTCTGTATCTCCTCCTGGCCTTCAGTGGTCTGTAATTAGGTGATTAGTGACACAATGGCATGTCATACCACTGATGAGGCCACAGAATACCTCATTAATAAGTACATGTGAGGTGTAGAAGGTGCAAAGAGGAATTTGTGGAGAATAGATACTGTATATAATGAGATTGCGATGCTACAGAGAGAATACGTTGTGTGGGTAGGGCAGAAAAAAAACCTCATTCCTTTTGAATTGTACCTCAGACTTCTTGTGTGTTTGCTATTTGTGGTGACAAGTTGTTCTGCTTCCTCAATGCCTCAGCTATTTTGTGGAGATTAATTATTCTAATTCATCTTCAACACGACAGCGTTGACATATTTTTTCATTTCAAAAACAATCGTCACGAACTGGAGATTCTGTTTCAGTTTCTTTTTCTTTCTTTTTTTTCAACTCGAAATTAAAATGAAAATGTCAAATTAATTAAAGTGGTTCTTTCACGCAACATTGTCATCACAATTTTCCTCAGAATGGTTTTTGGAACAACAATTTTCTGACTGATGAAGAGTGAGGTACCTCTGACTCCACGGACTTTGACAGATTTACATTTTCCAGAAGAGTCAAAATATGAGTCACACATACACACTCCCTGGTAGCACTAACGCTGACAGGTTTATGTTCTTCTGTACTATAATTTACAATCACACCACAAAACGTGTTTTTATGCTGAATAATTGACAAATTTCGTGAAATAAATAAATGACTTAAAAAAAACAACCTCCAGATGTGTTTCAGACCAGATTTGTGAAGCGTGGTCGGCGAGCAGCTGCCAACAAATTTAGACCAAGTTCTGTACGCTTGAGTTTAAAACTGTAGTACGGGACTTTAACATATAAAAGAACATCCGTGACATTCAAGCCATCGTCAAATGAGTTCACACAACGCTGATTAACATTATGGAGTTAAAAATTCTGGTGTCTGGTGAGACATTCTCACACTGTCTGGATAAAGGCATAAAATAATTCCATTGCGTGGCTCTTCCAGACTTTTGACATGCTATTGGATGGTATAGAGGAAATGTCACAGGGGTTAAAATGCTCAAAATTATTTGCAATGTGCTGTTTACATTATGACGTAATCAAGTATCAACAGTGTCAATTACTCTAACTGGCAGAAAGGGGAGACAAAAATTCAGTGCTGCAGGATTAAAGCCCACAACTCTGCTGAGTTCCCCGACATAAAGCTGTGATCAGTAAGAGTCTATTGCTGACCTGAGAAACTACTGCACACCTGCAAGCCACTGTTTTAACTCACAGACACAAACAGTTAAAAATATATTGGCATCCAAAAGTATAACTGGATTTATAGGAACAACATTTTTTTTTTAGAAAGTCTTTCCAAACGACCTCAGGCAAACAGTAAAAGTCTGCCATGAGATTTAAGATCAAAGCAAGTTGAAAGGTTGTTAATCATGTGGCGTATTTTTATTTCACTCACCGGTTGAAGTCTGTCACATTGGGAAAGGTCTGCTCTGCCGATGGGGATTCTGGGAGGATATCAGCACATGCGATGATCGTCTCTCCGTTCTTTAACGCTAGAGATCTGTGGACCGCTAAACACAAACACACACACACACACACACACACACACACACACACACACACACACACACACACACACACACACACACACACACACACACACACACACATATGTAAACTACATCTGCTCTTTTCATATTCAACAAAAGTAATACATTCTTTTCTTTGTGGGTCATAAACTAGCATTACAAACTTTTGATTTTGACCACTGCTGAATACACACATATGTTCCCTCCCTTCACCTGTGTGGTCTCCATGGAGCTGGATGATGCTGTCAGTGAAGAGCTGTCTCTCAGCCAGGTTGACTGAGCCGTGTCGTGCAGATATTTCCCCGACCACGCAGCTCAGCGGGTTTTCCAACGAACACCTGGAGCTCTGAAGGGGAAACAGCGAGAGAGAAGAGCATCACACGTTTACCACAAACGCAGCTGGTTATGTGTGTTATTTGATGTGTAATGTGTAGAAAAAAGCCTACAAGTCCTTTTACAACGCTTTGAAGTTTCGTATTGTATATAAATAATACAAGACTCTAGTGAATATTTAAAACTCGTAAGTTCTTAATTTGTGCACGCGCAAACACAATTGTAACATATTTAGGTAATGTATGTACATAAAAGGCCTAAATCATAATAATAATAATGTGATCCCAAAGATGTGTGTCTGTCACATGGAAATCTTGTTATTTAGGTTTTGTCATGGGCTGAGCTGCGTCATTGTAACATTAAACAATGACATGTTTATTTACAGATCAATGTGCGACCTCTTTGTAACTAGGAAACACTCTTAAAATCCATTTCCATTCCTTTCCATCCATTTAGGTTTTGATATTTTGTACTGATTTTGTTAATAAGTAACCTGAAATGGTGCAATAAAAATTGGGCTGTTGTAGACTTTTGCTGGTGTGTGCTACCGACAGATGAACGCAATCTCTGACGGGTGTATGTAAAGAGAGTTTTTGGCTCCTGAGGGACAAACTTCCTGGTGATGCCACTGGAGTCCGTGTTAGTTTGAAATGTATGAGGGTGTCTGGAGTTAGAAAGTGTATTTTAATTCTCATGTCTTAGTCACACACACATTTTTATATAAGTATTATGTCCAAAACATTTAAGACTAAAGTTAATAACTGCCCTCTTTGGTTGCAATATCTCATCTTGTTTCATGGTATCCTTTAGGCACGACACAATTTATATGCATAAATCCATCGATAAATGTATTCGATGAAGAAATTACAGCACAAATATAGACATTAATCTCACCACTGAGTTCATGTTGAAGGGATTGAATGTGCCTCCCACGCTGTTGCATTGTGTGCCGACAGCATCCTTGCGGTTTTCAGTGATGAACAAGGAAGCTGTGGTTCTCTGAAAGCAGGGTTAAAAAAAAAAAAAAAAAAAAGATCAAATGTGAGCTTGAATTGTTTTCTGCATCATTTTGTGATTATAAATTTGTCAAACAAACATAGAAATGTTAAGAGGAAACACATACACACTTTAAAACTGAACACACATTTACAACAATAAACATCTGGGCACTTAAATCTGCTTACACCACCTTCATTATTCACCATCACAGTCCTCATATACAACCTCATGCTGGTCACATGCATTTTCCTGATTTTTTTTTTCTATGACATTTTCCATTTTATTATTCTCGCTGGCAATACACACTCAGCTCAGGTGTGTAACCTGTAACTTCTCCTTTGAGGTTTTCTTGTCCTAGTTTTTCTGTGGAGGCAGAACGGTTTGTAGACTGGTGGTGTAACGTGGAAACGCATTTGCAGTTGTTGAAAACTTTGTTACTTTTTAAATTTGTTTTTGAGACTTCCTTTTGATATTGACCTAAAAAACTAAAGTTGCATTCATACAGTACGTGCAGTAAATGAAGCTGTACTTACAGTTTCAATTGGAGTTGCTTGAAAGTTCACCTCCAGTGTTGTATCACTGCTACTCCCATCTGAAAACATCTGCTGGCGCTGGAAGTGAGAACAATTTAATTTAATCTGTTGTATTTACTCAGGCATTCTCTATGAGATTAAGGAACACTCACAAGGACACAATCGGTAAAAAATAAATAAATAAATAAATAAAAGACCTGTCGTTAACTGTCAAGACATTCTTTCACCTACTTTGAGACTCTCTTCATTTGCCTAAGGGAAACTGGTAGGTTTTGTTGAGTGACAACATTTATTATCCACACGGCCCTTTTCTTCTTGATAATATAGACTCCGCAGAGATATTACAGGCACCACATCCATAGATGTGGTGCAGGACTCAGTATGGGGCCTCTGGAGGGCAGCTGACAGAGACAGCTGTTCCCTCGGTGGGCTTCCGAGTTCAGGGAGCCTGTACGTCGCATTAGCCAGCAGATGGATGCTAAGCTAAGCTAATGATCTCACCCCATCTTCCCATAGCTCCTTGTCGCAAGCCGTCACATGCACAATGAATTCAGTGTCTGTCCAGCGCAGCAGAAATGTCCTGCCATGTTTTTGTGGCAGCTTGGCTCCCAATAAGTTTGCAAGAAAGAGACAATTCATGTGCTCTCTGGCTATCAAAGGAAACGTATTGATAGTGATCCTAAAGATGTGTGTCTGTCACATGGAAATCTTGTTATTTAGGTTTTGTCATGGGCTGAGCTGCGTCATTGTAACATTAAACAATGACATGTTTATTTACAGATCAATGTGCGACCTCTTTGTAACTAGGAAACACTCTTAAAAATCCATTTCCATTCCTTTCCATCCATTTAGGTTTTGATATTTTGTACTGACTTTGTTAATAAGTAACCTGAAATGGTGCAATAAAAATTGGGCTGTTGAAGACTTTTGCTGGTGTGTGCTACCGACAGATGAACGCAATCTCTGACGGGTGTATGTAAAGAGAGTTTTTGGCTCCTGAGGGACAAACTTCCTGGTGATGCCACTGGAGTCCGTGTTAGTTTGAAATGTATGAGGGTGTCTGGAGTTAGAAAGAAACGACCTCACCAGATTTTCACAGAACACTTTTCATCTCTGCTTGACGCTCAAAGCGACATTAGCCACTACGAAAATACTCTCCGTTATCAGTAGGACAATGGTATAAGAGGGTGTAAGAGTGCTAAATCAATTGAGTGTATCTCATCTGATCATATAACAATTGTTTACGTAAAGTTGACAGTAAAATGGCCAATGATTCATTTACTGTTTCTTCATAAAACAAATTGACTGCACTATAAAAAAAAAAAAAATTAAATTTAAAAAAAATCTTTTTTTTTGTTTTTGTTTTACTTCATCAGGTACTTTAATGCATCCAGTATCTGTTCATGTAAATAGAAGATTTGTGTGGTAGTTACTGTGATGATGTATAATCTTTTTTGATTTGAAAAATGTAAATGCTTGTGGAAAAGACTTTGTTTATGTTTTTACCAGCGTGACAGTCCCATTCACTTCACCACTGAAAACAGCCCTGGCAGTCGTCCATTGTCCATCTGCATTTCTCTCGGCTGAGATATCAGCACACCTCATTCTGTAGAGACAAACACACGCACACAAGCAGAAAGATTCAAAAACACAAACAAGATGAGCAAAGCATATCTAAATCCTGCTGGGGTTAACCCTGCAGATTTTCTCCTTCACAATATTTTGTTGAGTCATCCTCCATGAATGAGGACGATATCAGTGTATGTTAACACAAAACATGAGGAAGACATGAATCTGTCTCTGACATCCTACACGCATAATTGCCCTCAGTAGACTGGCAAAGTCTGTTTCTGTGCCAGCGCCCGCTCAGTGTGGAGAAAAGCTTGGAAATCTGCTCAGGCAATTCTGCAAAGGCATCAGTGACCACTCAAACTTTTCAGTGGCTATAGTGGTGTTGTCATTTCTTGTATGCTGCTTCTATGTCTCATATGATGTACAACTAGAATGACCAATACTTCCTCATTTTTGCAACAAATACCAAGTATTCATACTGGAAAAGAGTTGGTGGCTTCAGAAGAGTTACGACGTTAACCATTTCTTCTTCAGATAAAGGAACCTGTTTTTGCCCTGTACTGTATGTGAAATATTTTACTGTATTCTTTTCTTTCACTTTCACCCTTTGTTATCTTGTTTTCTCTCTGATAAGAACAAAAATATGAATGCAGACAGGTTCCCACCTTGATCCATTGGTGTAGTGCACCACCATTGACCTTCCCACTATGCTGTAGGGTCCAATCAATGGCATGTCAGGGTCCATGTATGTAGCATCAAAGTCATTTTGGCCACTCAGTGTCCCAAACTTCCCGCTGATGTCTCCAATCTCATACTGGTCCACAGTGCCAATTCCAGGTAAGGGGGACATTGACGTGTTCCAGGCTAGTGGGTTGTAGTGGCCCTGGATGTTTGCGTTTGAGCAGGGTTCTGTGCTTCCAGGTTTGAGAGGCAAAATATGAACATGGTAACCTCCGGCTAAGGACTTCAGGCTCCTCAGGGCCATGTCTATAGTCGTGGGGCCTTGAGGGACAGCTTGGGAGAATCGCCCCTGGCCACTGGATGATTCAGGGCCAAACCAACTGCCTAAGATAGCTTTTGGGACCCGCAGCTTTGTAACATTGGCACAAGCCACCCTTGGTCCTCCTCTTTCTGCCTCATGGATGACCACAGAACGACCAATAATGCCTTTATCAGGCAACCAGGAAGTGACATCGGTGAAGAAGTGTTTTGCTTCCACTTTTCCGATTCTGGGGCTGAGATCAATGGTGCTGTATTTGCTGGAGAGGTCTCCAACCTCGCAGGATAAGGGACCAGCCGGGCGGCAGTGGAGGGTGTAGCTGTTGTCTGCTGTGTTGATGGCAAAGGGGTTCCAGTGACCTGCTGTTGTGCTGCAGCGCCTTTCATCATCATCCCTCTCGGAGCTAATGGGATAGGTGTGAACGTGCCAGTTGTGGTTTTTGGTTGGTGTCGTTGTAGGATTTCCATATGACAGATCGGTAAAGATGGACACATCAGATAGAGGGTTGTTCACCAGCTGGGTGAACAAGATCTGACCAACCACAGGACTCTGAAAAACGGCTCGGCCTACAATCACTTCACCAGGATAGCTGATACTGGTGCAAACAAATCTGGGACCGTCTGGTTGGTGAATCACAACTGAGCGCCCTACGATGCTTTTCTCTCCAAACAGAGGGAGGTTAAAGTCTGTGAACATTGCATCCACCGCATCTTTATCTGCTAAGGACATGTGCTTGGAACTGAGGTCACCCGTCTCATATCTGTCATGTGTTGATCCGGGACCTGTAGGGTATGTTGGTGCATTTGTGTCGACTCCAAATGGATTCCAGTGGCCACCCACATTATCGTTTGAACAACGGTCCGACCTGACTGAAGGAACAGGAAAGTGGTGGACGTGGAAAGGGCCGACTCTGCTCTGTAGGTTGGTCAGGTTCACTCTCAACTCCGTTAAATCAAACGGGGAAGACTGGCGAAAGCTGAAGTATCCTTTGATCCCTCTCATATTCACAACGGCGCTCACCTTTTTCGCTGGTACATTATAAACCTGAGCACATTTGTAATCTGACCCCATTCTGAGAAGAAGAAAGCCAATCGTGGTACTGAAGCTGCTGAGGTCCAGACGGGACTTCTGAAGGCGCAAAGGGGTCCCGACCTTTACAACACCCAGATTGGTCAAAGCTGAAGGATTAAGGCTTTCAAGTAGAACATCGCAGTTTGCAGCAGTACTTGTAGATGCATGCAGAGTGATATTGGTTTGTGAGGCATTGACCTGACCGATTGTAATGAGGTCTGCCAGAAGCCTGGGGTTGGTATGTTCTGTGTTCACACGGACGTAAACATTACCTGCGATGGAATCTGTGAACCTAGCCTGGTAAGTCAAGACACTTTGACCTTGACTTACTACGGTGCATACTTTAGTGCCGTTACATGTCTGCAAAGACAGCGAGAGGTCATCCAGGTTTGATCTTTGTTCAAAGAGCTGTGACACGTTGACGATGGAGTTTGAGGCGGGATCAGCCGTGAAGGTGAAGATGCTGGAGCCGATATTTTCCTCTGAACAGGGCTGAGGAAAGTGGCCGTACATGACAGGGAACACGCTGAGTGAAATGTTCACTGAGCCGCAGGATCCAGCGCCAGACACGGTAACGCTGGCCGTCTGGGAGGTGGAATTAAACTGCACCTGCCCTGTGACTCCTTCCATGTTCAGAGGCGCCAGAAACTGAACACAGGAACTGGAATCTGAAGAAGACGACAAGGAAGAGCCAAAGATGGTAATGTAGGTCACCACACTTGCCAGTGTATAATTATCTTAACAACAGACAGCAGATATGGAATGACCCTGACCTTTCACCTTTATTAATCTTCTGGTTTTTTTTTAATATAATCTTCTCACAGTAAAAGCACATATTACAATACGGTTCACAGTTGGTTAAAGTTTGACGCATTCTTATTATGCTTAAAAAACATTGGATTCCATTGAGAGATGTTTCAAATCAGAGTGTCCAATGGGGTTTTCCTGCGATAAAGCTTAATTTTCTTGTAAAAAAAGTTCTTTAAAATCCATTCACTCCCTCTGCCTCATGTTAATTTTGAAAGTTCAACCCTAGACATGTTCTCCATTTCTGGAAAAGTCTATTTTCAATATCTCTGCAAAGAAGGCTTGACATTTCCACATCACTTTTGCAAAAGCTGACGACAACATCTGATTTCCAAACAAGCACAAAGTTGTGCATATGTCTTACAGTGAAAATGTATACAAAGCACTGATAAACTATCTTCCTTCAGATCATGAATGGTTTCTATCATCAAACGATGGAGGTCAAAGATCCAAGTAAACCAGCAACAAGTTAAACGCATTCTGCAGTGGTGGGGCGTCTTCCACCACACTGACCTCCACACGTACTTTTCACCAGGCTACACTGTGTCTGCATTACATATTGATTATTTGCAGTTGAACCAATACAGTAGGAATGTGCCGTATTTCCGACTGCGTTGTCCCGTGTTTCTGCTCACACATAGAGCATTATAAGAAAGTCTCTATCAGTTCCTATTACATATCGTTGCACAATGTAAATACCAATGAGTTGACATGTGTCTTTTTTGTCATTGACTGTGTTTCTGTTTTAACCTTGCTGCTTTCTCAAATCAGTGACATTTTTCACTACATTTTCAACCAAAGTTAGATTCAATTTAAACATTAAAATATATTAAAATGATGTTCAGTATGCGCACACGTGTGAGCCATTGAGGAGAGACTGTCACAGTGAGGTGCACGGCATTTTGTAGAATACACTCTCTGCAAAGAAATATCTGGTCAGTAACACTTAATCGGTAATCATGATACTTCGTACCTCTCACGCAAAACCTGAGCCTCTGGTTAAACACGAACTTATTGATAATCGTTTAATCTGTTCTGGTGTAACTGATGGGCGATTAGGCACCTGTCAAACCAGTCAGCACACACAGAAACTTGGAAGGGAAAACAAATCTGAGGAAAGTCAATGTGCTGGCTGCAGACCATGAGCTTTCATCAATAAAACGAAGCCACTAATGCAGCTACTGCACACTTCTACTCGCAAAACAACTAAAACATCATGAATAATGATAAACAGTTTTAAACCAAACATCCTTGGCCACGTGCCATTTTGTTTCTACAGTCTGCAGCTTTATTCTTTGCAACCCATCAATGACGAATTTTTAACTGATGTTATCATCGGTAGAAAGAAAACCGGCACACTCTCTATCCATGACTCACACTTTTTAATCCCTGGCCTAAATATTACACTGCTCAACAAATAATGAATCAGTGATGTCCAGGTTGCTTCACTGCAAAGGTCAAGATTTACAAAATACTCACCTAGTAAAAACAACAGCAGGGCAGCTGGGAGAAGGCACATGTTGGCAGCTGTGTGCGAGACACACAGCAAACAGAAAAGCAAATGTCACTGCAGTCACAGAAATCCTGAATCACAATGTAGGTTAATAAAATTAGCGTAGGAAGTTCAATGATAGCAAAGTGATGGAGCAACTGTGTGTGTGCTCTCAAACAACAGGTCATGTGGGACTGCTTTTTGAAAGTGTGCAGCCTCCCTTATGCTTCTGTTTTTGAGCTGTGGTCTTGTCTGTGTCAGCCTGTGATTGGCTGACAGGACAGAAGTGTCTCATGTATGGAGCCAGAGGAGAGAGGGGGGGTGAATATTTGGCAGCATGGATGGGTGAAGGTGGCCAAACCCAGCCCTGGCCACTCTCAGCTCGAGGAAAAATGAAGGCAGATGAAAGCACTTGTTGATCAAAGTGTCCACCCATGCTGTTTGGCTCAAATAGCAGTTTACTTCTAATGATGCTTTATGAATTTATATCAATGTGGAGTTAAGATAAAAGTAAACTTCCTGCGCTGGTTGAGTCCAAGTTTGTAAGACAGTTTCAAGCTTTGTAAAATAAGATGACTTACATGTTAATAGTTGGAATAGTATATTGTGATAGCAGGGTTTAACATGTCCGTCATGGACTAGAATGTTTTGGAATAGTTTGCTGATATCATCATTTTTTTAAATATTTTTTTTAATCAAATGCATCGACTTCAACTCTGTTTGGAGGCAGACGTGAATAAAAACTGATCACAGGGTCAAACTGATGGCAGTAGAGATGTATTGTTAAAAATATAAAAGCAACATATGAAATACAGTGTATACAATTAAAAAATAACAGATGCAAATGAAGCCAAAGCATTAATAGACAGTGGTGGCATAAATATGTTAGACAAAACAAAGCAGGTGATGCATTTTGTAAAATTCACAACATACACCTGCAGATATGGGAAGATTTTTTGGGGAATAAAGACAAATATGGAGACCAGAATCAAGGCTGTAGAGGATCCTCACCGTTTCATGATTTCTCAGCTGTTGCCGCAGCTCTTTAAAAATGATTATGGTTCCACTTACTCCACTTTTAGACCCTCTTATTCTCTCTTCCTCTTTCTTCTCCCAGAATACACCTCAGCTGTCCTTGTGACAGTTGAGTAAAAAAAAAATAAAAGAATGGGCGAAAATAGTAACTTGTTCTATGAATAGCAGCCCGATGTCCCATTGTGAGCCATTTGTGGTCGTCCATGCAGCTATTTACTCGTATTGGAGGGCCTGTGAAGTGGTCCAGGCCCTTCACTCGGCCTATTTAGATCACTGATTGCAGCAGGAGACAAAATCGTGACGTGACCGCGTCCCCGTTCCTGCAGGTACACACAGGTTTATCATTTAAACACTCACACATGCATGCAGAAAATAGGTAATGACAGAGCAGAGACCTGACAGTCATAATCATGTAAACAGCTCTCTGAACGAGCATTGCACAGGATGGCTGAGAGGAAAAGACTGACACTTAGTGGTAACTATGTGGAAAATATACTCTATAAGATCCCAGTTTTAGGTAATTAAACATCCAAACATGAAGAACTGTAGTTTTATGACTTAGCTGTAGCTATTATTTGACACTGAAAACATTATTTGACCAGACCCTGGATGGAATCCAGCCTGGGGTTGGTGCACCAATGTGGTATTGACTCTAAGCACTCAGTTATCAGGTCACCCTGAACATTTAAGATTTTAAAACATGGACTTGAGATTACAAAAAAAAAAAAAAAAAAAAAAGAATAAATCCATAGGAGAAAATGTGATATTTTCTGTCAAGCATTTCAGCAACTGACAAAAAAATACTGAAAAAATAAAAGCTCTTGCTCATGGCAACAGTTGCTGTGTATGACAATTACCCATTCATATCTGTATTTTGGAGGTCATCAAAGCTGGCTAAGTTTTCTGTGCACAAGGAAATGTGAAAACTGTAACAGCAGTCTGATGGTTCTTTGAACAGGTGATGTTGTTGTAATTAAATAAAAATGACAGGGAGTCACAAAAACTAAAAACCGTCTTCCTAAAAACTGACTCATGATTCATAGGAACAACGCACTTTATGAGGAAGTATAGGACGCACGAGGAACCATGTCAAAGATATGAAGCATGATTTCCAAAGATAATATTGTATCATTACATTGGTGTCCCACTTTGCACCTTGGTATGCAGAGTCTCGTTCTACTGGATGTTGGTTATAAAAGTATTAAGGAAATAAAACTATTATGGGATGGACTTTACTCTTATCAGATTAAAAAGACTGCAATTGATATGGACTTGACCTGATAATATTAGTAAGATGTAATTAGGTCAGGCTGGTGGTGTGCAAGTGTGTTATTTGTGGTTATTTTAGTTTTGTATTCTTAAAGTTTCATGTCTGTTAAACAACTCTGCCTCCTGCCAACATCTTTTGAATGTAGCATGGGAGCTGTGTGAAATGATTCACCCCTCTTTACTTTCGGCTAAATGGGTTCTTTTTCTTTGCCTCCGTGACAGCAATAGCCAAAACTATTGGAACTGTTTCTGATGTGTCCTTCCGAATAATTCTTGTGAAAATAGTGTCTCAATAATACTTTCATAGAGCTTCTTCAAATTTGGCACAAACATTGTTCCAAGGATGACTTTGTAGGGACAAAGGTCAAAGGTCAATGTCACAGTGACCTCACATCCTCCCATTCTTGAGAACTTGACATCTCAGGAGCACCTTAAGGTAATAGTTTAAGATTTTGCACAAACAGTCGCTTGGATACAAAGATGAACTGATTTGATTTGAGTGGTCTGAGGTCAAAAATCAAGGTCATTGACTTCACATCTGTCCTGTTATTGTAAATGCAATATGTGTAACGCGTGTAAATTACATTTCCCTTTTGTGGCTGACTGAGCTTCTAGTTCTCTTCGCTATGATTATAGTCTGGAAACCCTGTTTGCATTGATGTTTGCCGCTGTGAGGAGCAGACCAATGAGCGACCACTGTGGGTAGAATAACTTTGAAGTAGTTTTCTTTTTTCAAAATGTTTCAGTGGTGGTAGTGTTTCAGCACAGATGGGAGTCAATGGCAGTTGGTTAAAGGCTGATCAAATAGTTTGCACACATGCATGCAGAACAAAACTAAATAAAACTAAATAAATAACTGTTTGTAACTGAATAAAAGTGACTCCCAGTCACTGCCAGTTGGTTAAAGGCTGCTCAAATAGTTTGAAAATCAAATTAACCTGAGGTCTTTGCCCATTCAGATGCAACGACTGGAAAAAAAAAAAAAAAAAATCCTCTATGCAGCATGGAGAGACCCATGAATTCACACAGTGAATTTGGGTCGGTAATACCAGGCTAATATATGCAATCATGCAAATTTGTCCAATTCCAAGCATCGCAAGATAAATCTCAGGGTCTTGAGGCTGAAAATAAGAATTATAAAAAAGTCCAGCCACACAATTTATTTCTGAAATACTCTTGTGTCTTTTTTTTCTTCTTTTACAATGGGAACTCTTCAATTGAATTGTGAAAAGCTCATAGATAGGTGACAAGAGGCCCCAACCAGATACTACTTTTTGTGTGGGGATCCAAACGTATTTGGTTATCATGGTTTAATCTACAACATTGTGCAGTGTACTTTATAGGCTTATCATGTTCAATGTAAAACTTTAATCTGTAAAGTGTACCTTCAGTGAGATACATGAAGAGCAGCAGAAGTATGCAGTACCATGAAACAGAAAAACTCAAATAAAGTACAAACAACTCTAAACTTCAATACGGCGTTGAGTGAACTTTGCTACTTTTCTCCACTGGATGAGACTGAGATAAATTTTATGCATATGTTTCTATCAACTAACCAGATTGTTAATCTGTAACCTGTAAATCAGATAAAGCAAGATCACACCGCTGTGCACTGTGCTAGACTTTGGCACACCCAGAACTCTCCATATAAATGTTTTGCATACATATTGAATTATGGAGCCTCTTGTACTTTCCACATCACAAATACTTTTTCTACGAGGACCATCAATGTTGGTATTGTGTAATTCATGGTCAGTGGGAGATAATATTTGCCAGAACTTTTGTCAGGTTAAATGAATACGATATGAAATATGAATGCACAAAGATGCATCACACACTGACTAAAAGGTTTGCTTGGCATGTCATTATTTGGAGTACCAGTTTGGTAGAGTTGGGTGCCATGTAAAATAATCAATTGACTATTGTCAATTGTTTGAATGTCAGTTTGGTATGTTTGATAAGTTCCAGTAATCAAAACATTGTTTAATTGTGTCTTTGTTTTTGCAACGACACCCACTATCAAGCACTTCCGCATATCTCATGCATGTACACTTGTGTTTTGCTTTCACTTTAAAAACATACTTTGATAAAGAGCTGGAGTTGAGATGCTGCGATAGATGTACGTTACAATCTGTTAATTATATCCTTGTCAGTTTGTGACGATTGATGGATATGCAGCTTTGGATGGCTACCAAAGATAATTTCCCTCCTCAAAGTTTCACTTTACTGACAAATGCTGACATTATATAGCCTTTGTGGACTATTTAAATGCTGCATTAACAAATGGAGGATTTAACTGTTAATGTGAGCATTTATTTCTATTGTAAAGCGCATATTATGCTGCCTAATACTCAGAACAGGAGTTAAAGTAACACTTATTCAGATTCCCTGTGTTATAATACAGACAAAATGTTGGCAGTGATCAATCCCCTATCACCTTTCATCTCTATACTGCTGTGAAATGAATGCAAAAATAATCTATAATTTAAGTTTAAATTAAGTTTAATTAATTAGGTTTTAAGTTTGGTTCCCAAATATAATGTACTTCTTTTGTACTTCTACTTTTTTTTTCTTGTTCAGATACTGCAACTGTCCCCAGTGTTATTCACATTGACTTCTTCTATGCACTGTCTGTGTAAAATGCTTTGAAAAGGTGAACTCCACTGTAAAAACAACAACACAACTTTCTGTAAAGCAAGTTCGTGAATCTTTCCTACCAGGGGTTTCTTTACACCAGCACATTCAGGGCCACTAGATGGAGGCATTGCAACATTTGTTATGTGTATAACCCATATATATATAGGTTAGGTGAGATTAGGTAGTTACTTTATTAATCCCCGAGGGGACATTTTTTCGCTACAGCAGCATACAGAAGCAATAAGATAATAATAGAACAATAGAAAAGCAATAATATATATATTTATTTCTACAGAGGCTACTCTTGGTTGATTTTTGGTTCAAGATTGTGCATTATTACATGGCAATATGGGTAAAAGCTTAAGCAACAAAGGCAACCTTAATATTACAGATATCAGACAAACATGAACCATATAATATATAATCAATACACGAGTATATTAAGTTTAATAAAGATTTATATCAGTCATCTTCACAAGACATAATTAATTGCATTTATTAATATATTTGCATGCAGCACGTAAATAACATATACACTTTCAATTATAGCCCATTTAAAGAGTGTAAAATATGTTCGATTCATTCATGTACATTTCATTTACATTTTTTTTTTTTTTTTTGTAACCTTGAAGTGTGAAACAAATTCCCCAAAGCGCCTCTTATATTTCCCTCTGGCTGAATCAGGACAAACATAAATAATACACGTCAACAGCAGCGCGCCTGAATCACGTGTTTCTCCGTGTCAAAGCAAGGGATTTGCGAAATAGTGCGCCGCCCGTTTCAACAAATGAGAATCCACTTCCTGCCCTATAGTGAGCCAGCGTTTCCGCTTCAGCCGGCGTGTTTAGGTCTCCGCGGCATGTGTGCAAAAGCCCCGCACAGCCCGCAGAGAGCGGGTTAACAGCGTCGCATCCAGTGAACAGCAGTGAAAGTTGTCGGACACGTCGTGTTTGAACGGAGCCACTGGAATTCAAACGGTGAGTCAGAGACGAGTCCGAGACAGACAAGGACGGAGGACGCAAGTCTGCAGGTCCGCCGCTGCTTCTGACCTCCTCACAGCAGGTACGTGGACGCTTTCATTCATGCCTTCGCAACACAACACTGCGTAAAAATGACGTTTGGTTTGCGTGTTGCTTGGCGATTTGCGTCCCTGCGTGGTGAAAGCTGGCTACTTGCGTTTTATCGGATTCATTTGCGATTAAAAACATATATGGCATTGTGAACAGAAGTACTTGTTCGTCCTTTTATTGAGTCATTAAAACCACATTTAATCACATTTTCTCATGCGGTTGGTCACAACGTTAAGTCTCGTGCACACTCGGGTACGATAAGAGAATTCAAACAGCCATGCCGTTGCTCACTTACAGTAAAATACACGTATAGTGATGGGGTTAAAGAAATCTCGTTTAAATATGTCTTGTGTTTTGCAGTGCTCTTGTTTATTAAAGGAGGTCAAAGGTCAGGGTCATCCCCATTACACCTCTCGATAGGGATTTAATCAGCGCCCTATTTCTGCATTCCAGTTCATGCTGATATTTTAATATATACAGTGGTGTGAAAAAGTGTTTGATTTCCAATTTTTTTTTTTTGCATGTCTGTCACACTTAAATGTTTCAGATCATCAAACGAATTTACATATTAGTCAAAGATAACACAAGTAAACACAAAATGCAGTTTTTAAATGAAGGTTTTTATTATTAAGGGAGAAAAAAAAAATCCAAACCCACATGGCCCTGTGTGAAAAAGTGTTTGCCCCCTCCTGTTAAAACATAACTTAACTGTGGTTTATCACACCTGAGTTCAATTTCTCTAGCCACACCCAGGCCTGATTACTGCCACACCTGTTCTCAATCAAGAAATCACTTCAATAGGACCTGCCTGACAAAGTGAAGTAGACCAGAAGATCCTCAAAAGCCAGACATCATGCTGAGATCCAAAGAAATTCAGGAACAAATGAGAAAGAAAGTAATTGAGATCTATCAGTCTGGAAAAGGTTATAAAGCCATTTCTAAAGCTTTGGGACTCCAGCGAACCACAGTGAGAGCCATTATCCACAAATGGAGAAAACATGGAACAGCGGTGAACCTTCCCAGGAACGGCCGGCCGACCAAAATTACCCCGAGAGCGCAGCGACGACTCATCCGAGAGGTCACAAAAGACCCCACAACAACATCCAGAGAACTGCAGGCCTCACTTGCCTCAGTTCAGGTCAGTGTTCATGACTCCACCATAAGAAAGAGACGGGGCAAAAATGGCCCGCATGGCAGAGTTCCAAGACCAAAACCACCGCTGAGCAAAAAGAACATTAAGGCTCGTCTCATTTTTGCCAGAAAACATCTTGATGATCCCCAAGACTTTTGGGGAAATACTGTGTGGACTGACGAGACAAAAGTTGAACTTTTTGGAAGGTGTGTGTCCCGTTACGTCTGGCGTAAAAGTAACACCGCATTTCAGAAAAAGAACATCACACCAACAATAAAATATGGTGGTGGTAGTGTGATGGTCTGGGGCTGTTTTGCTGCTTCAGGACCTGGAAGACTTGCTGTGATAAATGGAACCATGAATTCTATTGTCTACCAAAACATCCTGAAGGAGAATGTCCGGCCATCTGTTCGTGACCTCAAGCTGAAGCCAACTTGGGTTCTGCAGCGGGACAATGATCCAAAACACACCAGCAAGTCCACCTCTGAATGGATGAAGAAAAACAAAATGAAGACTTTGGAGTGGCCTAGTCAAAAGTCCTGACCTGAATCCTATTGAGATGCTGTGTCATGACCTTAAAAAGGTGGTTGGTGCTGGAAAACCCTCCAATGTGGCTGAATTACAACAACTCTGCAAAGATGAGTCGGCCAAAATTCCTCCACAGCTGTAAAAGACTCATTGCAAGTTATCGCAAACGCTTGATTGCAGTTGTTGCTGCTAAGGGTGGCCCAACCAGTTATTAGGTTTATGGGGCAAACACTTTTTCACACAAGGCCATATGGGTTTGGATGTTTTTTTCTCCCTTAATAATAAAAACCTTCATTTAAAAACTGCATGTTGTGTTTACTTGTGTTATCTTTGACTAATATTTAAATTTGTTTGATGATCTGAAACATTTAAGTGTGACAAACATGCAAAAAAAACAAATCAGGAAGGGGGCAAACACTTTTTCACACCACTGCACACTGTGTTTTAATTGAGGAAGGTGCAGTAAAGTCAACAACTTTTATTATGTCATACTCAACTTTGGCATTTGAGGATATTTTAACATGTCAAAAAGCGCCAGTTTTCTGAGTATTTGATGTAAATGAGAAGCACAGTGATTCAAAACTTTCAGGGATGATTGTTGTTGCTTTTGTGCTGTTCACTGAGCAGGACGGGTAGTGGGTGGGTGCACATTGTGTTTGCTGTGAGCAATATTGTATTTCTTTATACTGAGGAGTTGACAAAGTTAAACAAATCCTGCCTTTGTAGGGGCTTTAAAAATCCACACCATGTGGAACTGCTGTTTGATAAATTGTTGGAAAACACCAAAAATCCAGTTGAGGGTTTACTTAATCTTCCCTTCATTTCATAGTGTGAAATCACATGAGGTATTAGCAGTTACTCATGAATCAGTAATTCAGTCCAAACCCTTGCAAGACATTTGATATGCTCCTACAGCCAATAAGTTAATGTCTTATGGAAAAGCATTCAGTTTTGGGCCTGGTTACACAGTGCAGCAAGCAGTGCCTAATATAATTATTCCTGGGATAAAAATGTACCTCCACAATAAAGCAGCTTTTGGCAGTCACTGTCCATCCATTCTCCTGCAGACACAAGGTAGACGTGTTGTGAAATCTGGTTTATTTATGGCAGCAGTTAGTCTCACTTTCTGCGGATCTACATGCAACAGTGTGCATCTCCTCTTAGTCCTCTTACTTTCCCACCATCTCTTCACTTGTGTCATTTTGGTCTTCAGTGACTCTTTCTCACTATTCCTCTTGTCATGATCAGAAGTCTCAACGACGGCCTCCCCATACCTCTTTCCCTTGAATCCCCCAATCGCATAGCACGTCACCCCAAGCACCTCCTCAGCACCTCTGGCTATTTGATATTTTCTCAACCTGTAATGGCTCTGAGGATATTTATTTCCACACCAAAGCTTTGCTATCTGAACTTTTTAAAAAAAGGTCTAGACAAATATAATAATTGTCTCCAAAAGGCCTCTACTCTGACATTTCTTTCTTCTTCTTTTTTTTTCTTTCTTTATTTTGCTATGCAGAGCCCTCTGAAAAATTGTGAATGTTCACCATATGGACCTGAAATATAAAACGGTACCCCCCCCCCCCTTGTTCTCTGATTTACTCGGATAGCATGGGGCCCGAATTCAAAATCCTAAGGGGGCTTTCAATAAGTGAAATATTTAACCCAGAGCCAGTGACGGAATAGATAGAAAATGCAAACATACTCCATATTTATTTTTACTCTGCCTCCGCACATCCTCTATGATGTAAACTCCATTTTCTCTTGTGTTCTTGCTGCGAGTGTTTCGTAAGGCCCTCATGAATATTGCAGTTTCTTGAGACTCTGGGGAGGTGAAGATGCCGAGGGTCCTGGCATTTGTAGCCAGTGTTAGCTGAGTGAAGAAGAGGAGGAATATTCCAGACAAACTTCTCTAGGTTCAAATGAAAAGTAGTTTTAAATGTGAAAATATAAACTCGACAAATTACAGCAGTTTCAGTAGCTTAATCTCAGCCCTTTCCCAAATGACTACTGTTAATGCCTTCTTAATGCACAGGTCTGTCGTATTCCCCTAAACGGCATGTGAAGATTAGTGAGCTGCACCCTGCACTGAAAGGCTCAAACTCTTCTGTTTTCAAAATTTTCTCAATAAATGACATCATGTTCCTCTTCAAATCCCTCCTCCAACACACTTGACTTTGTTACAGCCAGTCAGTATTAATACTAAATGTGTTGTTGTTATTTGAAATTCCAGGCTTCAAAACAACTTTTGAAATCAATGGGTGACTGCAGCCAGTCACAATTTACTATTGTCATACTGTACTTTCATAGGCCTACATACATGTCATACATTTTGAGCTAAGCAGAGGGGAATTTTTTTTTTTTTTTAAACTTAAATGCAGTCTGTGTCTGAACTGTTGTCTCTTGTTTATTTTCTCTGCTAATGGATGGTGTTATAATAAGCAGAGACACGACTGAGCTCAGCCGGTCTTCAGATGAATTCTGAGACACAGGAAGTACAGTGTCCACTGTGGTCGAGTAACGGACTGATGGCCTCATAGATTAGGGTGACCTTAATAATAGTGTGGCAGTGACTGGCTGAGTGGATGCAGTCTGCAGGGAGCCTTAACGAGGCGTGTCCATAGTAAGACTTGATTGCTTGGGAATGTTTTGTGGAAACGGGAACAGGAAAAACAGGGAAGGGGACATGAAGGCAGAAAATAAGTGATGGATGAGACTTCTAGTGCCTTAAAGAGGAGCTGGGTTAGTGAGCACTTGTTGCCGTGCTTCAGATTTAAATACAGGATTTTTGGTAGAAACTCCACCAATGAAGCGTGTGTGTGTGTGTGTGTGTGTGTGTGTGTGTGTGTGTGTGTGTGTGTGTGTGTGTGTGTGTGTGTGTGTGTTTAAAATGCACACAGCGCGGTGGATTTGAACCTGTCCAGAGGACAGAGATGACTTCATCATTACCTCACCCTGCTCTGCTAGAGGACTTATCAAAAACATGTGGCTCCACTCTCCCTGCAAATTGATTGAGTCTTGGACTCCGATGTTTTTCCTTTGTTAGGGGACGTGTGTGTTTGCGCGCAAGCGAGCTTCATTTTTATTATCTTGGATTTTCTTGTCTCTCGCTGGGTTTCGACTTCATCTGTCATTCATTTGGCACGATCAGAGAGCAGCTCTGGGTTTGGTGAGCCAGGACCGAGGCTCGCTGAGCTGAACACAATTAAACACCATGCCTTCAAGCTTGTGTGTACGTTTATGTTACACCCAATGAAACCAGATGGCAAACATATCACGGGTAATATTTTTATTTACCGTATTATCACACGTGTATACAATACAGGTCTTTAGATACATTTGAAGGTTTAACACTTATCTTGTGGTTTCCAGTCGTTTTACAGGAAATACTTCAAATAACCTAAAATACTGCCACATTTTATTACTCGAGCTGCAAAACTTTCTGATTGTATGAGCTAACGGGCAAAACCATTCCTCTTTTATGGAACATCTAATACTCCAACATGAGGCAACCCACTGTGACATCACTCACTGGTTTGTTAGCCTCAAGTCTGTTATTTCGTCCATCACCATCTTGTTTTTTTGGAGCCAAAAGTGACCATGTTTGGGAGACAGGGTGGAGCTTGGTGGAGAAAAGATGGAGAACTGGAGGACGCCGTGCCCGCCCACCTGTATCGGCAACATGAGTGCACTCCAGGCATGTAAATCAAACCAGACCCACTCCCCCCAAACGTACCTCTCTCTGAGCCCGACTATCTAATTAACCATGGAATTATTTTCAGAAGGACCACCAGAAAACTGATCAGAAGGAGTGAATTTAGCGAAACATACCATCATGACTTTTGGAATTTTTTTTATTGATTTTGTATTCAATGAGAAATTTGAGACTTTTTGAATAGGAGTCAATGGAGGCAGAAGTTTTTTTTTTTTTTTTTTTTTTTTAAGCCAGCCCCTTGTGGCCCTCGGTGGTATTGCACTTTAAGGCATTGGACTTCATTTTTCAGACATGGAGACTTCATCAGTTTTACATACAGTCTATGTACTCCCAACAGAGAAGATTGACAAAAAGTGGATTGGACAACATGGCTAATGACAATATCCTGTTTCATTTTGGACACAAAAGTAAAACTTTAGTGTTTCATTTTTCATACTCTGATTTCTCTTGACTCAAAGAGTCAACGGTCCATTGTTCCACACTGTTGTGCATCCACAGTCAGGGGGCTGTTTGATGTGATACATGCAGTATGTAGGCTGAGTGTTTAGATTCCACAGTTGTTTGGTTGCCAGAGGTCCCGGCGGAGTGGAGTTAGAATAACCTTATTATACAGTTGTGGGTGGGTGAGTTACAGAAAGCAGCTGAGAGTGTGTGCGTTCATATGTTGCTAACTGGGGATCGGCATGTGTGCCGATAACGTTATGTGGCCATTTTGCATTAGTTTCACAGTGTCTGTGTGTGTCTGACAGAGCGTCGACAGTGGATCTGCCCATGCAGCTAAAATGCGTTTGCATAGATAGTGGAGTTGGGTAACCGTGGCAACGGGGTCAGCCTCTGACCATGGGAGCAGGAGATGTGCCAGGTTTTGGGCCAAATGAGCTTTTTGAGGCAGACAGCGGCTCTTTTGATCCCCGCGGTCGTCACCTTATTAAAGTGTCTCTCTCTCTCTCTCTAAGGGGCAGAAATTTCACAGCACCGAGAGCAGACGTCGGAATGTCAATTATGCTTTTAATCATCTTGAGTGTTCGTGATTGATGAGACTAAATATGTTGTTTCTTTTCTTTCATATCTTTTTTTTTTTTTTTTAACCATAGATCATTATTACCAGAGAAATACATTAATCGGTGAAGTTAGACCTCTAAAGTCTTGAATCTTTATTCCAAAACTAATCCAACTGTGAGCAGAGAGTGGCTGTGACTTGGTATGCTGTTTTGCTTCGGTCGCTTGCCACTCATGAGGGTGAGTGTGCAGCTATTAAGGGAGGGGAAGGGGGGGTGAGGGGGGGTTCCCCATTGCTGTGCCCCAAAGGTCTGCATTAATATGGAGATTAAGTGAGAAATCTTCCAGGTCACCAGATCTACTCAATTAACGGACTGTCATTTCACATATTTACTGGCAGAAGAAAAACACTGGCACGTACAGTCAGCCTCTGGGACGTAGACTCATTAGCCGATGAGAGTGTGCTCCTCGCAGTGTGTTCATGTGAGGCTCATTTTTAACCCAAACTGAGTGAGTGGGTCTGTGTTTCTGGGCACGAGAGGAGCTTCTATGGATGCCTTCATTACGGGTGTTGATCCTGAAGCTGTTTGGGGATCTGGAGAGGATGCGGTGTTGCTATTTCTGAGTGTGATGGAAAGCTCATATCGCATGTGTACATCTAAATCCACAAATCTCTTCTCTTCTCTTCTCTTCTCTTCTCTTCTCTTCTCTTCTCTTCTCTTCTCTTCTCTTCTCTTCTCTTCTCTTCTCTTCTCTTCTCTTCTCTTCTCTTCTCTTCTCTTCTCTTCTCTCGAGCCATGATTCTCTGCAATTTTATTACCCTGCTATAAAAGTCCTACTGACCAACAGAACTCTTCTATCTATCTATAGATATATAAAATCTCTCACAGTTCAGCCCTGAATCCTGCTGTGACATTCAGCTCACATGTGTGTGTGCTTTGTTTAATCTGAGTAAAGTTCAGAGGGGATCTTTTGTTCGGTCATCATTTTCTGTGAAGACATATCACCAGGTGGCTGACCCTCTGTGTAATAGTCATGCTAGTCTGAAGTGTGTATTTCTAAGGGGATTCTCATTGGAGTTTTAGCAGCCACGGATGGAAAACCACCGTATTTCACTGTGAATGCTTTTGTTGGTTGTATTTGTGTGGCTGAATGTGAGCAGAATACCAAAGTCATAAAATGTCCACTGAAATGTGGTTATCAAACACAAGAATTTACAGTTTAATAATCAACTTTATTGTCCAAAATGACATCAGTGCATTGGAACGGTGAACTTTACTGGGAATGTAATCATTATAAATAGCTAAATAAATAAATAAAACAAATTCTAAATAACCGCAAGCATTTTTTTCCTGCATTTTCTTTTGTCAATTTTTTTTTTGCCGCATATCAGACAATTTGTATCAAAGCATTGATCAGGGTCTAAAGATTATGGTTTCTATTATGAGTGCATGTGTTTCCGATCTAATGCTTCTCCACTTTTATGTTTCTCCTGTTTTATTTCAACATGATCAGTTAAAGGCCTGTGGCTAAGGTCTGACTGGTTCTTTAGACCTCTGCGTAGATATCATTGGTTGTCATTACATTCACTGAATTGTCATCATGTACGATATGAGTAAATTCAGGTCGAGAACTTGATAAATATGCTTTTTGTCCAAATGAGGTGTGTGTGTGTGTGTGTGTGTGTGTGTGTGTGTGTGTGTGTGTGTGTGTGTGTGTGTGTGTGTGTGTGTGTGTGTGTGTGTGTGTGTGTGTGTGTGTACACATATGAACTGTTGTTGGCCTCATGTGTCCAGGAAACATGCTTTATTGCTTCTGTGACCAAACATCTACATTAACCACATCATCTGGCAGGCACACCCAGACCTCGGTTCCTGCTTGTGGACACACACACACACACACCGTGGTATTGTCACACACACCCAGTAACAAATCACTGCCCCAATGATCTCTGTTAGCTGCTGAAAACTGTTGTCGCTGTGGTAACGTGCTGTCCCGAGCTGTCTTACCTCTAACTGGGTCAGCTTGTTTACTGAACGCTGATTCTCATCCTCGCTGCTGGACAACTAAAATGTTGAGTCAGCACTGCGGAGCGCTTTGGTGTTGTGTTTTGGCAGGTTATTTGTTGTGCTTAGTCATGGTTTTAATGAGCTTTATTTAGATGTGTGGTGTGGTAAGGCGTGACAAGATGTGACATGAGTCTGACAACACATTTAGTCTGACATGGGTCTCACTTGTCAATAATGTGTGTGTGTGTGTGTGTGTGTGTGTGTGTGTGTGTGTGTGTGTGTGTGTGTGTGTGTGTGTGTGTGTGTGTGTGTGTGTGTGTGTGTGTGTGTGTGTGTGTGTGTGTTTCTTTAAGCATTATAGTCAGAGCTGTCCTCAGTGATGGGGTGTATTTAGGCTAAAGGGTAAAAGTTGTTGGACTATGAGCTACGTCTCTGGTGGCACTGGATCTGCAGGATCGCCATGGTGATAATCCACAGTTTGCTTGTTTCTTCCCATGCCGGATCACAAATACCCTCGTGTGCACGTCAGTTGCAACATACGATTTTTTTATAATGTAAAATCAAAACTGTCATTACTGTGTTGTGCCAAAGATGACAGACATACTTTCAAGGATGTTGGACGCACGGGATCCACAGCATCGTTTATATTCTGTACATTTTAAAGAGCAATTTAACACCGCAGGCAATCTCTGATGTTTTAACTTGTCATCTTGCTGTAGTGAGGTAGAGCAGGACTCCAAGGTGTGTCAGTACACGGTGACATGACTGCTGGATGTAGTCAGAGGTGCAATGAACTTGACAACAAACTTTCAACAAGAGAGACCTAAACACTGCTTTTCAGCATGTCCGAAGTTCAAATTTGTTACATGTACACCGTGGCTGTATTACACCCAAACAGTGATCACATCTCTGATTATTACAAAAACACTGAGTAATTGAACATTAGGAAAGACTAATTTTGCATGTCTGAGGAAGGGTTGGGTCAAGACTTTCAAATAGTAATATACAAATAAATCATACAAAACTGGAAAGTTAAGGCAGCTATTGTTTCAAAGAATATCATTTCCTTGAATAGTAGTTGAATATTTTCCAGTTAACATCTCGTACTGTTTTCGCTTAACATGCCCGTTCATAGTCCGAGCCTGGTAGTGTGTCCTAGCATGACTTAATGAGATGAAAATTACAAAGAAACGTGGCTCATAAACTTATAATTCGACCTGCGGGCTGATGAAGAGCTGCAGGTCTCCTGAAAGTGACGAATGCCCCGGCGTCTCGGGGTACCAGTAAAACCATTAACAAAACGATGCACCATTTAAAACGGTCAATTCCCTCCTGAATCATCTCCAATATACAGAACAATACCTCCGTGTGGGCCTTCTGTGGTTTGACGTGATGGCTAAAGCTGTGCTCTCACCTCAGCCTGGTATTCGAGGTCAATGTTTCTGCAAGAGAAAATCGCCCTCCGGCACATGCAGGAACAGTGTGTCTTTACACTGAGCCGTGTGTCTCTGCTGGAGGGCCGATGCGTGTCATTAGTGACGCATGTTGCATTCTGCTCAGAATCCCCCGGCAGCGTGACTCTACATGTGTGTGTGTGTGTGTGTGTGTGTGTGTGTGTGTGTGTGTGTGTGTGTGTGTGTGTGTGTGTGTGTGTGTGTGTGTGTGTGTGTGTGTGTGTGTGTGCGCGCACAGTACACATGTTTATCATGTTTGTGTATTTGGAGTGTCAACATTTTTGATGTGCAACCAAGTGGGTTTCTCTTTGGATCTGTTTGAATTTGCTGCCCATTTTTATGTACAGTGTAAATGCTTCTCTTCTTACAGTCAGTGTTTTGGTCGGCGCTTATGTCAGACGACATATTGACAGTATTGTTTAGAGTTTTTAGGCCCTAATTTTTACACTTTAAAAACGTCATTTCTTCAGGATCTGTCTTCAGAATAGTTGACCCTGACTGCGCCACGAAAACGCTGACTGATTGTGCGTTATGTTGGAGCACAGGTACGGCACCAAGCGTCTGTTGTATCTCCAACCGGCTGCCACTCATCCTTTACAGCTCGTATTAGAGTCTCGGTCATTACAGAGGCAAACCTGCTGCAGCTGAGCAGAAATAAAGTGACTGATCATTAAACAACAGATTGCACCATGTCACACCCAGTGTTCCCCATGTGTAACCAGTTTCAGTTACTCAAAGAGCGATGTTGCATTACATCCTGTGTGCTCAAATGGCAAAACTGTCATCCACCCTAAAATGATTCAGTACTGCGTGAAAAGTAGTACCTTTTGATAGTCTATTAAATGAGTCATGCAGATTTGGAAATATACATAATAGGGTTTCAAATTATTCGGGCCCAAGCACCGATGGTGCGAAAGCCCTATTGTTATCCAAGCGATTATGATGATTCTCCGTAAACAACTGCATTTTTGGAGGCTTTATCATATTCTAAAATCTCATGAAAGTTGGTACACCCGTCTCTCCTGGTGAAACATTTCGTATTTTAGTGGAGTGGGCGTGGCCAAATGGCTTGCTAGCGCCCCCTAAACAGATGCCCCCTCGGCTCCATTTACCTACATGCACAAAATTCGGTGGACATGTGTATCACACCTAAACGTACAAAAAAGTTCCAACGCACCATTACGTCAACTCAACAGGAAGTCCGCCATTTTGAAATTAGTCGCCATTTTTGGCGATTCACACATGTTGTACTTTAACAAACTCCTCCTACAGATTTTGTCAAACCGACTTGAAGTTTAGTCTGTGCCCTCTTAACATGTTTGGAATTAAAAGTTATCAAAAGAATTTGTTTTCGTCGATCGGTGTGCCCGTGGTGGCCGGCCAAAAAGTGACCCAAAAGTCATGCTATATAGCACGTCGTCCAAAAAGTGATTTAAAAAAATGACTTTTAGGTCACTTTTTGCAACATTGGCTTTTTTTTTTTTTTTTTTTCATAATTTGGATGACATGCTATAGTATGATTTTATTTAAAAGTCATAACAAAGGGGAAAATCGAACCCCCAACCCTCTTACTGAGGCAACTGTGCTAACCACTGCGCCACCAACCTTCCAGGAGCTAGCCAGCATTGTCGACGAGCTGGAAACGATCTCATGAAGACACGAGTTCGAGCCCCGCTTAGGTATCACACATAGTTCATGGTTTACGGAGGACGAGTCCCCTTAATAAGCCACACGGTTCACGGCGAGCGAATCCCTGTAAGGGTAAGCCACATGGTTCATGGAGGGTGAGACCTCCTAAGGTGAGTCCCTCTAAGGGTAAACCACACAGGGTCGGGTTTGTACGTGCAGGCTTACTAATACCAAACCAAAGGTCAACAATATAAAACTCAAACAAACAAAAAAGTCCAAAAGAGACTTTATTTTTTTTCATTGTGCACTTGGTTAGAGCAGTTGCCTCACAGTGAGAAGTAACTTGAGGCATGCAAAAAAAAAAAAAAAAAAAATCATCCAAAGTATGTAGTTTTTAATGCAGTTTAGAGGGGGAGAGTGTAACCCAGGTTGTTTTTCGGTGCTACAATTAACTGATGTCTCCTAGACGCCTCACATGCAAGTTGCAAGTTATCGCTCGACACTACAATTTGCTGATGTTCCCTTAAAGCCTCACAAGCTATCAGTTGGAAGCCTCCAGTTACAGCAGGTTATGCAACATGCACAAATATATGGCCATCATTTTATTTGAAAAGAATGAAAGACACGTTCTAATGTTGCATTTACCTTCCTAAGTTGAAACGGTGATTTTATCCACGTGAGTGTGGTGCCCAAGTGGAGGCTTCTTATGGGAAATGCTGTTGCTCACGGATGCCAATGAGATTTACTCTACGTTAATATTGCCAAGTTAAAACGAGATCATTTTTTTGTGTGGACGTAGCCCAGGGATGAAAATTTGATATCAAATGAGAAGACATTATTCTATAGTTGATGGGACTAAAGAAATTCATTAGGTGCCATAAAACTATCGAAGTGTGTTACCCAGGCCAAAGTCTTTGCTTTGAAGAGTTTTATTTTGGAAGGACAACCCCACAGAAAACTCCTGACAGCGACTCCTTCAATATTTAATCAAATTCATTTTAGAGCTTTTTTTTATTTTAAGCATTTAATCAAACAGATTCACAAACACACTTTCTGCCTTGTCAGTTCCCCTCCTGATGCATGGACGCCTACACGCACTCTGTTTCCACTGAGGATGTATCTGGTGGGAGCCAAGGAGAGATACCCTGTCAGATGTGCGCGGTGTTGTGTCGCATGTCTCGGACTCTTGTCGCCGGATGGGAAGCATGGGAAGGCAGAATTTCCTTTACCTCAGCAGAGGAAATCGCTGGATAGGACCCATCTTTTGTTCTGGCCTTCCAGGACGGTCACTGATATGTTTTGGGTGGGAGGTTAGACAAACACAACAAGGCCATGTGATATATCCCACATACCATGTTTCTGTGCCTTTTATGGGCCAGTGACACAGTATGGTGTTTCAAGAACAATTGTTTTCAACTTAGTTGAGTGATGTCATCCATCTTGTGGTCAAAGGGACTGCGCTGCCGTGTCCTAAAGATGATGTCATCAGTTTGAGCCTAAATCTGATGTTGTGTGCCGGAAAAATCTGTTTCATGGCCTCTGGAACGTGACAAGGGGAAAAGATGACAAATAGGTTTGTGTGTGTGTGTGTGTGTGTGTGTGTGTGTGTGTGTGTGTGTGTGTGTGTGTGTGTGTGTGTGTGTGTGTGTGTGTGTGTGTGTGTGTGTGTGTGTGTGTGTGAGGTTTTTTTTCCACAACCAATACATTTCTATCACAGACTTGAGCTGCAATGAAAGTCAAAATTGATTAGTCCATTGGTTGTCCAGGTCCTTTTTAAACAAAACGTTAAAATATTTGCTGTTCCTATTTTTAGGGGGAATTAATTATTTTGTCTTTCTGTCTTTGATTTTGAGCGTAGCTAACGAGGGCATCATATATGAATTAAATACCACATAAAATCGTAAGCGCCGAGGGTTTTCCAGTATAAAACTTTTTTTTTTTGGTCAGTTGGTTCTTATTATTACTTTTTAAAGGATGTAATTTCAGTCATCAATTTTAACCACTCAGCGGAAATAGAATTTGTCTTAATGTCAGTGAGCAATAAAGCAAAAGAAGAAAAATAAAGCCTGCCAGTGAAAATCTAAATTTTTGATTGGAAATCACTGTTTGCAGGAGAGACCTGTCGCAGGTGTGTTTAGTGTTGAGTAATAGTGGAGCCGTTTTCATCGGCAGAGCTAGAAATACAGAATAATTGCTGTACATGGCAGCCCATGCTGGTTTAAACTAACAGATGTGTTTTAGAGTGCGAAATGTCTGAGCTGAAGGATTTCACAACCAACCACATAAAGAAATCACAACTACATGTGTGCTTCACAGGACTCTGCTAGGCGTGATGAAGTGTAAGTAACCGATCTTCAACCAAATTCAAAGCAATTTCTCCATCCTAGTAAAATAAATGTTGATAGCTTGAAGATGATTGGACCATTACTGCCAGCTATGCTAGAGTTAATATTGTTTAAACTGTAGCTGGAAGTGTAGCTTTAGTTAATAAATGTTAAGTTGCTTCATCTTAAAGCAAGAGTTACCTTAACTCCAGTTGCCAACTCGAGGGGGGCGAGTGAACTGGCGGTGGAGAGATTGATCCAGGGAAAAGTTCATTTGACCAAAGGCAAACAAAAACATGAAACATTAAACAAATAAATGACATCCAGATACTGTGATGCCAATACCAGAATGTCTCTGTACTTTTCGACATTACCATCTGGACCGGTACAATTTAAGACGGGAAGGACTGGTTTGTCAAAGCCTTTGTTGGCTTTGGGCAGAATCAGGCAGGCTGTTAAACCACATTTCCACTTTTTATGCTAAGGGAACTTACTCCAAAGTTATATTTAGAGTACAGACAAGAGAATGATATCAATCTGTTGCAATGAGAAGACGGAAAATGAGTAAGACCGTGTTTGATGCTTGTTTTCACAAAGTTATTTAAGGGTTGTTTCCAGGTAGGAGGTTTGGTTTAGTGCAAGAGGGTTGTGATTGTTAGGTTTAAAAGTGGTTTATGTTTGGCTAAACTTTTAGAAATTATGTCGAGGTTAGAACAATAGAATTGACTTGTAAGTGTGTATACATGGTTTTATTTATATGATGAATTTACTTGATTGTTTTTCGTATCCCTCGGACTGGCAGCCAGTTTACTCGGAGTACTTGCTACCAGTCCGTTTAAACCTGCTGCTTTAAGTTTACAGATACAAAGTGGTGCTTTATGGTGTCCCTCAATATCACGGCCCAATTCACATCATCAAGCAACGACCCTGCTGAAATGCCGTTGAGCAAGACGCTGAATATGTATGAGCTTCAGATGTGCCGCTGTATGGCGGATCCTGACCCCTGATCTCCACGAGGAGCGGCAGTTGTCTGCTGGGATTGATAGCGTGTCACGTTTTCAAGTTGTTATTATTAATAAAACAAATGATAACAGAACTTGAGTGTATAATGGGGCCGTATCCAGGCAAGTTATCATGTACTCTGCCTGAACCCATCCTTCAGCAAGGCTCTCTTCCTGTTAATACAGCTGTCTGGAGGACCTCTGCAAAAAAAGGCTTTGTGGAGGGTGGCCGAGTGCCAGGAGAGAACATAGATCGACCCGAGAGAAAGAGCAGCAGAACACCGTGTCACTTCACAAGAACAATAGACAGCTTTTAACATTTAAGTGCTCATCTTTTAGACAAATGGACAGGATATAATCAATGGAATCAGTGATGAAGCCCCCATATTTAACTGATGCTGTTGTTCAGTCTTACTTACACTGAGGAAAAAGGTTGTATCCATCACTACATTCGCTGTTACAAGGCTCAAATTAGTGACCTTTTAGTTACAGGGCAGGCTTTCAACACACAAATCTCCATGGCGCCAGCGTTTCTCTGTGCTATTACTCTCTAAATGACTGATTTCCAGTTAATCATCCAAATTGGATAATCGCACTGTTGGTCTGGCGGTATGTGTTTGTGTACTGATGCACGTGTCTCTGCAGGTGACCTTGTGTTAGTCATTTTGACTTGTCACAGTAAGGCGAGCACAGGTGTATCAATGACGGCTGTATTCCAGGTCCTGCTTTTGTTCCCGGTGGTTCATGACTCCCTGGGACACTTATTGAAACTGAGCCATCATGAATTCCACCTGTGCGTTCCCAACTGTTACAAGTCAGTCTCAGAAAACTGTTGGTCTCAGTTGCAGGATTCTGCATTTTCATACGTGTGCTAAATGTGTGTGTTAAACATGTTACTAACAGTTTCCATCTACAAAACAAACCCTCCAAGACAGTGTGATTGTACCCAACTGTTGTACAGTGGGGAAAAATGGGCTGCAATGTTTTAAATGGCTTTGTGTGTGTGTGTGTTTTTATGGGTGGGGCTCCTTCTCATAAAACAAGATATTTAGCTGTAAAGAGTGAAAAGTGCTCAATTTGTTTATTGTTAGGATTACAGATAAGGGTGGGGTTCATTAACTAATTGTTTGGCATGTGTGTGTGTGTGTGTGTGCGCACGGGAAACGGCGATGTTCATGTTTAGTCCAACGCTTGTGTATCTCTCCATTGCTGTGTTCCAGATAACGTACTTCCCGTAGTACACTAACTAATAGTGCTCTTCCATGTTAGGACTCTTGCTTGTGTAGAGCAGGAATTTTGACAGAGTATTGTTGTTTCAAATCACACACTGATGTTCTGCACTGACTGGAAATGATGAATGATCTCAGCATGTGAACCCATCACCCACCAAAATATCTGCAGCTTTGAATATTTTACTTAGAAATGAACCTGTTTTTCTTTCCTCTGTTTAACACACTGAATAAACACACTGCTTCTTTTTTCCAGCAGCAGCAGCAGCAGTAGTGAAAACTAACATCTTTTGTGTGGTGTTCAGGAACATCTGCAGCTTCCCCAGCGCCTTAATTTGAAAATTCTTCACGACGGTGGCCCCGCCCCTTCCTCGACAGAGCCAAGATGGCGACCATTTAGGGTTGAAAGTGTCCAGCATTTCACACTTCTTTTTTGGGGGTATTTTGAGTGCTTCATCCTGGTACTTGTTGTGCACTGCATGTTTCTGTACTTGACGGTGCTAACGCACTGAATCACTCAAAATAGTGAGTGTTAGTGCACAAGTACGCCATTTGGAACACAGCATATGTGTGCTATAGCGCAAATCAGAACGTGCAGCATTGAGGATACCGAGTGCATGTGGGGGCGATTGTGTGCAGTGCCTCAGACCTGAGCTGCTGTGTTTATCCTCCTTTAGTTTCCGCGACCTGCCTTCATGCTCACTGTCTCCAGTGAAATTATTGAAAAATAAGATCCTACCACCTCACCAGTGGCTCACATCAGGTGCAATCACTCTGCAGGTCTGGCGGGCAACAACAGCTTTACTTCTGCAGCCAAACTGTTTGGAAACAGGTGAATAATTGATTTCAAGGCAACTCCAGTCTCGAAGTCAGGTACTCTGTAATTTATTCACATTTTTAGGTGATAAACACAACTCTTCTATTTGCATCTTCATTTGTTTTTTAATGTGCCTCGCCAGCATTTTACTGTAGCGTTTTGAATATATTTGTTAGTTTACCCATTTGTCAAATTTGGCTTTTTTTTTTTTTTTTTTTTTTCATTTTACTGGAGGCAGCGTGTTAGATTGCGTGACCTGAATTGCACAGTATGGTCAGTATTAGCATAGTGGTGGGGGCATTTGAGCACACGCACGCACATCTGTAAAAAGCAGAGTCAACAGGAGTCAGATTAGGGTCGAGCTTTGAGAGTGGACAGCATCACACACAAAATCACGCCATCTGAGAAACTGCAGCTACCAGATGAAAACTCTGCTTCCTTTTATTCACTAACTGCTCCTCAGCCGGGCAGGCCAGAATCATCCAGCTGGATTTTGATTATTAAAAAATTCCAAGTCTTAGCTCAAGACGAGATTATTAAAAGTGACCGCCAGGCAAACCAAATGACTTTCTGATCTAATTTGAACTGATCTAATTGTCAAATAATGGAAAAAAAAAACTACAAAATTGGCATGACCACTTGCTTTCACACACTGTAATCACATCAGTCGCAGAAGTTAGGGACATTTAAAGGCTGACTTATTATCATTGCAGGGCCACTCCTTGTGTGATTATTTGAATAAATGGGTTGATTTTCACACCTGAGTAACATTTTAACAAGATGTCATCTGCTGTTGTTTCCTGCTGAAGGAGCACAGTCCTGACAGACTGTTTTATCTGCCATCTGTTCTGAGACCGATGGTGAAGATAAACAAATTGTAACGAACTCCTGCTTTTACTTTAAGTTCAACTAAACTGTTCAGCTCCTCAGTTCAGGATTTGACCTCTGCTCAGGCTGTTTTTGCTTTCCTGCATCCTGTGTGTTCTGACCTCTGGCTCTCTTCTCTTCTCGCTCATTATCCTCTTTAAATTTCAACGTCACATTGTCGACAAATTAGCACAACGGCAGTGAATGGATCATCTGTCCTCCCCTTCATACCTCTGAATTAACTGAGTCGAGCACCACCACGCCATCAGGGAATGGCAGGCCTGAACGGTCTGGACGTTGCATCTTTCACGGCTTCTCTGTAAACCTGTCTTGACAGAATCAGATTAATGAGATGTTGGGATTGTTGTGTAACGGTGGCAAAACTAATAGGACGGCAAGCAAAGTTGGCTCTCATCATGCCTGTGGGCTTTTTCTTTAAATAAAGTGGTGTCTGTAAGAGCTTAGTTGAAGTCCTGGAGGTGCTCTCCATTTGAAGCTAACCGACCTAATAACGCTGAAGCAATAATCGGTTAAAAAGTGGCAGTGAACTCCGAATTTTATATAATGAGGTCAAAGACTGCTGCGTGGCCGGACAGTCACATCCACCAAATCACTAACGCCACCACAGTGGTCAACAGGAAAAAGTTGTTATGTAACTGTGTTTTTTTTTTTTTTTGTCTCTGCATCTCCACCAAAGGGAAATAATTTGCTTGTCAGGTGCAGTGCCCAGCTTTGTTCGTGGTAGTTCATTAGATCAGTAGAAAATCTTTAGTGCAAATTATTATTTCTGCTGACAGGGGAAAAAGCTCTTAACCACCCTTCCTGAGACAAATGTAAATCCTTGGTTTGTCTGTCCATCTATCCGTCTGATCAACAATGGGAGTTAGCAAAAAAAAAAGAAAAAAGAAAGAAAGAAAAACAAAGATGACGTGAAGATCCTCAGTCATCCAGGTCACTGCCGATCTCTGTGATCTCCAATGACTACTGGACTTTGTTGAGGTTCTTGAACACGTTCTGCCTCTCATCTGAAAGGCTCCTTCAGTTCTACCCTGCTGGTGTTTAGGGTTTTTAACTTCTTGCAGGGTCGTAAACACCTTGTGAGTCATTGAGGTCACGAGTCATGGGTTGAGTGGTTGTTAAGCATCCTGGCTACAGGAGTGGGAGTTAGGAATTGGGGAAGTTAACATTTTGGGAACATCCTCCTCTATTTCTCGGGCAAAACGGACCTCAGTTGGTCAATGTTATTTGTACACTACATTTCTACATGTTTTAATGCCTTGCCGTTGAACACATCGAGGAAACTAAGTAGTTCCTTCTTAAGTCTGGCTGTGTCGGAACAAGTACATTTCTACCTTTTACCACAAACGCTGCCATATAAAGTGACATCAAACCTACTTCTCTGAGCTTTCAGAAACTTCCTGATTTCTTTGTGGGGTTTTCCCAGTTTGACAAGTGTCCAGGTCTATTTTCCTACTTGAAAGTCAGAACTTTCCAAGTTGCGCAGTTGCTTAGAAGTAGTGTTGTAGACCAGCCTCATACAATGCTGTCCAAATGGTGCATTCATCAGCAACTGAGCAACTTGGAATACTCCAAACACTATATTTATCTTCAAGAACCTCGGGCAAGTCCAGTTACCTTTGGATAACCAGAAAGATGATAGAACCTTTATCAGGGCCAGCCCCTGCAACAAGATGTGCTCCAACACAACTCTGCTACCTTTATCTCACAGTGCAGGCAAAAAGAAACATCAGAAGTGGAAAGATGCATTGGGCCAATGTCTTTCACTTTTTCTATAACAACACGGATCAATACTGCTTTAATGATCCCAGTAAAGGTAGGACCAGAGGATTTGCTGGTTGACTATTTGGTTTGAGATTTGGCATTTGCCCCTACCACAATTTGGACATGCAGCTCATTACGTAACCAGTTGTCTGTCTCAAACCGATCCAGTGATGTAGAATTAAAATGTCCTGGCCAGTCTAGATAACATTTTTAACTTGACTTAGGAAAAGTCTTGATAAATAGAAACAAGGTCTAAATGGTGCAGTTGCATAGATAAACAATGATGTAGTTTTGGATTTCAGAGGACTCGCTGTTCTGCTTTCTTAATGCTTTTTTATGGCTAGACAAATCTGTGCTATGAAAAAATACAGACCTTCTGTCAAGCTCCCTCATGCTTCTCACACTTCTCATTGTCTTGCCACACCTGAGAACTGACGGAAACCTCATTTCTTCACCTTCACTAACACAAAAAAACATTCCCACCAGATTCTGCAGGTGGTTTCAATTCCTGCTTGTCCAGCCAACACGGACAGGCGTGCGTATCCACACCTGCTGTGCCATCTGGGGATTTTTACTTTCAGGTGTTCTACAACTCCTCACAGAAACTCTCACACATCTTCCACAAGCAGCCGACACCTCCAGCCTTTGTGCCCACAGTTACATAATTTACACTGCGCTAACTCCTTCTGACAATCCAGCATTCACACTACAAAGGAGCCTGGCTTCGAACGTCCCTCTCTAGCTTTCCTTTTACATTCGCTGCAAAACAATTTCTTTCACTTTTGCTTTTACTGTGTGCAACACAGTGAGTGTGGCCTCTAAATCCACTTCTGAGTGAGCATACCCGACCCTAACCTTCGTGGTCGTGGAGACTGTTCCGCTCATACACAGTCGCGCAACTATTTTAGACATGGTTTTGTAATGTTTTTGATGTGTTATTTTGGGCCAATCCCAACATTCACAGTTACCAGTTATCATTATAATGGAATTCAGGCGCAGCATGTCCAGCAATAACACTTTTCACACACCATCAATCGCCTCCTGTGTTCTCCTACGGTGAGCCGTGTTCCCTGGTGTTGACACAGTTGGTGTTTGTGCAGATGACATCGATGGTTATCAAGGGCAGACCGAGTCCCACAGGCCTCCTGCCGCTTGGTGTTTGCCACCATTACAGTACAGACTGCAGGCAGAGCCCACTCTCCGTAGTGGAAACTGCTGGCCGCTGTGACCGAGAACACGCGTGTAGCAATAAAGACTCGCGTCAGAACACGCACATACATATCAACTGAGCCACATCCAGAGATGGTTAAGGCTCCGGTGCTACTGAGACCGTAGGGAGAGCATGATAAAAATAAATGTTGTGTGAGAGGAAGAAAAGCCTTTTAATATTTCCTTTGCAAGGAAGTTGGTTAGTTACAAGGTCTGCTCAATCTTAATGTAGGGAAGCTGGATTGTATTTGTACCAAGGCACTTAAAAAGACACCCAAAGCTTGGGGGTGTGAAACATACATCCATGTCTGTCACCTGGTAGAAGTGCGTGGAAATATCTTCTTTTCGATTAGATTTTTTTTTTTGAAGTCTTTTAAATTACAGAGGACACTGACATTTCAAGGATAATGAAAAGGCTTCAGACTTTAATGTGAGAGCTGTTTTCTTTTCATTTCAGGTTTTTATTTCACTCATTCCTGACTAATTTGTGTTTTTGGACCCCAGTATTACAGACTTAAAAAACACACACACAATGGGTAAATAATATTTAAACCAAATGAGTGTGTCTGTTTCAAATTGTGTCAGATTTCTTCACCTCAGGCACACAATGCTCCTCAGGGTTTTTACCAGCTAGTTGTCACAGTCCCCAGAAGACCTGAACACAGAAAGTAAAAATATGTTTGTGTCTGTTTCTGTCCTAGTTGGCGAGACGTCATTAACTCGAGCAGTCCCCGGAGAGGTAAGAATATCGACATAAACACGCACCATTTCAGATCCTGCTCAAGCTTTTAAAACACCTGTTGATCCCATGAACAGCACTGCTCTGTTTTGAGTATTATTTTACACTGTAACACTCAGTTGATGGGAAATAAAATGTCTGGAAAAAACGCCTCTAATGCAGTGTTGAGTGAAATGGAAAGTTTTGGTCTGTCGTCCATATGTCTCCACTCTTGACTATGGTTTTGTCAAGGACACAGAAGGTACATGGAGAGTAATGGTGAGCAAGGCCTTGAGTAAATGACACGGCTTTGGACAGTGGTTTCAAACTGCTTCTGGCTAGACTTTTTATGCGCTCAAAGTCTTTCCGTAACGAAAATAGTGTCCAGCTTTTTTTCCCCTCTGCAGTTCTATGCTAATGTACATGACTGGAGGATTTTTTTTTTTTTTTTTTTTTTTTGGTCTGCATGTGCTGGTTTATAATAATGTTGCAGATTTACTACCTGTTAAAGGAAAAAAAAAAAACACTTCCTGATGACTGTGGCAGTTTCAGCTCAAATCTCAAACACGTTTTACATGTCTTCAGGCTGTTAAATTACACCTCACTGCTACAGAAGTACAGTATAGTTTTACTTTTACATTTCTTGAGCATAGCTCTTGTCAGTCTTGCATTCCAACAGCTTCTTAGTTGTTGCATTCTTTTTCTAGTGTAGTCAGTGTAGCTTTCAGTTCATAGCACCATCTTTATAGTGAAGGGAACACCTGTTCATTTCACTGTCAGCCACTGAGGATTTGAGAAGTTAATAGGTTTTTGATGCACATGACTGCACAGGCTACAACTTCCATGCTTAATTTTCCTTTTTTTTTTTTTTTTTAATAGCCAATCTTGGTCCAGTGGACAACTTCCTCAAGTTTAATATGTAAATTTGAAACCTGCATCGCACATAACGGACATTTTTTATCCTGCAATTAAGTGTTATAAACGTTTTGCATATTCATAGATTCTGGACTTTAAATGAGGAAAGACACTTGGATGTCATTTGAAGAATTAATTAGCAGGTAATTGGCAGTATTTAAAAAAAAAAAATTTTGACATCTTTAAGAATGTCTACTGGGGATATTTTTGTGGATGCTTTGTTGTTAACGCTGCAACACTGTTTGAACATGGTATGTTCTTGTTTAAGTGAATCTAGGGACTTCTCATTAGTTCCCAGCCACAGTCTCATTCATCCCCAGCTAAGTTAGATCAATGCCTTTGTGTTTGCATCTGTATTTTGCTTTGGAATCTTAATTTGCACCAATAGACATGTGAGCGACACAGCAATTCATATTGACAAAGGTTGTCTATCTCAATCCCCCTTCTTTCACTCTCTGTATGTCTTTACCTGCCCTCTCTCTCTCTTTCTCTCTCTCTCTCTCTGTCTCTCAGTCTTCTCTTACTCGCCCACTCTCCCTCTTTCTCTGTCAGATACTCCAGAGCTTCTCTCTCTCTCTCTCTCTGATCTAGTTTGGCAGATGTCCCAGTTCTAGGTCCTTGCATGGAGGGAAATCAGTGCAGCTCTGCTTCCTGACATGTTTCATAATGCATTGAATACCTCTCCAGAGGTCTATTGCTGTCTTAAGTGACAGTTGCCCTCATATCTGGGCAGTCTAAACCCTGCATGAGACCTTCTGAGTCCTCACCAAGTTTAGCTGCAGAGTGCTTTAGTTTGTGAGTGCATATCTCTAATTCCTGTTGGAGGTCAGGCTGGTTCATTGTACTGCGTTGTATATTTAGAGGAGTATGTGGAATGGTATTGCATACAACATAACATAACTAGAAATCTGCTAATGTTTTTCGTGAAGTTGAAACATTTGGAGAATTTGAAAAAGTTTTGCATACACTCATCACAGGAAGATGTTTAATATCACTGCAGACCCCCTTGAAAACATGTATATCTACTATCCAAAGAATGTCTGCTACAATTTTGGTCGCATTTGAATGGATGTTTGTGGACAGTGGACTTGGGTTACAGTGAGCCAAAGATTTGTCACAATATGCAGGCTGTCTCCCGGGAAGATTGGTGGTGCAGCGGTTAGGACTATTGCCTCTGAGCTAGCAGGTTTGGGGTTGGAGCCCCTCCTTTGTCATAACTTTTTTTTTAAATCATACTACAGCATATCGTCCAAATTATGAAAAAAAAAAAAAAAAAAAAAAAGTCATACTATAGCAAAAAGTGACCCAAAAGTAATTTTAGGGTCACATTTTGCCCACCACGCCACGGGCACACCGATCTACGAAAACAAATTCTTTTGATAACTTTAAATTCCAAACATGTTAAAAGTGCACAGACTAAATTTCAAGTTGGTCCAACAAAATCTGTAGGAGTTTGTTAAAGTACAACATGTGTGAATCGCCAAAAATGGCGACTAAATTAAAAATGGCAGACTTCTTGTTCAGTTGACGTAATGGTGTGTTGGAACTTTTTTGTACGTCTGGGTGTGATACACATGTCCACCGAATTTTATGCTGTAGGTAAATGGAGCCACGGGGGCATCTGTTTAGGGGGAGCTAGCGAGCCATTTGGCCACGCCCACTCCACTAAAATACGAAATTTTTCACTGGGGTGTGTACCAACTTTCAGGAGTTTTTGAGTATGATAATGCCTCCAAAAATGCAGTTGTTTACGGAGAATAATAATAATCACTTTAATAACAATAGGGCTTTCGCACCATTGGTGCTCGGGCCCTAAATAGAAAATATTTACATTTTAGAAACTGGAACCAGTGATTATTTTTTTCCTTTAAAAATTACTTTCTTCATTGTTTGAATAGTTGCAGATTCATTTTCTGTTGGTCTGTTGACTTTCCAGCAAAATCTAATCCTGTTTTGAAAACTGTCACAGCGCTCTTGTACAAGTTGATTCAGTGTAATCATCAACAAGGATTTCCACCGGAGATGACAGCTTTGTGATTTGGACATGTTTGCCAGTTAAAGTGCAAACCGCAGCTAAGCCATCTGGCTAAGCTTCTAATGCTCCATTTATAAATTACACTACAATAGAAAGTGGATTAACAGCTGATCCCTTAATGAGTTTCATAGTGCTTTCTGCAATTTAGTTTACCCTGCCCTGATAGCAGGACTTCAGAAGTAATAGACACGATTGAACTGAATTGGCATCTTGGTTTTCTATGGTGGCATTTTTTTAGGGATGATGGAAATAGTTGTCAGTCAGATATTTTTGCCTTTCTCTCTTCTTTAAAGTAGCACTATCTGATTTTTTTGGCCACGAGGCGGAGTGTTGCAAGTAGCAATCACTGATTGATGGTGATAAGCCGTGATATCGGCTGTGTTTTTGGACTTCACATCTCAGAAATCCAAAGAGTGAGTCAGTTGGCTGGTGGCACCGAGGCAGTTCACAAAAGGGAACGGTATCCAGCAGAGATCTGAAAAAAAACATTTTGCTTCTTCTTCTTTTTCTTCTTGTCAGTACACCGCTTCCATAGACTGTAGATACAAAATGGATGTAGTCTTTGGGTCGGAAAAGTGAAGACAACGTGGAACTGCCTTAAAGTGCAATACCGCTGAGGGCCACTAGGGGCTGGCTCCAAAAATCTTTGGCTCCCATTGAAAAAGCCTTAACCGTCCCATGAAATGCAAAGTTGATGATTTTTTTTTTCCCGCAGCTCCATCCACCTTCTGCTATGGAACAACCACTGCCGGGTCATGGAAAATGCGCAACTGTTACACCACTCTGTTGCACCACTGGAGAATTTTCCCAGGAACATCGCCACTGACACCCCGCTAATAATACTGCAAATGCAAGGGCCGTCATCAGTGGGCCACAGGTTCAATCACCATTGTGTTATCTCCTTCTGCAACAGACAGTGACATAACAGACATTTATTTAAATGAAAATCTTGGCACTGTAAAGTGCAAAATGATGCTTTATGGTGCATTTAAAACCTGTAGAGTCGTCTACACGCCGCAGCTCAGGGTCTGTGCACGTTTCGTGTATTTATAGTCCCTTTGTCTTTCCAACAGATCTGCTGTCACATCCTGAGTCAGACTTGTCTTTGCCTCTCACAAAGACAAGTAAACGCACATGTTGAGGCTTACGTTTATAGAGTATAAGGGGAGGGGTGGCGGTCTGCAGGACAAAGGAAGTTTTGGATTATAGACATTTTTCACTGCAGCAATGGAACAGCTGTTGGTGGGCACGGTCTGTGATGCGGAAACAAAAACGTGCAGGCAGGCGTTCAGCCAAAGAGATGGATTTTATAGATGGTGGAAATGAACAAGGCGTGCAGTTCTTGGGACTTTCAGGGAGGGTGTTTGGTGTAAATCACCAAAAGGCTGGACACATCTGACACGGATAATGGTATAATGATGTTCAACCCAGCCCTCCAGCGCCCGCGGGGTTGGACTTACAACAAATATATTCACGTGATAAATCATCTATTGATCTTCAGACACTGAATAAATATCCAGATTTGAGTAGGAAAGTATGTATTTGAATTTGTAATTTTTTTTTTCTCTCCTGGCAATGACAGATTTGTGCTGACCCTGTGTATTGATATTAGTAAAAAAAAAAAAAAAGAATAACACTGATTTGTAGTTACAAACTTTTTTTTAAATTAAAATCAGGATGGGTGTTTCCCTGATAAATAACAGCTGTCTCCTCGGTGACTCAAGTCCTGACAGCAGCCGGAGGAGGTGGTTGGTTTGTGTGTGTGTTTGTGTCTTAGCCTGATTGTGCATGTACTGTATTTGGTTTGTGTTTTACAGCCACATTTGATATGATTTGTTACCCTTCTGTTTGCAGTTGTGTTAAGATGGAAGAAAGAATTCTGGTTTTGTTGGAGCTGTATATTTTCTGCTTTATCGACATCTGCCTGTGGGTTTGCGGTGGACTTTGTTTGACTCTGGTTCTGGGCCACATGATATGTCTTGTAATCATCAATAAAATACAGACGGCGTGTATGTGGCCGCATCTTGACCACATGGACATATGAAAAGCATGCAGTCGTTTATATGCAGTATGCACATGTGTAGCCAAACGCATAACAATACAAGCACATAACACATACAGTCAAACACACATTGGACTTGCAGCTCTGGTGGCCTGTGGGGCCTTTGTAGTGCTGAGAGGCAACAAACGCCTGCTTTGTATTTTAGGAGGCTGGGAACACGCACACACACACACACACACACACACACACACACACACACACACACACACACACACACACACACACACACACACACACACACACACACACACACACACACACACACACACACACACACACACACACACTCACACTCACTCTCTTTGGAAGTGTCAAAGCCAGAGCACAGTTCTGTGCTGCTCAATAGGCTGATTCATTAGAGCCTCCACATGACACTAGAGGAGAAAATAGACTTTCATTGAAGGGAGGATTGGTTGGTGTTACAGCTCAGCACTCTGAGGCTGACATGACCTGACAGCGGTCAGGTCTTTATCAGATGGATGACTTTTATGACATGACAGTAGTCGGGTCAGTCTTAAAGGAAAGCTGCGCTGTGAAATGCTTGTGCTTTAGTGTGAGTATTGAGCCTCAGTCAAGGTCTTTGTTGGCAGATGCAAGCACTTCAAATCGTATAGATTTGGTATCGGTTAGATTGGCTTTTGACTTTCTTTTGTAAAATCATGCAATTTCCAGTGCTGTATTCAGTTCTATGTCTTCTACCTATGTGCTCTGGCCCCGTCTTGAAGTTGAGTGTTTAACCCATTTAACTGGATACAGTATTCGCGAGTATTTACCACTGCTTCTTTCTCTTTACAGCTGAATGCACTGTGAGCCTGTTTTAGATGATAAATATGGTGGACCGGATGGTGTATGTGAATGACTGGTAAAGTAAGTATTGGTTGGCCAGATGCCATGTATTCCTGTACCCAGCTCATATGCTGTAGTGAAGAAATTTCCCCTCGGGGATTAATAAAGTGTATATAAAAAATAAAAAAAAAAATAAAAAAAATAAATCAAAAAGCCTTTATTTTAAATTAAAAGCACTCTAACGTTTGATACATTTGAACAATTTCTTTTAAACTTTTCATTGTTTTGTTTATTGTTTTAAAAAAATAATAACAATTTTATGAACTTTAGCATGAATGCAATTTTTTTCTCGATCAAACCAAAGACTTAAGCTCTCAAATACTTTATATTTAATGTTACTATCTGCTACACAGGCTAAGAAATAAAGGTTCTAAGCGTTGACACGTCTGTCAAGTTCTTCAGAAAACCTTCTGGTTTTAGGAAGTTGTTTTCAGACATTGCCTCAGGCTTGTCTATGGGATGTTTTAGGTCATAATGGGTTAACAGGCAAAGGGCGATAGTTTACTTCGCTCTCACTTTACATTTTTCTTCCAATCTTTGCACTACACATTACATTAACACATCTGAAACTCAAAACGCTACAAATGACTTGCACCATCAAAACTTTATGCTAATTTGTTTTAACTGCTGGTTCAAAACCCCTTGAATTTAGAGGGCACTGACAGCTACCATTTTGATTGTTAAATGTTTATTCTCTGTAGTAGTTCTGTCCTGATGCATAAAGACATCATAAAACATCCAAAAGCTCATCTCGAATGAATTAACCATGTGGTACTGTTTTTCAAAAACAGAACATGAAAATAAGATTGTTTTTATCTAATATCATCATCGGTGAATGTGGCAGCCGGCAGTGGAAATGTGCTGCAGTGTGGGTGTTGGAAGTTGCTGCAGTGTGGGTGTTGGAAGTAACGACGCTTGTTGGCAGTGAACTGTATTTGTCTGGATCTTTCCCTCCTTGTCTCCACTGGAGTCAGGCAGACTCGAAGCCTCACAGCCCCCCCACCACACACACACACACACACACACACACACACACACACACACACACACACACACACACACACACACACACACACACACACACACACACACACACTTCAGATACAAGTGAGATTTACTTCATGTCTTAATGGCTCCCTCATGACTGCACTGGGAGAGGAAGTTGAATAGTAATATTTTTATGGCCTGTGTTGGATGACTTTAATGCTTTCGCTAAAGGTGACGTCATTATTATGAAGCCAGCAATGTGTTTATTTTTTTTCTTTATGTGGTGGTCATAGGTCTTCAGCTGTTTATGTTCAAACAACACTCCTTCAGAAGTGGATTATTAAGTTTAAGGTGAAGACTCGCGGCCATGCAGATGTGTTTTAAGTGTCACGCTGTGAAGTTTAAGTCCGTGACACGGTGTACATTTTGACCATAATAACAACCTGACCTTGAACCAGACATGCACTCATTAGTGAAACGCTATGTTTACCGCTGTCACATGGTGTTGCAGTCAACATGGGGAATTAAAGGGCGGCCCCCCCGCTCCCTTCATCCCCACCCCACATAGGCCAAGTGTCTCCACACCCCACACTGAGAGGGGAGAGAGGGGGGAGGGTCGCCTCAGGACACGAGTCGACTCAATTCTGTGAACAAACAAGGGGAAAATGAATCTGGATGATTCATAAAGCCGAGCGCAGGGGGCCTTTTTGTCAGGTTTAATTATTACAAAGTACGACATTTACTCATGAATTGTTTATTAAAATCCATTTGTGTCTACCTCTACGGCTAGGAAGCTAGTTAGAGGCTCCTGAAGCAGGTTAATAAATTGGGAATATTTGGTATGAAACGGGTACAGATTCACCTTAAAGTATCAATGTGCAAACACGGTGTTCTCCACTGTGCCTGCTCTCTCTGCTCTCTATGCAGTGTGACAACATATGGCTTATATTTCTGTACAATAAACACATTAAATCACTGTAATAGTCCTTGAAACTCTTCCCCTGAGCTTTACTTTATTTCCACAGCTGGGTGACGGCCAATAAGCCGCCGCAGGCTGCTGCAGGTGAATCCCAGCATTTCCTCTGGGTTTTCTGGGGATTTGAGCTTGCGTCAGCATTTACGTTTCTTTGCTCTCCCCTCGTGTTTGCAGGGAGTAGAATGGGTTTATTCACTCTGTATGCACACAGTTGAATTCTGGGTGGAGATCTTATTTAGACACATATTTTGTTCTCTTCCAAAAGAATACATACTGGTGAATAAAAAGAGAAACTATTGGTGTTTTATTTGATGTTATTTTGAGTATTCATTTTACTGCTCCTCTGTACTGTGTTGTTTTTAATTGGGGAAAGCTGCGTACTAGTTACATACAGCAGTCATCAAATCCAAGACACATTCATTGTTGCTCAAGATAATGAGACAAATTGAAACTGAAACCCTGTCAACATGAACAATATTCTCAAATGAAAAGCAGCAGCCCAGATTGTTGAACATAATTAGAATAGCTACTCTGCAGAATAGATACTTCAAAAAAAAAATTCTCATCTCTAACTGGTGTTGGCATGTTTAATAGATACCATGGGCTGCCTCCATGTGATGATCACTCTTCAAATATAACAGTTTAGCCTATCAAACATCTGTTGATCTTTACTATTTCATGTCAGAGTGGAGCGTTAACACTCTTCCTTCCTGTTGTGCAACTGGATTGCATTTATTACAGTCTTTACTGAATGGTTGTGATGCACAATTGAGTTTTTTGCCAAACGAGAGCAAAGAAAGAAGAAATCCTTAGGTGAGTTTGATGTTTTGATGAAGAAATATGGCTTAAAATGTAGTTGTTGGGGGTTTCAGGTTCTAAAATATGTAAATATTTAGCTTTTGTGACATTAAGTAGTAGTTTGTATAAGCGAGATGTGCTATGAGGATCATAGACATAAATATGAACATGCGGCACTGTCCCATTGTTGAGTCTGCTGCTGAGTATTCTGTCAGGATCTTAATCTTAAATCAATGATTAATGGATTATGCATCAACCAGCGTAGATTTACACCTTTCCAGTCATGTTAGAGCTCATCCTGCTCAACGATACAATTATCTACAAGCAAGTTCTTAGTAACAGTAATCAGACGCTATCTGCCATTGGCGAAGCGAACTGCTCCATCTTCCTCTTCTTAACGGAGGTATTGTAGAAATTTACAACTAGCAATCCTGCCCATAAATAATCTGGAGGTTCATCTGTTTTTTTTTCTCAACCCGTGGGGACTGTGGGTGTCTGCACATTTCACTCAAATATGCGCTAATGTTAGAGCAGCCGTCCAGCTCCAGCCGTGCTGCAGGAGGACAGAGGGCGAGGTTTATTCTGGGACAGGTATGTGCAGTCTAGCTGGAGGAGAGACCATGGGAATGGATGTGGGCCTTGTTTTTGTGTGTGTGATATGTTCTCTAATATATCGGCAGGAAAGTGAGGTCTGTGCAGGAAATTTGCAGGTTTGAACTTTCTCTGCAAACATGAGCCATTAGCTGTCAACTACAAATTATTCCCGACAAGACTGAGGACTCCATTTACTCCAGTTGTACATAGTTTCCAGTGTGGGAGATTCACCGCTTTCAGCCACGATGAAGGATTGATCCTGTCGTCCTAGACGTAGTTTGACAAACATAAAACCACACTCACCGCACAGACAAGCGCACAAGCAGGGAATCCCTGCCACTTAGAGTCTGACAGCTGGATATACAGTAGCTTGGCGGGCCTGTGTCTCCCATAATCCCCCCCCCCTCTCTGCTTGAATAATTGATTCTGAATTGATTTAGGCTCAGCTGGCTCACTGGCTTCTTGTGCCGGTTGTGGACACCAGGAATCTTCACAGACACTAGCTTGTATTTTTGCTTCCTATAATTATTGTCTGCCTTGTTTCTGTGCTAGTCAGCAGTAAAGCCAAGGTTTTACTCCCCAAATGGAAGAGTTTTCGAGGAGGCAGCAATTATAAATTCATTCGAGGTTGGTTTGTTTGTTGCTCTGACTGACAGTAAATTACACACCGACAATTTGCCTTTACATTATGGAAGTTAAATGTCAAACGAGGCCCATTTTTAATTCCTCTAAACAAACCTTCAAGAAATCTAACAGCTCGTTGAGTGTCTTTCTTCAGTATCGACCGTCTTACAATCAGTTGATGAAACTCATAACAATCTGTAACATTTAGCCTTGTGAGGGTGCCCAAATTGTTCGAATGCCTGGAAGTTAAGATTGTGAAGATTCCTCGGTTGAACTCTGCATGCGTTGCCTTGTCAGTGTGAAGTCAGTATGCGAGCTTTTCCTGTGCTAATTTATTGACCTCTATTTATATCACTACCCGGGCGTAACCACACCCAAATTCACCGTGAAAATATGGGTTTGGTACGCTCCATTTTTAAACTATTTGAGGAGCACTTAACCAATCAGCGTGGGGTGAAACCGGCCGACACTGGGGCCCGTCTACCAAAGTGTTTTTTTGTTGTTGTTTTTTTTAAATCGTTTTTAATGGGAGCGCCACATTTTTTCACTGTCCAATCACTGTGAAGGAGGGGCGGGACAAATGCCACAAAGACAGGAAAAAACACCCCAGTGGTCGCTGATTGGGCTGCCCTTCAGAATAGCTGAGCAAGCACTAATTCAAGCAGTGTATCCAAACTATAATTTAAGTGGAAAACTGAAGCTGTGAGTGATATGTATGATATAATATATATAATAAATAATATATATAAAACAAATATTTTACGAAATGTCAAGCTATGTCTTTTAAAATATGTGTTTTGAAACTCGAGAAGCTCATAAACAATCTCACAAATTATTCAGCGTCGTGAAGTTTTATGCAAATTCGACTATTTCTAAATACCAGTGCCTCCTTACTTTTTATTTTGGTCAGATCCTCCTCCAGAACCCCTTTGTGTGGAAGGAGATTCCTCACACGAGGAGGTTGTTAAGCTGCTGTACAGGAAAGTGCTGGATGTCTTTTGGAGGAGTAATGGGGAGGGAGGGACCCCTTCAGTGGAGGGAAAGAAGGGCAAGGTGCTCTCTGCATTTTTTTTTTTTTTTTTTTTTTTTTTTTTTGCTCTCCGAGGACTTTGTGAAATCTAGCAACATTGATTGAACGTTGGAGAGAAAAACTTAAAAGTTGGTCTTTAAAGGAAGGACGAGTTAGCTTTTATTTCGCAAGACTTTTATCCTTTATTTCACTCACTTTGTTCGGAAGTCCTGGCCAAAAAACACCTTTTAACAAAGGATCACTGAAGCACCTTGAGGGCAAATGACCTTCATCTCACTCCTCTCTCTCTGTGTGTGTGTGTGTGTGTGTGAGTGAGTGAGTGAGTGAGAATTTAAATCAGGTTTACCCCTCCCCCCCTTTTCATCTCCAACCCTTCCACCACTGTCAGCACCCACTGAGTTCACAGTTTCTCCCCTCTGTGCACTGCTGACTGGTCCTCTGCAGCTCCTGCAGCAGATATGTTGTGTTTTCAACCAGACATACAGTAACACTGGCTCCTGCTTTAGTGGGGAAGGAAGAGACCTAAAGGGGAAAAAAAAAATAAATAAATAACTGTAGGAGGAGCTTGAAGAAAGGAGGGCAGCCCACGCAACAGTTTTACACTGTGTTGGGCTACAATGGGAGAGGCGTGTTAGAGAGAGAGAGGGCGAGAGAGAGAGAGAGAGAGAGAGAGAGAGAGAGAGAGAGAGAGAGAGAGAGAGAGAGAGAGAGAGAGAGCAGCACAGGCAGAGGACTAGCTGCAGTGCAGGTGGATCACAGCCGTCTGCTGAAGAGGAAGATTTGAAGGCAACGCTCCATTACAGCAGGTTTGTGCTGCATATTCTTTGCAATTGGAGTTGTTTGTTGCATTGGTTAGTGCCTCTATGTGTGTGTGTGTGTGTGTGTGTGTGTTCTCCTGTGTATTCTGTGACTGAATGGATGCTGTGTTCCCCATCGTCCAGGCTGCTATATCACTGCTGTCCAGCCCTGTTGCTTCTCTGCAATTAGATATCCTTCTGGAAGTCTGCATCTTTTCAAAGTTTAACCTTGAATTTTGCTTCTTTTTTTATTTTTCGGCATCTTGTGCAAAGTTCACTCTACAAGAAAAACTTTCAAAGAGAGCCAAAGACTTTTTTTTTTTTTCTAAGACTAGTGAGTCCAGCCTGCTAAATGAAATAGCAGAGGCCCTTTTCCCTCCTTTCAGATTGAGAGTTCTTTTACTGAATGGAGAAGAATAGAGCCGGGAGCTTTGAATGGGCCCTGAGATGGCTTTCTGTGTGCATGAGAGAGGTGCCGCCCTCTCAAGTGTCAGCATGCTCATGGGTAGGTGGCAGGGGGTAGGTTCATGCACTCGCAGTTTGCAGAGGGGGCTGGGGTTTGTGCATCTGGCACCTCATTGATAAAATAAGAAGAGCTGTTACCTGTTTTTCGTCTTCTACATGTTGATAAAATGTGTGTTAAAGAGTGGAGGCTTTCTAAAGCTGCTTCCTCTTCCTGGCTCCTGATCCAAACTTTAACCCCTGAGGGGGAGGAGGAGCCATACAGTCAAGTGCTTCAGCGAATCTTATCTTTTCATAGGTGTCTTATTTATTGAGCAGTGATAAGGAGACATTAGAAGAGGCTCCTTTCTATTTCTGTCCGTTGTTTTCTGGGCGTTCCTATGAAAGGGCCCCTTTCATGGTTGGATCCCTGACTGACTGATGGGGAAGTCTGAGGTTTGGTTGGTCTTTGCTCGTGGTGTTGTTATTCGTTTGCTACTTACAGTTGCTTCACTTTATTCGATTTGTATCGCGTGAGGCCTCGTATTTTATGCCTTAATGCTTTGGAACATTTCTACTGGTTTCCTTTTTATTTTTAAAGAACTAGCACAGAAATCACCACATCATTTCAGGTCACGCTTCTCTGATTTCAATATCACAGATTTTTGCCACAGATCTGTTCCTCCAGGAGGTTTTTTTTTGTGATTGTTGTGATCCAGAAAGCTTTATTTTGTTGTGACTTTTCTAAAAAAAATTCCACGTAAAAATAATGTGTTTAATAGGTGTTTAAATGTGTCTTGAATGTAAATGAAGAGTTGGTTTAGTTGATAAAGCAAGTTTTGTTTTTGAAGTCGTACTTTGTGTCGTAATGCCATCTTTTGAATACATTTATTGCAAGAAATCACCCGAATTTTGCAAAACTGAAAGGTTCCCACAAATATTGTTTGAATGTGTATTAATTATTGCGACAGCAGGATTGCGATTTCCAGGAGGTACTTACGAATGTTTTTCCTTTGTAGTTTGAATGAAGGAGATTTGAAGCCAAGTTGAATCTTGTTTGCAATTATTTTTGAGGTGGAGTGAGATATTTAGCTTACACAAAGGTTTTTCTGCTGTGAGAACAGCCACAACATGGCCTAAATGTAGTTTCACCAAAGCGGTGGTAGAGATTTGGCGTGTATGGTGGTCAGTGCCAATTGGTTAAAGGTTGCTCTAATAGTTTTAACATTAACCCGAGGTTTACGTCCATTTGGATGCAATGACTGCAAACCGTCCCCAATAGAGTGTGAGTAGACCCGTAGATTCACACAGTGATTTGGATCTGGTATTGGCTAACGACTACCTATCCTACAATCCAATAAAATATGTCCATGTGTGCACTAAGTTGTAGTAACAAACCTTCAAAATATCAGTTTTATATCCTTATAGAATTACTCCAGACAAAAATTCACTGTGATTTCTGGATTGTCTTCATCTCACCGTTCCTCCTGACAAGCACCGCTCAAATATTTTCCCAGCTGCTGGCAAATAAAGTTGGATTCGCTGTCAGGTTCATCTCCTCACTGCTGAAATGATGAAGTCTGATGGATTCATATCAATGACAGACACCTGCAGCCATAGAGCTGCTTCATGAAAGCAACAACCTCCTCACACACTTTCCTCTTTTATGTCATCACTTCTCAACTTCTACTTCTTGTCTTCTTCAGAGTACACATTATAAGAAGCGCTTTAGCTCTTGTTTTTGCTGAAAAGTAAATTGTATTCACTTTGATGAACTGTCATTAAATTCAATAATTGATCTGCAATTTGGTATTGACCCACTTGGCACATAAAAAACATAATTCAAGACCGTGATTCTTAAAATTCCTCAAAACTCTTAATATAGTAAAATATGTTTTTGCAAGGTAGTTTCAACTACATTGAATTTGCTCTTACTCTTGCTTTGCAGAGGTTTCACCAAAGTGTTTATTATTGTGCTTTAAGATTCAGCAGAGTCTGCGTACCCTCGGCACTCGCTGCCATGACGATGGCCTCGGACCTCTAACGAATCCTGAAACATCTCATCAAATATTTGCCCAGAGTTCTCTGCTACAGGCTTTGTTTGGTCTCTTCTGAGGTTTTCTCATTGTCCCTGGAATGAGTTTGTGTGCCGGGCCCTTGAAGGATGTGTTGCTGCTCCAGGCTGAATGATTTCCAGCCGTGTCGGCCTTGATTTCCTCTCCAAAGGCATTTTGGTTGGTGAATTTAACATCGCATGCCTGCTCTCAGTTCAAGGTTTATAGAGACGTCATTGTGTCAGATTTAGACAGATTCCACGCTGTTTCATGGGATTTACTGCACTCAGATCATGTAGTTTGATAACATTTTAAAATTAGGAAAAAGAAGTGACTTTCCCCTCACGCTGGAGCTGAAGAGGTTAGCACAGATTTCTGTAATGTTGAAGTATTGTCCTGGTGTCTCAATCAACCCCAGTGACCTCTGCACCCCTGCAGTTCCTCTGTATGTTTCCACTTGAGGTGGGATGATGGTGTGCGTGAATGTGTGCTTTTAAAAGAACGACAGGGGTGTTCGAGAAAAGGGTGTTTCTCTTCTTTCTAACTTGTTTTAAATGTCGTGTGTGTGTGTGTGTGTGTGTGTGTGTGTGTGTGTGTGTGTGTGTGTGTGTGTGTGTGTGTGTGTGTGTGTGTGTGTGTTAAATAGCTTGGCAAGCCTTCCCACGATTATGTCATACAGCATGGTTTCCAGCTGTCCAAGTCAGCTGAACTTAATTTTGCTTTCAAGTCATCCCCAATCACAGTGTGTGTGTTTGTCTGTCTGTATGTGTGTGTACACGTGTACATGGTTTGTATTTGTACCATTTTAGATCTGTCCTTTATTGTGTAAAAGTACACACAAATTCTGTGGAGTGTCACTTGTTGGTGCGCTGATCGAAAAAATCAGACTCTGAGTAATGAAGGCTCTGAACCTTTCTCTCTCTTTTTTTTTTTTTTTTTTTTTTATGATTGTGATTTGGGTCTGATTGAACACAAAGTTCCAGGTCTAAGTTAAAGCAAATGCATTTGTGCTGGGTCCCACATTAGAGGGGCTTACATGTGAACTGACAAGAGGGCTGCAAAACTTTCACGCAGGTGCACACGTAGAACCAACAATGCCAGTGAAAGATTCTCTACAGTTAAGATCCTTTTTCTTTTGTAAGTAATGAGGTCTTTCAAAGTTTGATACTGGCTAACTGATCCTCAATTTCCTTAAGGCTTAAATTCTACTTGACTCATTTTCTGTCATCTCCCTCAGATGTATAATCATGTTACAGTCATGTTACTTAACCAGATTGTGGTTTGCTGTTTGATCCATTGCTGCAGTTAGTATTGGATTCATTTATGAGAGGAAAAAAAAACGAAAGCTGTGCTTGTTACAGCTGTTGTATCTTCTCCTGGATAATATCAGTTAAATGTCAGGGCTGCTCTTTGCCCAGCTGTGGTTAGACCCCTCTAACCTCAGGCTCCCAGCTGAGCTTCCCTGCACAGAGGTTGAAGCTCGTAGGGTGAAACCAATAATGTTCTGAAGGTCTTCCCAACACTTTTTATAGACTGATCTAGCCAGGGCAAAGTTCATGGGAAAGGTTTCTGAACCTGTCTTCACCAAGCGGCTGCATCATGTTTCTTTTTTGACTTGTCACTAAAATTGGATCTCACAATTGTTTCTACAAGAGAAAGAGAGAATCTATACGCACCTGTTTGACTTCACGTCTCATTCTGTAAATACCAAACAACACTTCTGTACATTTCCTATGCAGTTGAAATGTTGATAAAAGTAGTTGTATTGTCTGCAAAGACATATTTATGGTACAACATTTTAATCATTAATGATTCTGTCCAGTCATAAATAGGCCCATCATCCCATAAAATGTGATGCAACAGCATTTACGTCATCGTGCATTTCCAAAGCAAAACAGGAAATGCTACTTTTGCTAAAAAAAAAAAAAAAGAAAGTTTGAAAGGAGACAGTGACACATGGGACTGATGAGCCACTGCGATCACAAAAATACCAGCAATTTTTATGGGAATTTCAACACATTTAATGTCTGGGAATTGTGTGATTTTAAAGTGGTCTACTTTTTCACTTTGGTGGCACACATATGCTCTGAGTTTTTAGTTTGGGCTTGTTCCGAAGAAACATCGTGCATCGGCACATTTGATTGAACCTCCTACCTGCACAGCGGGACCTCTGTGCTTTGCATCGAAATATCACACAAATGCAACATGGGAGTAGAAGGAGGACTTAATAGAACATGGTACGAACACTGTTAAGGTCCGTATCTATTCGAAAGACAACGACTAATACACACAGTTAAATGCTGAAAGACACGATGAGTAAAACTTTCCACCAAATGAAATATTGGGCAACATTCAGCAAAAGCACCAGATGTCCCAGGTTTGGGGGATTCGACTTAACAGCACATTTCTTCCCAGTCGTTGTGACTCAGCTTTACTTTCCATTACGTTACCTTTGGGCTCCTATCATTACCTTTTGTTCATCCCCATTGTTCATCATATGCTCTCATTTGCCTCCCTGAACTTGTTCTTTAACTTTGACCCGAGATGCCTGATATGAAGGGAGTTTATATTGAGTCTCTCTTCACTCTCTGTCTAGGCAGTGATAAGAGCAGACTAGTGCTGAATCAGGGACTATCATATGTTTTACACTGGATTTGCATAAAACTGGCCTTGACTTGGATTAGCATTAGTTAGTAATGCTGAGAAATCACCATTCAACATCCCACTAAAGCCATTCCTAGTTTTACTATGGCTGCGGTTGGTGGAAAAAGGGGAACAAACGGTTTGAAAGGTGTTTTATGAGCTTTTTATTGTCATGTTTAATGCCTCATTGGCTTTTACTATAATTGGTAGCAAATGCCAGGTAATAAGTGCTAATTTCTCAATTCCTGGAATAAAATCTTCAATAAGAGTCCTCTCAATTTTTTTTTTTTTTTTTTTTTTTACAGAAACAAAAGAAAATGGAAGCTCTGAGGAAAAAGTGAGAATTTCACAGAAAAAGGGAAAAGAGTAAAGGTTTTTGACAAATTGTCGGCTTGTTCCAGATGTGACATTTGTGCAGGGATTTGCAGCTGTGTAATGTGATGTGTGGCAGGTTGAGGAATTGTAAGAGGGAAAGTGGAGCACAGGAAGAAGGATATTGCTTTTCTCATCCTGGCCTCGTCACTTCGGCGTAGCTGGAAATAAGACCAACCAACCAGCACGACCACTTATGAACAAACTTGCAGCATATCCCTGGGATACGCTGCAAAACCCCACCGAACCGTGTTCTTTAAGTCCAAACACAGTGACCTTATCATTCAGTGAGAAGCTTCTCTGCCCTGGTAAATATTGACTCTAGTGGTGAGGAGGCTGAGGAGACAGCCTCTCATTTTCCCTGTAAATCTTTTTCTCTCCTTTTTTCTTTTTCAGGTCTTTGCTTCCTCCTTCCTTCTTAACTAAAGCCTGGAAGTCATTTATGAAATCAGGATGGGGTTTCTCCTGTCCAGAGGTGGATATATGAGCACAGCTCAGTGAGAAGGGACTGCCCTTTGACGTCCCACACCTCCCATCAAGGGAATTGCATCAGAGCGGAGCTGAAGATCTCAGTGTTGGAACCAGCTGTGGTCTGATTTTTGGCTATAACCGAACCTAGTTACCAAAACGGCGACTGCGTTCCATAGCCAGCTCAGTCCACTTTGCCTTTCATTTTTAGGCTTGTGATGTGATATTGATTTAACTGAAGCAAGTGGAGTGAATCGAGAAGGGTTTGAATGTCACTTCACCTCAGTGCTCTTGATGTTTAGTGGGTAAGAAAAATACGTTTTTATTTAAAGGTTAGATATGAATAACTGCTATGAAATTGTCAAAACTGTCAATCCACAGAGAAAAGTAAACAGCCTATATTCAGCAACTGTGCTGTTTGGACTTCCTGCAAGTTTGTGATGTAACAAACTCGTGCTCGTGTCATATGTCCATCATCAGCACGCCCTACTGTCCAACCTTTTATCTGGAAGAAAACACTGAACGGTCGTTCTGCTGCAGCGTCAAGCTACAAGTAAACCTTTGTTTGGCCTGGGCGTGCATCACGCAGAAAAGAGTCAGCCAATCAGAAGAGAGGGTCTTCGATATGAATGCACCTTAAAGACACGGATACAAAAACAGCCTGTTCTTCGTAGAGCTCCAGAGTTAAAACCACAAAAATCTTCTTGTGGATATCAAGACTGCAAATGTAAAATATGGGACCTTTTAATGGCTTTTGGCAATTCATGTGAATATTATAGTCAATATATTTCATCAGGCAGCACCTGTTGTTGTATTTTTGGGCAAAGCTTAGAGCAATAGATTGTTGAGGGAAATTGTATCCAAATCATCTGTCATCTGTAGTCTTCAAAAAGAAGCAATATTCATGTTTCAGGCTCAACCTTCATCCTCTTTCTGTTTTTGTTGGTTCTCATCCTCTGTGAATCCTGTTATTCTTGAACTCGTGCCTCAGATGTCCGAATTAGCTTCTTTCCTCTTGTCCCTTACATTTATTGTGCTGGATTAGGAGTGGGAGATAATTTGCTCATTTATACTAACATCGCACTTCCTCATCCTGACCCACCCAACACGAGCACTCTTTGTGGCAGGCTGTGCTTGTTGCGCTTCTTTCGTCAGCTCCATGATGGAGTATTAAAGTCAGCTCAGACTGGAAAAAAAGGGAATCCATGGAGATAAAATGAAAGGAGAGCAGATGAAAATATATTAACTGTCAGGGCTATCAGGAAAAGGCTAACCCAGTTATCAGATACACGTGCGGCACAATGCACATGCAAAACAATGAGGAACCGGCGAGGCTCTTGCTTTTGTTGAGGCGTAAAGCGCCAACATTACACAAGTTTGGGGGGGTTCGGTAGGTCCACAACTCCAAAGCCTACTCATCATTGTGGGCTTGAAGTTGGAGAACACATCCCAGATTCCTTATGCGTGACAGAGGATGACGGGAAAAGAGGGGAGAAACCAAACGTGTGTGTGTGTGTGTGTGTGTGTGTGTGTGTGTGTGTGTGTGTGTGTGTGTGTGTGTGTGTGTGTGTGTGTGTGTGTGAGCTTCCTGAGTTTGTGCAAGACAAAGCAATGTATGAATTTCATGGGTCAAAGGTTACAACCCTGCAGATGAAACCAGATTTAGAAGTGGGGTGGGCGGTAGAGTAAGCCGTATAGATAGAAAATGACCACTTTTTGATGAAAGAAATAAAGCAGTGAGTTGGGAGCGTGGATCGGTGGGAGGAGATGTTATGAATCTCTGTTGTTTCCCCCTCGTATTGTCATTTCCTCTGCAGCTGGTCCCCGGGTTGAGAGGGAAAGAAAAACAAAACTTTCAAGAGATCTGAAATCTAAACAGTGGTCCTGCCAGTGGGCTGGGTGTTCCCCACTGCTGACACATCTGTGATAAAACACATTGTCTGGTTTCGTAATGTGCTGCTAATGAAGGTGAAAGGCAGGTCAGGTGAGAGAAAAAGGCACAGCCCTACTGTTTATAAAAAAAAAAAAAATTAAAAAAAAAGATATTGGTAACGAATATGATCAACAAACAGTCCGCTGATGTGAAGTTGTTCGGTGAAAGGAACTGATGGTCTAAAGTTACAATGGACTGTTTACATCACCGAGTTATTTCATGCATGAACTGGCTATTTTTTTTTTTTTTTTTTTTTTACTCCCTGTGTATACTATGTAGACTCAGTATTTAGTCTGACGAGAGCAATTCCCCAGATTTATCACCCTGCCTTGGCCCTCGACAGAGACCTCCATCAACCCCTTGTCTGCTCTTAGGTCAGGGCCCTGCAGTTTGACCCTACAGTCTGTGGGGTCACGCCACCATTAAAATACACACTCAACAAGGGCTTTATCACCTGACAGTCAGCCAGCTGCTGCAGACACACACTGCCACACACACTGCCACACACACTCACATGAATGTACGTACACCAGAGAGCAGCTAACAATCCATTTCTCTATGCGTTGATCATAGCTTGTCTTCCTTCACAATAAAAGCCAGTTCACAGAGCCGGGTACTGAACTTGCACACAGAATTGCTGAGGTATTATTTTCTATTGAAAAACACTGTTATTTAGTGCCATTATTTGATACCTAACGCAACTTTTCCTATTTTTACAGCAGCTTAAATCTCAACAGCGTCAAGAATTACCATATACTATATACTTGGTCGACCCGCCTATGTAGATAAAAAAAAAAACTATTTTAACATAGAAAAGTAGATCTTTCATGAGAATGCCTTAAATTCAATCTTTTCAAACTAATTTAGCTTCCATGTGGGTGTTTTGGGGACATCTGGTAATTAAAGCTAGAAAGAAAACAACCTGGGTTACACCGTCTTCCACTAAATTAAATATTTGTACCATGATGTGTGATGTGATTGTTTTTTTCTTCAACTGGACTTAAAATTTGTGTTGAAAAAAGTATCGCTCAAGATCCGGAAGCTGTGGTTCCCAAGTGTAAACAATATCAACAGTAAAAGCACCAAGGCTTTGCTTTATGTCGAGGCCTCAGTATGGTTAAAACAAAATGCCCGTTAGGTCATATAACATCAGCCCTCTAAGATTTGGAGGTGGTGTGTTTGCGACGCAAACAAGGCCAACTTCCCACAGCGATCGGTCGGGTGTTTGAAGGTGTGAAAGTGATCGCTGTTTGAACGTCTTCCTCTCAAACTCTTTTTTCTTCTAACAACTGTTTCTGTCACGCTGTGTGATTTAAACCTGAATCAAACACCATGAAACTTTGAGAAGATTATGACTACAACTGTTCGCCTTTATCCTCATTGGTATGATTAAATGTGCTGACACTGTAAAGACACAGATTGGGAAGACAGGAGGTCGCAGCCAGGTGGAGGCTAATATGATCAGGAGCTACAGAAGTTGACTATAAGGAGGCTAATAGAAGCTTTCTCTGTTTAATTTCTTGACCAACCACACGTGTGGAGCCAATGATTTTGGTGCAGTAACAGCTGAGGACAGAGACGGACATGATTTGGGCACAAGGAGGACGACAGCTTCGTGGATCAGTTATCTGCCGTGGGGCTGGCTGCCTTGATCACTCACCGCTGTACGTGTAATGCTTGCTTCATTTAGTTGGTGGTCTAGTTTGAGCTCTCCCTTCTACTCCAGGTCATTAGAAAAAAATCTGTCTTCTGCATGTTACAGCTGATGTCACTGTCGTCCTAACAAACACTTTCTATAGTTATATTTTCTGTAATTCTACTTTTGCAAAAGGGTTGGAGACACTAGACTTATGTTTTTGTCGTTAAAACGTTTATACTGTACTTCAGCTCATGGATTTGTCCATATGGTGTCTCACTAGTTTGGCGTCTTTGAAAGCTGCGTAGGGCTTCAAAGGATACTACTTGGCTCGGGCTCACAAAGCTCGTCATCAGTGCCACTAAACTGTCTCGTTCAGAGTCCACTGCTTCCCTCACACTGCCTGGAGTTTGGCAGGTAAAGTAGCCAGAGTTATGGAAGTCATTAAAATTCCTCGGGAACATGTGGACGCTTGTTTATTTTTCCACCCAGGCGGGAGGGTGGAGAGCTGCCAGGACGCTGCACTGTCTTTCTTTCAGCAAGAAAGTGTGAGAGAGGAGGAGGAGGAGGAGGAGGAGGAGGACCTGGTGAAGGACAGAGGAGATGAAAGACAGATTAGGGGAGAAGGGAGGTATAAATGGAGCAGAGGACAGACGGTGGACAGACAGGGATGGAAGGAGAGCGGACATGTAGGATGGAGGGATGAACAGAGAGAGAGAGAGGGAGGGAGGAGGGGCCAGAGGCTTGACACCCTCTACTGGATACCAAACAAAGAGCTGGACAAATGAACATTGAGGTTTCAGTGAGCCGTACAGGATGAGGATTAGAGACGGATGGATTCACACATGCTGGAGGCAAGAGATGAGAGGAGACAAAGAGGGATGAAGAAAACCCAAGTGAGAGCAGAGGTGCACAAAAAGAATCTGAAAAGTCAGAAACCTCTCGTGAAAGTGTATCTACTGTATTCCTGCCCTCACAATATTTTGTGTGAAATATGGTTGGGTTTAATGCTTTCACTGAACCGCCGTCTTTGAGAGTTAGAAGTGTGCAACAGGTGTCTTCACTCTACTGAGAGTTTTTGTAAAGAAACGGGGATAATGTAATCATACTTTTTCTTTCTACTGTCAAGGGATGGGAGCGCAACCTCTGATGAGTAGGAACTAGTAGGGCTGCAAATAATTATTTTCATTATCAATTAATCTGTTGATTATATTCCTGATTAATCGATCAGTTGTTTGGACTTAAAAAAATTTAAGAAAAGGGTGAAAACAGTTGACGAATGTCTCCCAAAGCTCAAGATGCAAAAAGATTTTGTTTTGACGCGACTAACAGTCAACAACCTCTATGTTCAGCTTATTATCATAGAGGACTAGTAGGAACCTGAAAATATTCGCATTTAAAAAGCTGTAATTTGAGGAATCTTTGAATATTTTCATTGAAAAATAGTTGGTTAATAATTTTCTATCAATCATTTAATTGACCAATCGTTGCATTTCTAATCATTAGCTACTTAGTTGATTATTTTGCTACTCACAGTAGGAACTATGGCAGGCTGTTCCCTACATATTTACTCCACTAGAATTGCATCCATCTTTCATACGAGGTATTATAGCATCAGAAATAAGGTGGATATGAAGCAACAAGTTCTAAATTACCTTTACTTGCCATCACTCTCAATCAAATCTGATCAAACGGCATCCACACAGTCTTGGTGAAGCAGTTTAACACATTTTTTAGTCTTAAACTCTAAATAAATCAAAAAAAATTCTGAACTTCTGTTAATTATTTAGTCATTGACATATTTTGTTATCCAGAAATGGCTTTAATTCTGACCAAAGCAGCAGATTGAAGTGTCAGATCGTTTCTTGGTCTGGACATTACACCCCGTTGTCTTCTGTTAAAGCCATACAATGTTGTGGGCTGTTAACAAGAGACCTCGGATAGTGTCTCATTTTCTATGATGCGTCAGTTCCTCCATGTGTAATACGGGGTCAGACTTGTATCGCCCACATACTGGCCATAAATCTTCCTGCCTTTCATTTTAAATGTGGAAAGATCCCTTCATGCCTGTCTTCAAACACCAGATCGGAGAAGGGCCTGCTGCGCTGGTGGGCGTTTTTTGGTTTTGTGATTGGTTAAACAGGGGGAAAGACTGAGGAGGGATATTTGGGGAACTGGCACTGTAATATGGTGCGAGATAAAAACAGAAACGACTGGCATGTATGCTCCATCAGGCATCTTTGAAATTGAGTCTCTGCCTCCGCTGCAGCACTCTTCTTTTTGTTGCCCAGAGATGAGACACCGTTTACAGGGGTAATATTACAGTAGCTTGGTTGTTGGGAATACCTACATTTGACACCAGGAGATTGTATGGACACCGCAGGGGGAGGGTATGAGGGATGAGGATGCTGCTGTCAGTCCAGGAGGATGAAGGAAGTGGTGGAATTTCTCAGTGCACAGCTTTGGTATCTCCCTGCACAGCTGAAATATGTATCAAAGTGATCTATCTCACCACCAACACTCCCCTCGTCATGGGCCAGGAGGCAGAGATTGCGGCACCAGGCGTTCAGCGAGGTGTCTCCATTTGTCATTTTTCCCTTCTTCTCAAACACGGGAAAGTCTACTTTCCTGTCTTTGATCAACTCTAATTGAAAGCGACACTGCGATGTGCACCCTGGGGGTGATCCTGACATTCACCTGCCCCGCCGACAAATCGGTGGCTAATTAAGACGTAACAGGAGAACCTGCATCTCCCTCGTGCCTTAATGTTCCCTCGCCGAAGGCAGTGGCCTTTGACATAGATCCAAGTGTGGGATTATATGTCTTTGATGCCAATTTAAATCATTACGTGGTATGTCTGCAAAACTGACATGACATCGGTACCTTGGGCTAGCTGCATTCCTTTGTACCAAAGACGATTATTTCTTGAAGACAAATGCCTCACATTTTGTGGAGTTTGTTACCTTGTTTATTGAGTATCTTTAAAAAATCGGAACAAATGTCAGGTATAAATTTAATCTTGGGTTTGTATCCTAAAGAACATGCTGAAATCTTTGTCATTAACCAGTCAAAGAGCCTTCAAATGTGTATTACCAGAGATACGTCATTCTTTTCAAGGTATTTTATTGATTTCCCGTGTTTTTCTAGTTAAATTTGTAGACCACTTCCCCGTCCGCTCATCCAACAGCGCCTTCAATTTTATGATTCATCATACGAAGAAGACAATAGGTCGAAGCCAGGTCAAAGCTAAGTCGCCTGACCTTTCAGCCTGCTTGCCTTGGGAAGGTAGCATTTCAGGACCGCTATAACCACTGCTGCTTCTACACTTGATGTCTCGACACTTCCAGGGGTCAGGGCTAAAACCAGTGGTCGTGACTGAGAAACGCTCTTCTTCCTGCTTTAAAGTCATGATTTATGAGTTTCCCGCTATTTTTAACTCCTACTCGTCATGTTATGATACTGTTTATTAATGGTCATTAAACCAGAAAAAGTACTCTTAATTTATCTGGGCCAGAGTTTCTGTGCAGATGCATCTCGTAGCTGTTCCCAGACAAGTGTGTTGCGCCAGTTTGAGTTGATGCTTATGCACAGTGACAGGCTGTAGTTCCTAGTAACCATCAGCCCGGAGGGGGTTTTCTTGAATTGATGTCTGAGTGATCCTTATCCCGTAGCAGGAAAATGATCAGGCATCTAAGTCTCAAGGTTTTAAAGTTAATCCCTTGTGCTTTATGATCCGCCATCACTTGTGTAATCCCTCTTTTTGCCTGCTTTGCTCTTGTTCTGCCTTTTCAAAGGTCTCTGCGTCTACAGTGGCTTGAAGATAGCTGTCATTATATCCAACGGTATGCCGCCTGTCTTTCTCAGTCGACAGTGACACGTGTGATGGTGGCTCAGGCATGCTGCAAGTTCACTTCGGAGAATTTAAAGATTCTCCTGCCAAACTGCCAAGTAGATATAAGAGTAAGGCCAAGACACTAGTGAGGAGGATCAAATCCCTCAACTTTTTTTGGTATTTTGCTTTGCTATGGAAAAAAAAAAGGGTCAGGCTTCCAGTTTCAACACCAGTAACTTAGTATTTTTTTTTATACTGAAATCCTCACTTCACACAGACATAAATCTGTGATATCACTCATGAACTTTAAGGGAATTTTTTTTCAAACCTGATTTAAGTTTAATGCCCATTTTAATTTTTACAGCTGCTGGAGACAGAAAGTTTAAATCTGAGGGGGAAAAAAGGGACCTCAACCCTTGGTGGAGCAAGGTTAAATTAAGTTTGATGAGCTGAGATACCAGATTAAGAAAACACGACCAATTAATATTGCTATCCCGAAGTAGTCGACTAAGCAAGAGGTGTTAGTCAGCCGAGTGTTCATTAGTTGTGAAATCACAGGAACAACAAAAACAAAGTTCCCTTGGACGCAGCATCTAGTAGCTATAAGGGAAATAGTAGTTTAACAGAAAATTTCCTTCTGAACTCATCTGTGGCTGTTGTCACTGGGTTCCCGCTTTGCTTCAAAGTTTTCCTTCCCGATTGCATCACTGGGTCTCGGTCTCCATGGCGACTGTGAGTCACTGGTTGTCAGGAACAACAAAGATCCCTCCCCCGAAACAATACACTGCTTCTCTCTCGGTACCCTTCAAGCTCTTCCTGACGGGGAAAGATGGTAGTTGGTGTGTGAGTGGGAACGTGTACGATGTGTGAGGAAACAGCTGGACCTGCTTGTACAAACACAGCGAAACACTCATCCACAGTCTCATATCCAGAAAGCTGGGAAATGACTGTGAGGTCATTTGTACATTTGTGCAGAAAAGAGTTACTTCCCTTGGAATTGGACCCACTTATAGACATACAGTAGCATATCAAGTAAAATTTTACCCAGTTCACTCACCTTGTCTAAGTTTTATGACCTAGAAGTACAGTTGTGCAAATTAAATCTTCATACAAAACTGCTCGGGAAATGATGTGATGGTGAGAAGACCCCAGACACTCATTTGATAATGATATTAGTTCTGAGAAAACTGAAGTCAGAGTATTTATGAATACAATGTCATCAAAGTCCTTGATGTGTCCTATAAATAGTTCTCTTCTTCGTCCCTCGTTCCACATTCTTTTCCTAAGTGATGCTTTTCTTCGTCAGTAATATAATAATTCTTGTTGAGAGCTGAAATTGTGCCCCGTGTTCGATGTTTTTGTTCGAATGTGAGAGCAAGATGAGCATGAACAACGATGAAAGGAAGGGAGGGCGGTGACATGGAGAGAAGGGAATGGAGATGAATGAAGAGAGTAGCAATGAAGAGGAGAGGAAGAAAGGCCACCTCTGAGGTATTTCTCTCCTTCCTTGGTGGTCTAATTATCTGGAGTCCGTATGAACGGATGAAACCTTCTGCTGCGATTGTGACGCAGGAGAGACGCTGATCTTCATTCAGGTTCATCTGGAGTTTTGCTGTTTCGGCATTTATGAATGAAAGCTCGGCCGCAGTATGAGCCTGAAACGCTCTTTGATGTCGGAGAAGAATTTCCTACAGTCAATGAAACAACTCCTGAAATGAAGTACGCTCGCTCAGTGGTCAGACCAATCAGGATGCGGACAATTGCACATGAATGCATCCAGCACAAGGACACACACACACACACACACACACACACACACACACACACACACACACACACACACACACACACACACACACACACACACACACACACACACACACACACACACACACACACACAAACTCTGACTTACTTGGTTTCAACAGAAAGTTGTGACTTTTGGCCATGTGCCACTGTCCCTCTGCTGGACCCCACATCCTGACAGGAAGTTTGTCCTTCCTACACACACACACACACACACACACACAGTACAGTGTGTGTGACTGTCAGAGAGAGAAAGAAGCACTGCAGGCTGCACATGTGGGCGGCCAGAAAATAACAGTGATAAGGAGGAGACAGAGATATAAAAAGATGAATAGAATTAATTACTCAAACCGGAAATGGAGGAAATTACACCAGAAACTTGCTTTGGGAATGCCGGGCTCTCTACATGAGACCATGGCCTCAGCAAAGTGACTCTGCAGCAGAACCAAGATGCTACAAGTGTTTCATGATGACTTTAGGAAGCAGATTTACAAACCCACAAGTCAATTTAAACAAATTTACTCAACCCACAATACTCACTCAAGATTTACTGATTTCCTTTGGTTGAAGTTCTCGTCTTGCTGCAGTGATTTCAATCTGTGGTAACAAGTTAAACAGAGCGTTAAAAGTGCAACAGATTTGAAATAAAGTATTACCTTGATCTGTTCAAATGTGAGCTGACTTGGGAAAATAACATATTATTTCTGAATTATATTTAGGCAATTCAGGATTCTTAGAAGATTATTTCCAAATCCAGACAAACCTTTATTAATATACCAAAACAAATGTGAAATAATTTTTTTTAAAGACAAATTGAACATGTCAGTGCACTTGTCGACAGTTACCGGACTTCTTTACGCCTCAAAGATGAAATTCTCTTTTCTTCTGCCATACTTTTTTGGGACTTTTTATTGGAGCAACACTCTGAAAGAAATTTTGACGCGACGAGGAAGGACCCCAGGGACTTGTGCAGCAAGATGCCTGACCTTCGGGATGTCATCAGAATCACTTGCTGCCGCTTTCCCATCCATGATGGATGCTTTGTATGAATTTGTGTCACAACCCCCAAGGCTCGAGTCTGACAGGCCCGGAAACATGGAGGGAAACTCTAAAACACACGCGCACACACACACACACACACACACACACACACACACACACACACACACACACACACACACACACACACACACACACACACACACACACACACACACACACACACACTCCAGAGGCTCTCTCTTCCCTCTGACAGCGTGTTACGGAGCGGTCACATGTGATGGAAGGGGTCACAGCCCAGTGACAGTGACTCACTGAAAAGACCTCCGCCGGTTCGCTTTCCTGTTGTGGTAGAGACGTGCAGAGATTTTCTTTCAAATCAAACAAAAACTCTGTCCACTGGCTGAATTACAGTCTGTGAAGACCACCCATGTGATCCATCATCCACATGATTCCTTGTTCTAGATGAAAAACTTGCCCAGAGAGCAGCTTTTGGAACTTAAATAAAATTGTACCTTATCTGTTGCCCTGCACTTGGATCTTGGTTTACTACTAACTCGATTGGTTAATGATCTAATGGGATGAGCTACTGGCTCATTAGTCTTGTTATTATTTTCCCCTGTTGACATCGGTAGGACACGGACAGCGGCTTTCCTTCAGCTTCTTTTCACACGTGCGGTGAAGCTACTTGCTGTCGGGTGTTTTCGCCACCATCGACTGCCATTGGCAGTACGGCGTGTTGATCTGGGTTGAAATGATGATGTTGATGGTAGTAGTCACAGTGCATGGCCCAGGGGTGTGCCAAAAGTACGACTACTTAGAGGCCCGAGGAGGCTGTGTCTGCGTTAAGGCCATTGACGTTTATAGCATCTGAAAGTCCGGCTGCGGTAGATGAGAGATCGGTGTCACTAAATCGCCGAGCTCGCTCGTCATTCGGCAAGCCAAGTGATTCACGTGCTTACCTCGGCATCCCATGGATATTTAACCGACTTTGCTACTCGAAATCCCTCTGCTCATTAAAGAAGCCCACTAGCTGCTCCCATAATTTCTAGTTCCAGACAATCTCTAATACCCGATTCCTTAGTTAAGTCCTGGAAAAAGTTGTTCATAAGCAGTTGGGCAACCACTTGACTTTCAACAACTTCCATGATACATTACAGTGTGGTGTCTGTGCTAACCACAGAACTGAAACAGCCCTTCTCAAGGTAATTGACGACCTACAAATTAATAGTGACAACTGTAAAGTGTCTGTCTTGGTATCATTAGATTTAAGTGCATCATTTAAATACCACAACATCATGCATTCAAGGTTTTAGGAGTCTGTCAGTACTTAACTGGTTTACATCCTAGCTTTTGTTTCTTGGGAAAACTGTCTGCTGACACCAAGTATTGACCCATTGTTCCTCAGCTTGTACAAACATGCAATAAAACTACATAACAATAGCAAACCTTTCTACTTAAATGTGCAGCAAATAAAGCCCTTTCAAAATAAAGGTCCAGCTAGCCTTTGATGAATTGTTATGCCTTCAGGTGCTCTGTGGATGCTGAATACCGACTTTTCCAGGCTGTCTGAAGCTAGACGGCTCATTAAGGTTAATAACAGTTGTTATGGTGGAACTTGAGCAGGAACATTATGAACATAGTGCCAGAAATGTGTATAGGCTAAAAGTAGCAGTTTAACAACACTGAAGCATTTTATTTAATTTAATTAAAACATTTTTTTTTATTGTGAATCTACTGTCTGACCTGGTTATTCAACCAGGCAGTGAAATACATCATCTTCCATACGTAGTATCTATAGGTGCCCACCGCTACAGTGAAATCTAACCTGGTAACCTTTCACCGGCATCATCAGGAGTCGAATGTTTTATGTTGGCAGAATGGACTTGGCAAAACATCGGAAAATGCCAAACGTCCAAAGTGGTCAGAGGTTATTGGTTGTTTTTTTGTTTTTTTTTCAACCAACAAAGCATCTAAATGCCAGCGTCCTTTTAATCTACGGATGTGGGCGTCTTCAACCTTGGCTGACCTGGCGTGGAAGTTGCTAAGCCTCAATAACCGATCTTGACTCTGCTACAAAGCTTCACGTCTATTGTTGTTCTCTTTTCTGTTTCTGGAGATCTAAGTTGAATGAAAATGCCTTTTTGTGGAGGCCGGTGGATGTGCGGTCTCTGTGTGTTCGAGTCTTCGACCTGTGTGGTGCAATAACATGAAAGGCTCGTGGGATACTGGTGGGAAGAGTTTGTTTCACAATCCCCCAGTCTGCTCGTGAAATCAAGGCTTTCTAAATGTCTTAGATCTGAAGCTTTCAAGTTTGTTCCCAAATTGGAGGATACGTTTAAGAATATGAATGCATGGTTAAGCTAAAGGTTCAACACAATTCAGGTCCTTTATGGGAAGTGATGAACACTTGTCATCTTTTTTTTAAAATTTTTTTATTAAATGTCTCTCCTGTGACACTTTGCGAAAGCACATGCTGAAGATGGTGAAGCATATGCGGCTGTGATGTCCCTCATCGCTGCCTTCATCTCTGCTCTCGGCTCTCTATCCTACTTCTAAGTCTGTTTCTGCCTCTCCGCCTCGGTTTTCTCCCTCTTTTCTGCTGGGGTGGGGTCGCCACATGCTGCACGGACTGTTTGTTTGGAGTTGCCATAGAAACTCGTGGGAGTGTGTGACTGTTTGTGTGCTCAGGCTGGTGTGTGTGTGTGTGTGTGTGTGTGTGTGTGTGTGTGTGTGTGTGTGTGTGTGTGTGTGTGTGTGTGTGTGTGTGTGTGTGTGTGTGTGTGTTGTATTTGTGCTGGTGAGTTGAGCCTGCAATTCTGCTTCGTGCATAATGACCTCATCCAGACATAGACTCTGACATATCGAATCTGTCTGCTTCCTTGGATTGTGTAATGGATAGTCCCCAGACACACAAACACACGCGCACAAACACACACGCCCACACACACACACACACACACACACAGCTCTGTAGCCGACGCCCCCTCAGTGTTTTGCCTCGTTGCTTGACCACAGAGGAGTCATGGGGCGCTCGGCAACAAATAGCTCAACTCTATTTGACAACAGGAACAATGCCTGACTGTTTGATAATTCAATTTTATATGCTGCATTAATATATAATTGAATTACTCGAATAGAAATCTGTATCGGACGTCTTTTTAGAAAAGGGGTAAGAGAGTTCGTGAACTAAGAGTGAACCCTAAAACTTTGCTGCTCCTCATATATTGTCAATGCTTTATATTAGTGTTTTATGTTCTTGCAAAACCGTTCCTACTCCCACCTTATCACCCGGGGGTCAAACGCTTGACGCTCCACAGCTGCTAATCTCCGATGGTGTGAAAATGTGGAACGCAACCCAACTGTTGATGTGCATGTATTATAGCTGAGAGTCAAGTCAGTGGCAAGAAATATTTTCCGTGTGGAAAAGTTCTGCTTCGCTTCACAGAGATTTTCTAGAAGATCTATTTTCCCCTCAAAGCATAAATGTACACACTTATTCAAGGCCTACTTGCTGATCTGCCTTGTGACTGTGGTCGTCCATGAAAACGCTGTGTTGTCCTTAGGAAGGAGCACATTCAGTAGCACTGCCTCAAGTGCATTCTCCAAATGATGGATTGTTGCTGCTGCTGCGATCAATTTGTCTCCTTGATTGTGCCAAATGTTTGCCTTTTCCGCTTTTGCACACGTAAAAGTAAATCGGTTACAACTGATCAGTTGATCAGTAATCCGATTTTATGCCCAATTTACAAGTCAGATTTTAAAGGTTCAGCATTTCGTATTGTAATGAATAAACAATTTGCCTTGATTCCGATTCGCTTCTGAAAGGTTGCCAAGGCTTACACGCCCAACATGCATCGACTCAAGCTCAAGAAATCCCCCAAAGCGTCCATTGTGCCGGTTGGATGATTTACATATCTGCCCTCACATGTCAATTCAGGCAAAGTGTGAGCTCACCTGGTGCTGACACAGGTTCAGATTGGTGAGGTGGGTTTGGCACAGAAAACATTTGCCTTGGAAATGATCCGCTAAGCTTGATGATGCCACTGCCTTTCTTCCTTGAAGCTGCAGTTGTCTGTCATGGTACATCAAACATCTCTTTTATTTGAATATTTCAATCTGCAATATGTGCCGTTATTGTAACACCGACACAATCCTTCTCAGTGCTTCTGCGTGCAGCTGTTGCCCCGGAGACTGCCACTTCAAAAAATAACTCCGTTATCTGATGTAAATTTAGGGCAGCGGTGTATTCTAGTCTTCTGCAAGGGAATCTGTTTCAGCTCCTGCAGCATAGAAAACCTCTTTACCGTTATAAAAGAGGACATAAAAGGACCTTTTCAAGAAGCAAACGGCAAATAAAATTACAGTTTTGGTTGCTGAAATCTGGAACTCGATTACGTGGCTCGAATTATGAGTTAACTGGCAGCTTTACTCAACGCGTGCTTTTTTTTTTTTTTTTTCTATCCGTTTGTTGGATGGTCAAAGAGAGCTTTTCAAAGTCGTGATTGGGGAGCGCTGCGTCCGACCATTTCTGTAACTGTATGAAACCAACAAATTCACACCTATTTCATGCTGTAGTTTACATCCAACCTAAATGCGGGCTTGCCGGGTGAAAGATGTGCTTGCAGACCTGCTAATTGCATTAAGTTTAGTGATTGGAAATGACTGACCAGCATAAAAAAAAAAACCCCTTCTTCACAAAGAGTTAACACGTAGGTTTCTGTAAAACTAAGACTGCCTGGATTCAAACATTTTAGGACAAGTGAAATGTGAAGCCAGTTTATAGGTGGTCATAGTGGCCCGGTGGAGCTGAAGCTTGTGTGTACAGAGACTTCCGGAGCCTGAGCTTGTGATTTGAATCCTAAACGGGCGCCATGAAAACCTTCCTGAAGTGAATTTTATTTGTCGAACAAATCAGGGTGTTGAAGAAAACGGTGGCGTCAACGCAAAAGAATCCACATTGTTTTCACAGGCATTGATGTCAGGAAGAGCTTTTGAGAAAATGTCCAATAATTCACACCGGAGCTAATTCAGCAGACCGCTCGACTGGAAAACTCGATTGTGTCGCGTATCCGTGCAGCGGCTCGGACCGCTCTGCTGTTTAGCCTCCGTCCAACTATAAAGCCGGCGTCTGGCGGTGAGGACATACGGTAGCAGTTAGCAAGCCGAGACACCCGGGGATGGATTGTTTTTGTTTGTGTGGTTGAAGCGACCGGAGGCCCGTTCTGAAGCTCTGTCATTACCAGCTGTAATTACAGTAATTAGCAGCCAGCAGTAGCTCTGCGTTTGTGTGTGTGTGTACGTATCGGAATTTGCTCTCGTTTCATTTGTGTTAATTTGCTTATAATTCTTTTGAAATTGTCCCAAATTGCTCTAACATCAATGTCGCAATCATTTTACTTGGCGAGGCCATTTAAAGCTGCAATATGTAAACTATTGCTGTGTAATAGCCTGTTACATATCGCACCTTAAATGGAACAATAATAAATTAACTTTACTTGACGACATCTTTGAAAATTTGGAGTGACGGTCAGTATTGCAAGAAGTTTTACAAATACAGCCGACACCTTGTGGACGGTCCCTTTTAAGAAACATTTTTCTTCTGGGTTCGGGTTAGATGAGAAGTTTGATCACTTTTAATGTCTGCTCAATAAGACAACCAGTTAGCTTAGCTTTCTATAATGGAAAAAAAAAAAAAAAAAAAAAAAAAAAAAAAGGATTAAGCACACAAGATTAAATATGTTAATTAGCGAACAGCACCGCTTTTCAGGTTTTGGTACTTGTAGCCGTGCAGGCGAGCAGTTTCAATCTTTTTCCAGTCATTGTGCTGAGCTAAGCGGCTGCTCGTTGCAGTCTGCTGGCATATCAAGTGGTATAAATTGTCTTCTCTAACTCTCAATAAAAACGCAAATAAGTGGAACAATAAGTAGATAAATCTTTATTGTGCTCTGTTTTTATGCACGTTGTCATATTAATCTTACTTATAAAAAACACCATGTTTTTTAAGACCTTAAAAAAAAACAACTTTATAACCGCAGGACTGATAAATGGTATTGACTGATGCTGGTTTTTGTGTTGTCCGGGCTAGCACACAAGGCTCGAGGGCATGCGGACACAAAGAGACGTGCATGCGCACACACATTCCACTGGTTTGAATGTCATTGGCTTCTTTCATGCTGCACGCCCAGCTGCTTTCCGAGGCAAAGATAAAAGTAGTGGAACCTCCACTTTCACAGCTTTTGATTCAGAGGAATTGTCCTTTGGGATGATAAGCTACAAAGCACCTTTGTTTTTTTTCTCCTGAAAGTTTGAGTAGCTCTACTTTGGCTTCCATGTCACAGCTAGTTGTCATTCAATTGTCCTACAAATGACTGACAAGTTTGTGATAGACATGATTCTCATTAGCTTCAAAAATGTAAGGGTTCTTTTTATTTTTGGTTGAATATCTGCAAACTTTTCAAGGTGTGTCCAGCTATTTTGGTTTAAAACTTGACAATAAATTTGTATTGACATTTGTATCGTGTTGAATTTGTTCCTATTTGCTCCTTCAAAGTCTGACCACTGCGAGTGGACTACAGGAAATGCAGATCACTGTAGATCATATGTAGGCATTTTTTTTCTCCTTCCATTTTTAACACACATTTAAAAGTTTTACAATAATAAATTCAATAAGTGATAAATTGCCAACTGAACATAAATATGTGAAGACCTGTACTTGGGGGTAAGAGGAAGTGATATTATTGTAAAACTGTGTTCTCCTGTACTGTTGATTCAAGGTGTGTATGGCATGCTGTTGTCAACAAGAACTGCCTTTTGTGTGTGTGTGTGTGTGTGTGTGTGTGTGTGTGTGTGTGTGTGTGTGTGTGTGTGTGTGTGTGTGTGTGTGTGTGTGTGTGTGTGTGTGTGTGTGTGTGTGTGTGTGTGTGTGTGTGTGTGTGTACACAAGGTCATCTGATATGCTGTGATTGCTTTGGGAGTGATGACCACATACGGGTATGATAGACCCTGTTTGGAAAAGGTCTAGGGCCTCCACGTGATAGAGTACAGATAAAGACATTGCAATGCACCTGAGTGAACACACAGCTGGAAATAAAAAACCCTGTGGTTCATACTAGGTATGATCAACAAACTTAAACATCATAAATCACTTGTATATTCAAACATAAAATTATTTATTTAAGAGATGTTTTAATGCTTTTGTTTCAATGCTGATCAAATCTGCCATTCCCTCAGATACGCTGGAGCATTAAAAGGCTTCACTAATGCTGCTACAGAAATCTTTCACCGTCCAATGTGACAGGAAACAAATTAATTAATTACTGTCATGAGAATTCAAACAGAAGCATGTCTCCAGAAAAATAAGGAAAGACAAGCTTTATTATTTACTTGGGGAAAAATGTCTCTGACACACCCGCAGTGATTAAATGTCACATGTAGTTAAGCAACATGTGCGGGGAAATTGTTGTTTCATGTTTGGTTGGAAAGTTTTAGGGGCAAAAGTGTAACCTGTATAAATGATCAGATAAAACCACAAAGCTCAAAATGTCAATCAGGAAATCAGACCTTATTTGTACAGCACTTTTCATACTAATGCCTTGTAACACAAAGAGCTTTACAATACAAACAATACTATGAATACTAAAATAGATATACCAAGAAGTAAAACTAGGGAATACAGTATGTATAAAAGAATTCGTCAAACCCCAAAATACTCGTATCTTTTCATCAACATGACATGTTTAGAGGTTTTCTCCAAGAAAAAAAATCCCATTAAACTTGATTTTCATTGGAGGAAATCTTTAGGTTATAAACACCGGGCAGGTGGCTCATACACCAAGTTGGAGATTTCAAAATGAGCATCGCCGAGCAGAGACACACTGTAATTCCTAAGCAATCGGCCACTCGAGTGTGTTCTTGACCTGAAATAGCACATTTGACCGAGGTAATGACTGGGCGGCGACTTCCTATTGTTGCGTCCATGCTACGTTTAATCTCTATCAGAGGAGGAAACTAACCTAAAACACGCACACAGGCATGCTGCTTCCTCACTCACCCTCTTCTGTGGAAGTTATTATTTATCTGTACCTGAACCTTGAGGCAGAGGCAGACCTCCCTCTTCACTTGAGTACAGCCCTGTATTGGTCTCTGGATGTGTGTGTGTGTGTGTGTGTGTGTGTGTGTGTGTGTGTGTGTGTGTGTGTGTGTGTGTGTGTGTGTGTGTGTGTGTGTGTGTGTGTGTGTGTTCTGCTTGCTAAGTAACACAGCTGCTCAGACAGTGACAGCATTGTGACCAGCGAGAGCTCCAGGAAGTGAATCTGAACGCTTCTCAGTGCGTTAAACATTAGCCGGTCAAACATGGATTAGTGGCTACTTAGGATTACTCCCATACAGGCGAAAAACTAGACAGGCTGTTAAGAGGCAGATAAACAGTGGAGTGACACCTTCACAGGTTCCTCATTGTTTGCATGTGGACGCCAGGTGATGTCCTGCAACACTCACTTCCACTATAATCGTAAAGGCTGAAGACAACAAAGAGGCTCTCCTCTTCCTTGTTTTCGTTCCATCTACTTCTCTGTTATTATTAAACATATAAAAAAAAAAAATACATTGTTGTGACTGCTGTTGCACCTATAGATGGTTATTGATCAAGAAACTGAAAGTATTCTGCAGTTGAACGTTTGTCAGATACTCTTAATGAGAAGTTCCATTGAATGCAAGTGTAAACTATAAGAGGATCAATCATGTTGGGTTGTTCACTCGGACGCATCGGGACGTGACACGAGAAGTCGGTGTTGACAGTCTGATCCTGTGGGACGAATTCAAGGTGCATAACCATACGAACATCGAGACCACCAACATGGTGGACAGTCACGTCACCTTCTGCCCCTCTTAAAATGTGAATGCCTCTCGGGAACAACTTGCCCACCTGCTTGTGTAATTGCTGTGGACTTTTTGAAGTATTTCCAAGGTCTCCTTTTTTCGATTTCCAGAGTTTAACACAAAAGTAAACGTGCTTTCTCTGCTCAAGTCTACGGTGAAATCGCAAATGTGCACATACCAGTGGTCACAACAATGTGAGTGATTCAGGGGCTGATGATGATCGAGCGAAGCAACCCCAAACTCCTACTTACAAAGGTTATAACTTCCCCCTGCTCTGTGCACATCGCTTTGCTGCACTCTGTTCGAGTGCAACAAGAGCAATCTCTGAACCTTTTGATCGCCTCTTATTCGTGGCAATGCAAACTTATCAACTTAAAATGGCTATTATCAATATGTTTATGGTTACAATGTATCGGCTGGCAATGAAAACAAAGTGACTGTGTGAAAGGGGCCACTCACTGTCGGCCAACAAAGAATTATCAGGCTTGTTTGTCCAAATCTTTCCAGCAGTTTAGCTCGAGATGAAAACACGCCGTTATATATGAACTGACAAGCTTTGTACTGTCCTCAAGGGATCGACTTGACCTCCCTGTCATGTGGGCAAATGGCGTTTGAAGTAGAAGTAGTCAAAACAAGCTTTGTGAAAAAAGACCACCTCTTGCGTGAGTGGGTGTGCTTCACAACTGAACAAGTCTTATTTTCTTAAGAGTTTTCACATCTGTCAGTTTCCCACCTACGGGTTCCAGATACCAGGCAGGTATGCTTTCTTTCTTTGTCTGTTCTGGGGAAAAAGCTCAGCGGTCCCAATCATGAGCTCAAGTGTTTGTACATTCCTGAATAGCTAGCGTCAGTGAACGTGCCCCCTCGCTCCTCTCCTGTTACTGCTCGGCAGAACGCTGATAGCAGGGCAGTAAATGGATACCAGCATGCACTCAGCCCAGCAAACGATCAGGCCCTCCCCTCTGCCGTGCTTTGTTTGGTCCACAGCTTTATCGCAGGAGGTCATGGAGGGGATGACTTCAACAGAAGTATGGCATTACTTAAGAGTACCGTGGTGTGCAAAGGACTCATTAATCACCAGACTTGATAACAATTGTGTGGACATGCGAGAGGTGTCGAGCACGCATGGGAATAGTCTAACCTTGTCTGTAATGTTTCACATGAGTCACACTAAGACAATAACTGTAATTTTGGTCTCCCCAGGGCAATTAAAAATTTGTTATACTGCTGTTATCAACTAGTAAGGCAAAATGCCTGGACACCATCTTGAGACTGTCCCAGTTTGATGGCTTCCCTTCCCTTTAGGCCTCTTTGCACTCATTGTATTCGCAAAATGAAAATGCAGCCAAGTTCATATAATATCATATCATCTCTAGCTCTATATTGATTTCTGGTTGAGACTCAGGTGGCAACCCACCCATTGGTTTGTGAACTACTGATTTGAAACTTCGTCTGGCATTTTGGCCGTCGCTATCTTGGTTTTCAAGGGACCATATTTAGGGGGTGGATCCGACTGAGCACAATAGGCTTGTCAATCAAACCACGCACGCCCCCAAACATACCTCTCTTTGAAGCCTACTATTTGCTTAATTACGAAATAATTTTCAGAAGAACTACCAGAACACTGATAATGAGTGCAGTCACACCATAATCGCTTGTGTAAGAAATATATTGACTTAGTTTTTTAAGAGAGATGTTGACGCTCTTTGAATGGGAGTCTATTGGAGCCAGAGGAGTTTTGCTGCCAGCCCCTAGTGGCCCTCTGTGGTATTACGCTTAAGAACACTTCTGCATTGGCTTCACTTTGCAGAGCAGGAGACTTTTGTCCATTTTTATATACAGTCTATGGTAAAGATTCGTCCAGAGTTTTCTAATTTCCGATGGTGTGCAGGAGTTACAGTCCAGATGTTCTATTCCACAGTCCAAACAGAGTGAAATGAATGGAAATCCAAATGCTTTTAACCCTTTAATAGACCAACAATACATGAGCAGCAGGCACTCCCAAACATACCAGTGTTACACAATACATCATGTTATCTTCATACAATGACTTGTGAGTCTGTTTAGACAGGGCAGCCTTCAGCATTGTACACAAGTGTGTGATACTCTGTTTCCCTGAGTCAGGCCTGGCTGCAGTGACAGGTGGGGGTGACGCGTGCGCGTGTGTGGAGTGGTGGACTTCAGAATAAAGTGCTGAGTGATGCACCAACATCCAGAAAGGGGGCGGGCGGTGGCGGGGGTGGAGGGAGATCAGCCTCTTTTCTATGCCAGTCTGTTCTTGGCATCGTCCCTGCACTGCAGAGGAGAACACTGTGTGCAGAGGGTCGAGACAATATGGGAAAACATAATGTTGAACCGTTTGCAAGAAGCAATCTCAATGTCAGTTTATAACTGGGCTTGCCAACACTTGAAAAATCATATAGTGAACAAGGACGATAATGATCACATTAAAGAAAGAAAAAGGCATTTTATTCAATTAACTTTGGTTATCTTTGAATGTGTTTTTCACAGAAATGTTTTTGTGTATTATGCTAACTGAAAAAATGCACTGTATTACAATACATGATTCTATTGTAAGAAAATTAATACAAAAAAAGTTGCTTGGCTCTTTGCAAGAAAGAGGACAACTAAATAGCCCACTGAAAGGGTGGCGACGAAGCGTTGCTTGAAAAGTACATCATGTAGAACCAGAGTATAAATGTTTAATAGAGTTGTCGAAGTATTGACAGTATTGTGTATTGATGCACAAAGATGTGCCAGGACTGCTCTTCAGATTTTGACTGCATTCAATCAATAATGCTGCAGATTTTACTGACTCACTCAAAGTGGTGAAAGAAATCTTTAAGGACTGAAAATCTGCATCACTTGTGTTTCTTTCAAAGATAAATCCTTTCATATTTATTCCTCCGAAAGAACGTTTTCTTTACGACAGAGCTGCAGAGGAGGATTCTCAATCAAAAATAACAAGGTCACCTCAAGCTACTGGATACTACTAGACATATTTTCTATAAGTATTGCTCATAATGTAACTTCAAAGACCAGCAGTGCAAGTAACTCCCAAGAGCACATTATTTGTCTTCTCTGTGTAGAGGACACAGTTTGTTGTAGTCATGTGGCATCAGCAGGATGATGGCTCTTGTTTGCAAACCATCTGCAGCCCCCCGAGCAAACGCTCCACTGAATTCTTCCACATGCATGTGATGCCATTTAGAGGAATCAGCCTGCTTTAATATTGCCAGCAGGACCCAGACTTTGTCTAAGAAATGCCAAACACACACACGTGTGTATGCATGTGTGTGTGTGTTTGTGTGTGTTTGTTTGTTTGAGTCTCAACAGTGTCAACCAGCTGCATCACCGGGGTTTATTTACTCCTCTGCTGTAGAGAGAAATGAAGCGGTGCACGAGTGTGTGTTCATGTGACTTGTAGGTAATCAAATGCCATTGATGTCACCACCTCCTAAAGGTAAATAGACGACACACAACAAGCCAACATTAGCATCTTACGTCTGATAGTGTGATGAAACGTGAATCCCTCCGTAATGCACTAATGCAGTGTCAGAAGAAAAAAATAAAAAATAAAAAGCTTTTAAAGACTAAATCAGTATCAATCATGAACACCTCTTTGTAATTACAGTATTACAGCTGTCACCTGTGGGTTTAAACTCAACAGGATTTAGTTGAGGGGCTTCCAGTGTGTTAGTCTGACATGTTTGATGTGTCAACTGCCTCCTCTTTCAAACTGTCAATCAGAGTCCCTTTTATTTTAACTGTCGGCTCAGAGCAACAAACTGCGAACAATTATCCTGCATGCGGGGCATTAATCCTGACGGACTCACTCTCTCACCAACATTACTCATTTGTCCTCGTGACACACATATTCTGCACATTCACTTCTTACCTGAATAGAAATGTTACACCCTGTTTGACGTCAACACAAACGAGCACAAACCTTCCACCACTTCGAACTGAAACAGCTGCAGGGGCCTATTTGAATTGATACCAAAAGGAAATTCAGACTCGGATGTCGCAAAACAATGCCTGGTTTGATAAAGTTCGGTGTCAGCAGCTTTTCAGCATCACTGTGGGCCATCAGATGGGTTTCGCTTGGCGTCTGTTGCCGCACTGTTGTTGCAGTTTCTCTCGCCGGAGCCAAAACCAAAAAAACACCTTATCTTTGAAGCTATCAGGTGATCACAGTGAGCGTGTACTGCAGATCTTTATGACCTGAGAGCTGCCAGCCACAAACCACTGGCACTCAAACCTTCTGATGTTTCTACATAAACTGGAAGTTATTGTTTTATGATGCTTTCATGTCAAAGTCAGATAGTGACATACTTTTACAAGACCATTAAAACTTAGACATCAATCCCACTAAGAGAGAGTCAGTTGATAATTAATATGCCAGCACTGTTACTTGACTGTGAGCCAGGAAAGAGAGGACCTACACGACTGCCATGAATAGTTTTTATTAATCAGTTCGCGTGATAAAAAAAAGTGCAGTAAACTGTATATATAGGATGTCTCGGTGTCTCCTCGTAATCTCCAGAATGTCTCCATGACGGTGAGATCACTGCTCGGTGGGAGCCGAACCTTCTGCTGCGGGACTCCTGCTTCTTCTCGTCTCTGACGACAGCTTCTTATAACTCCGGCTGTATGTTTGGGGTCGTTGTCATGCTGAATGCGGCCTCCCTGAAGGTGTTGTGCGATGGATAACGCTTTTATAATGAAATGACATCATAACGCTGTTAATATCAAACAACATTATTTATGACTTGGCCGACAGGTTGTTGACATCTCTTTGGTGGCCTGAAATGTTTTTTTTTCTTCTGTACTTGTAAATTGGACAACCTCCAACTGTTACAAGAGGAAATGTGGACCTCGTGTTTCTCTGGTGGTTTAGTCATCTGAGGCTCAGCTTCTTCCCCACTGGCAGGATTAAGATCTGGTGTGGTCTCTGTTTTACAGTGATACAGATTTAATTAGTTTCCTGCATTGGTCTCTCAATAGAGCAGGAAACCCTCCTCAAACTGCAACAAACTTCCTTGTGCCAGTATTTCTTCTTTTTTTTTTTTTTTTAAATGTTGTAAGCACATCTTTTTCCATGCTACTAATCACTTCCAATCCAAATTCATAGAAATTGCTTTAAGGGCTGTAGAAAAAAGCAAAAATCAACCCTAAAAATATAGAAACCTGTGTCTTGTTTTCCTACAAAATCATTTGGGCAGGACAGTATAGTTCACTATTATCATTACTGTTTATAGTTTATATTATTGTCAGTGTGACAATATGTTCTCCTCATATATGGAATCACCCAAATGTATTATTTAATTAAGAATGTAATTTGAAAATGAGTTATAAGTTGTTCTTTTCTTGCACTTTTCTCTCTATTCATATACAGTAAAACTTGGATCTGACAATAACCAATAATTCAAATACTTTTTCTGTGATTTGCACACATTTACAACATGATTACATGTATTGCTACCATACAATTATTATGATTATTATTATTAGTATAGAAGCCTTGATGTAAACTGTATACCTCATCGTCCTAGTCATCAGTCAATCGTGGTATATTTTTTAGCTCACTATTATTCTGTCAGCTGCAACTGACAGGCTAAAAGTAAAGGCAATTAATCAAGACACAAAAATGACAGACGAGCAGACATTTGAACATTTCATTCACATATTTTATTTGTTCCATGTCTCCCCCGGACCGAACATGACGGCTGATTGGTTTGAGGGAATGCAGTCAAATATAGAGTTTTGCTCCGCGCAAGACTTTAAACCACAGACAGTTGTTGTGTCGCTCACCCTGACCTCTGATACGAGTTTATTATATTATGTCTCCTCTGATTTAAGATCTTCGTTAGTCCGAGAGCCAGATATCAGTGGGGCAGAAGCGGCAGTAAAGCGGCAGTAAAAAGGCCATGCAGCTTCTGCAGTTACACTCATAAACACTGACCTTTAGTAGAGTCGCCCAGAGGGGTTAGTGGAGAGGCAGGGGGTGTGAATGAGAGATAAAGAGAGAGACGATTGTGGAATGCCGGAGATAGATAGAGCAGAAAGTGAATGGATCAAAGAAAAAAAGAGATGAGAGAGAGAGAGAGAGAGAGAGAGAGAGGAAGAGAGAGAAAGAGCAGGCAGGATTAGTGTGTGAGCCTGAGCTCTGATTGGTCCAGTAGCCTGTGTGTGTGTTTGCCTGAATCTGTGTGTGTGTGTGTGTGTACCTCTAGCCAGTGGGCGGGGGATTAAGCCTGCATCACGTGGTCCCTTTAGCTTCTTTTCCACACAAACACACACCCCTCATTTGTTGAGGGCACACACACACACACACACACACACTGTCACACATACACACTCACAGCTGTTGATACTTCTCTGTCTCGGGCAGCCGCCGAGGAGCGAGCCTGCAGGAGTCTGGGGGAATCTGCTTTCTTCGGGCAGCTCGGCCAAAGAGCATCTTTATGGGAACTCTTTGATGACAAGTGGACCGACTGGTTTTCTGATCGCCGCCCGGTTCTCTCTTTTCTGCCACTCGCACCCCCGGCACTTTCTCTTCCTCTCTGGTCTCTCCCGTCTTCTCTCTGGGACACACTGTTGGACTTCCAACACAGGCAGGGAGCAGCAGGGAAAAAAACAGAGACATGTGTTTCGCCTCAGCCTCCGACTACTACTGCCTGTTCTCTCCCATTCACTGACCAAGGAGCAAACACAAGGTTGGTGGGGCTTGGGTTGTGTATGTATCTTGGTTTCTCATGTGTGTACACCAGGTTTGACATTTCAGATTTGATCCTGCCGGCTCATAAATATATCTTTCATGTCCTTTTGGGGCTCCTTCATCTCATTCATTTCCAGAAAGCAGCCTCTGTGTTTGCGTTTCCCACCAGCAGCCGACGATTACTATCCCTAAACTGATTTGTAGTTTTAGGGGAATTCCACGTTAGTATGGCTGCCTGGGCGCGCGCACACACACACACACACACTCGCACTATAAACATGCTTGGCAGTAATAGTGCAGTGAGCGTGAGCACCAGAGAAGATTAGCTGTGGTTATTAACTCTACTGTGTTCAACAGTGGAGGAAGACTCAGCTTTTATTTATGGATTTTAGGGTCAATTCAGCTGTAAGAATCAGCTGTTTTTCAATAAGTTAGACGTAAACCCCCCCCCCCCCCCTAAAAAGGTCAGATCTTTTGTGTCGCAACCTGGACAATGGCACAAAAGACTCAAACTTAAAGTCGGACGTTGCTGGCAGAAGAGAAGAGCTTTCCCCTTCTCATAGTAAAGCCGCTGGAGGATCATGTAAGCTGCTGAGAGTGTTCGGCTCACACACTCTCCTCTAGTTTCCCTGTTAGATCTGTGATAGAGGAGTAGGTGTGTTCCCTGTCTAAACATGCCTCCGTTTGTTTGTGTGTGTGCATGGTGTACACTACAGGTCACTGTGTGTGTGTGCTCGCGCTTGCTCCGCCTTTTACAGTGTGCATGGATATAATTAGCAACGTACAGATTCTTTTCCTGGTATTGTTGCCATTGAGGTTGTAACACAACCCAAAAGGCAGTTTGTCTATTTTTAGGGGTGGCAGAGACCGGGCAGGCCGGCTCTGAAGCCGCCCAGCTCTGAAGCCGCCCCCTGGCAAGATAAAGCTACGAGGTGTGTGTGACAGAAGTGGGTGGGCGGTGTTGGTGCGTGGTTTATTCAGTGAGTTGGTTTGCTATTTACGTGTTCACTGCTTGTGATATCAGACTTTGTTTTTGTTATGCTTGCACCTTTCCATGAAGTCATGTTGTGCTCGGACAAGTTGAAGAGAGAGACTGACACGGACCGAGAAGGAGAGAGATGTTGCAGAGCAGAGGACCAGACAGAGAGATGCAGCAGCAAATACATGGGGACACGGAGGTTTCCAGATTAGATGGCTGACGTCAGATGAAGATGGGGAGTTGTGTTGTTGTTGGCTGAGTCACTGGTTCTTATCTTATGAGGCATTATGACTGAGCATCCTGTCTGACATATACAGCTTAGACCAAAGAGGGAACTAATTCTATCACATAACAATGAAAGAGATGGGAAAGCTGTCATGCATCTAGTGAATGTACATGTGTGTTATCTCTGTTTGTTGTTGTTTAGATCACCTCACATATCTCAATCTGCATCTTAAAACACATAAATGCTCTGTTACAGTTAATGACCACTTGTTAGCACTGAATTATAACTTCAAAAGCTTTATATATATATATATAATGTGGAGCTGGAATGATATGATTCATCAATTATTTGACCAAAAAAAATAGATCTGGTGTTACGTTGATCATCACCTAATCATTGTTACCTTTCTTGGTAAAATGCTGTTCCTCATTTTTAGTTGTTAAGATTTGCTGCTTTGTTTTTGTTTTATATTATAAAGTTTAAACTGTTGGTCAGACATTAAGAGTAATTTCAAGACATCACTTTGGGTTGTAGAAACTGGAAACAGCTGTTTTGTTGTTTTCTGGCACTTTATAGATCAAATAAATAAACAATTAATTGTAAAAAATAATTTGCTAGAATAATCAATAGTTGTAGTTGTCGTAAAAAAAAAAGTTTTAATAAGTTTTGTTGAAACTATAGACGGACATACTATATAAATATATATGTATGAAACAATATAAATATAATTAATATATCAAATATAATTTTCAGTTATGCAGGACCTCAAAGCGTCCTCTAGAGTCTTTGATATATTTTCATTTGTCGTGCGGTTTTCACCTGATGGTTAAGGCCGAGGCTAAATGTTTTCGGGTCCTTCACTCGCTCCATTCATCATGTTACTAGTAACCAAAAACACGTTGAACTGTGTTTGCTTTATAGGAGTGATTAGTTTTATTGCATTCTTTTAATAAGTGTTTATAGATGAGAGAGTTCTCATGCACAGCTTGCTCACAGATGAAGAGGACTTGTGTCTGCTGAACACGGCAGGGAGGGAGGGAGGGAGAGAGGGAGGGAGGTCCCTAAAGGTCAGGGGTGAGAGGTTGCGGTCACCTTGCCTCGGGCTGCGGTCGCAGTCTAGTTCCCTTCATTAAACACGGCCTGCCTCGTCTATCAGCCGCACACGGGTGGAGTTTAAATCAATGACAATACAGGACTGTTCGCCGATGCCATACTTTTTTTTTAAAGGGCGTTTGTGTCTCTAATTTCCAGTCAGTCACTAAACTCAACTCAGTCTAAACTGGCATTGTTGTGCAGCTTCAATGTGTTTCATTCACAAAGTGTGAGCGTCTGCGGCGAAGCACGAAATTTGAATTATAAACGTTGATGCTGTAACGTGAGGATCAGATTTCATTATTACTCGGATTAATTGTGCGTGTCTAAAATTTGCGCGCGCACACACACACACACACACACACACAAACAACGCAACCACCAACAGCAATCCCCCTTCACCCTCCCAAACCGTCGATCTCTCTGGATGTGACCAGACTGAGATGGTTCGGGATGAGGACAATGATCTATTGACAGAGATAGAGAGAGGCGGGGGTGTGGGTGGGGATGGGGGGAGGGTGTGTGTGTGTGTGTGTGTGTGGGGGGGGGGGTTCATGCTGGGGACTGCTGGAGTTGTGACAGAGCAGGGATAGGGTGGTGTATTTGATGTGTGACGGGGCGAGGGTGTGACTTTATTTTGGTGAAGCTACAGCTGTTGCATTCGGCCGTGTAGAATTCCACTCATTCAGCAAATTTCAGGCACGAGCTTCTTCTGCTGTCAGTCACATAAACAGTTTCTATTTATTCAACACTTTGTTTACTTTTCTAACTCTTTGCGTCTCCATCTTCTTTAAATAACTCCAGCAGAAGAGCACAGATCTGCCTTTTAACTACCTTCCTTTTGTACATCACAACCCTCCTTTCATCACCAACCCATAATTTTACGCTCTTGCCTCAGACCTTTGGTTTATCCCACTCTGTCCTGTATACAGCTCCTCAGTAAGCAGACCAGTGCAGGCAGTAGGATGGATTCAATATCAGGTTACACAACTCAGTCCAGCTGCCTTCAATTAAAGAGCATTTCTTTGGAACAGCTTTTATGCATTTCCATTGTATAAATCACAGCTTCAGAAGGGGGATCGGGTAGATTTGAGAGGTTTCCGATGCTCCCTATGGCGTTCAGGAGATAACAGCATAAAGGAAATACTGGCTGTTTAAATGGATATTTCAATATCCAAAAATGAAGTGTTGTTTTGTCTTTTCTTCACTTTAGAGGTGTGACGTTGTTTTTCCGCTATTTCCTAAAGGATGGTTTACTGCAGGATTACCAGTTCAAATTCCCAAATAGCAAAATCTTTGGTGGAAAAAAGCGAGTAACAGACCCTGAGCAGCGCGTTAAACACACGACTGCTTGTAGAAGACACATCGGTGGTTTTAACGTGGTAATAAATCGGGAGTCAGATCCACCTGTTGAGATGCTTCACTGGAAAACGTTAAATAAATGCTCATAAATCAGCTGCACTACAAAATGGGCAATAAATAGGGAAGCTGTGTGTAATCAGCTGTTGGTAATACTTCAGAAAGGATGTGTTGAATGTTGTCGCTGCCCTTTCCTGCACGTTGACGTCGAGTGCAGCAGCAATACTGCATAAAGTATAACCGTAACACAGTGGAGATATGTGGTCATGAGAGGGAAAAACTCCGTAAAAAGACGGCACCCATATGGGAGAATTTCTTATAACTGTGTGTGACTCCTCTGTACGCTGAGCTGTGTGTCACTGCGCTAATCTCAACCGTCTTTTTAAGTGGCTTTTGACCCGAATGAGGTAGCTTAGCGGCATAACCCAAGTCACCTCCCCAGACCCCTGCTGCCCACCGTCCTGCTTTGACTGAGGAGGAGGAGGCGCTGGCAGAGTAACCCCTATATTTGGACCCTCCTGCTGTCAGATGGCCACTGTGCTCCTAAAGTCAGAAAGCAGCGGGATTCCATTCTTAAACTTTTCCTTGGGCTCTCTCTCTCTCTCTCTCTCTCTCTCTCTCTCTCTCTCTCTCTCTCTCTCTCTCTCGCCCTCAGTCCTCTGCTGTCCAAGCCAAGACACCATCTGGTAGCGATCCCATAAGCCCCGCCTCCTCCTAATACACCAGCAGCTTATCCTTCGCTGTGACAACAGCAGCTACATGCTGCAAAGGCTCCTGGAAGATGCAGTTTTATTTTTTTTAAATTTTTTTTTTCTGCCTCTTCCTGTTATTTGATTTATTGGTTATGTTCTAGATCTCATTTGTTTCTCTTGTTAGTATTTAGTTTTTCCTCTATTGGTTGTGTCCCTTGGCATGACCACAAAGAAGGTCATTCCCGTTTGTTGCTTTTACTGTAGCAATTCCTGTATCCGGTAAAATGCTTGTTGTCATGCCAGGTGACCCGGAGAGTGAACGGTGGGAGTAAAGCAGCTCACCGGTCAAGGCCTGGATGTTCAAACAGAACCGCTCCCCTCCTCCTCGTACGCTTTGTCGGGCGGGCTGTCAGCGTGACCTGGCGGCCGCGTTAACCTGTCACTCAACATGTGTATGGAACAAAAACTCTGCTGTTATTTACGTCAAAGAGTAGCACCTCTCTCAGGTCCACCGATAACAGGGCCGTCATTTTCCTTTGTGTTTGACGAACACACAGTGTGTCTCGGTGTCATCTGATGATGACAGACAAGACGTCATCTTATCTATCAGTACATTGAATTGGCCTGTGCCAGGTGTTTTCCATTCGTTTTCAAAGTAATGTAGCACTTTTGCTTACCACTGTCAGTAACTGCTTATATTAAAAAGTATATTTTGTTAAGAGAATGACAACAGATTTGTAACAGAAGTAAAACACCTGACACGAGAAATCAGGTGCGTGTCCGTGATTGTAGGCTTTGCACAGTAGTTGTTTTAGGTCGGAATATTTAAACGTAGTAAAATACAGATTGTAAAACACGAGACATTTCTGCTTTCTGCCTTCCATGCTGATGACTGCAGCATTTCAACACCACATTGTTACATGTGCTTTCGTTTGAATCCTGGTTTATGCTGCTCTGTTCTGCTCACCACTTTGCCTTTTAGGTGCAAAAACCGATGATCTTCTCGTCACAAATGGTTTTATTTTTGTGATGAATATCATTTTTTTTTTCTCTCGCTTATCTTATAAATGGCATGATACATATTCTAACACGTCCACCTTTCTGTTTCTCAGGTGAGAGTCCGAGCGGCAGCCATAGAGCAGACGAGTGAGGTGAAGCAGGCATGAGTGCGGACGGCCATCAGGAGGTGGTGACCACTCCTCCCCCGCCTAGCGGAGGGACCAAGGAACGCTACTTCGACCGGGTCGACGTCAACGATCCGGAGTACATCAGGGCCAAGAACATGTCGCCCGACCTCCGGCAGGACTTCAACGTTCTGGAGCAGAAGAAGCGCGTCACACAGATACTACAGAGCCCCGTAAGTTCAAAGACGGGAAATATTGACTTATACTCGTACAAGAGTTGACAACCAATTCAACAAGGTGGTATTTTGGTTTTCTTGTCACTTTCAATGAATTGAGCTTGTGGAGACGTCACAATTTTAGGTTTCATAGCCGAAATATATACGGTTACTTTCTAGGGGGACAATTTTCAGAGGAAAACAAAAGGTCCAAGTGCCGGTTCATGACCTGCTAAAGTGGCTGTTGAAGATGACAGTTGAAATGTTGCAGCTAAAGCTACCTTTTACCCGTGTTGATAAGGAGAGCAAACCGAGTCAGATATGTTTTTTTTTTTTTTTTACAACACAGATACTGCAGAGATCTGAAAGGGTGCTTTCTCATTCATATTGTGCATTGGATAGAGCATATATTGTGCTGAAAGGCTGATGGGACTGACTGCAGAGAGCTGTCCGTACAGCATGTTGATCCCATATGAATGTCATAACAGAGGTAGTTATAGGCTGCAGGGTGGAGCAGTGAGGTCAGTTTACAGGGTGAAAGACTCGGATTTGAATCCAATGACTGACTCAGGCCTTTCTTTGTGGGATTTGCATGTCGTGCCCAGGTCTGTGTTGCTTTTCTCTGTGTGTTTTTGATACCTTAGATGACCTAGATACGTGCCTGCAGATATGAACAAGAGAGGTAAAGTGCACTTGTCTCTCCTTGCTTTGGCCCTTGATATACTGGCTACCTGTGAAGGGTGAACATCATGTTTAATGTATGTTGGAATAGGCTCCAGCCTCCCATAACTCTGAACAGTTTTATTGAATAGATGGATGGTAGGAAAATGACCTTAGTCCATTTTTTTGTTTGTTGCCAAAAACAAAGTTGGGAGTAACGCTATGCAAACCACATTTGTCAAGATAACAGAAGACTGAATGGAGAACTTGCTGCAAGAATCAAACTTTTCACCTCACTGACTAATAGTTTGGGTAATAGGTTCCCATTTTCTCTTTCTGTCAGTTGCTATTCCTTAATCAAGTGATTTCAAAAGAAGTTACAGCAGTGAGGGCATTAAATGTTACATATCTGTTCGTGCTTGCGTTGATATTGTGACACTGACCACAGGATCACAACAGTCAGCGGCCCGCTAAAACCCTAATGTAGCCACCCGCTACCACACCCTCGCTCAGGATTACTGTTGAAGCTCTCCAAGCGCCCTGCAGGCCGGCGGCGCTCATGTTAGGTCAGGTCCTGTTGAAGTAAACAACTCCGTGAGCACAGGGCAAGTTTCAGCCAACACAAGTAATGTTGTTTGATTTTCTTTCCCTGGAGGTCTGGATTACTGTTACTTTATTACTGTTGCTCTTCTAGCCAAGTGCCGGATGAACAGTTCGAGGCTTGAGCCCCTTGGCAATCACACATCGTAATTATTTCAGTGCTCATGATCTAGTAGAGTATAACGGATTGGGATATCTTATCTGTGCTGTAGGTTTATTGCCGGCTGCAACCCGTGCCAGGACCATGATGCAGTGCAAAGATTGTGATAGAACTTTAAAAAAAAAATAACTCCAGAGTAACCGAGAATGATATCAACTCCCTTTTATTTATGTTTTCCAAATGAATATGTGCCAGCATCTGGATTGGCTTGTCTCCTTTTTGACTCCATTTGGATTCCCAGAAGTAACTTGACACCAATCTCGGCTCATAACACCCACATTCTGCTCATTTACTCGTAGATGCAAAGGCGACACAATGTTGTCCTGTTTCGCCCTTTGAACAGTTTCGTCACCCCGTGTGGAGACTTTACAACACGGCCCCCGGCCTTTCAGCTGACACAAGGAATATTTGCTCTGCGCTGTTGACCCAAGGCCGGTCTCTCACTGGAGTGCTCCTCTCTGTTTACAGTGGGATGGAGGTGCAAGGTGTGTGTATGTGTTTATATGCTTTTGTACTCTGAATTACTTTAAAGTCACATGTACAGAGTGGAGGTTAGAGAGTCAACCGGGACAGATTTATGGCGACGTTAAAGTTAGGCTAAAGGTAAAGTTAGAAGTGGACCTCACATGTGGAGTAATACAAGCCTGGAAGTGTGTGTGCGGCTGATATTTGGTAGTAGCTGCTCTGTGGTTTGGCCCGTTCCTTTTTTTAAGCTTTAAATGTGATCCGCATTCTGCACATGCACAGTGTGGTTTTCTTGGCATGCTGTGTTTTTGTGCCAGATGTCTGGGAGGGCAGAGGCATAGTGCTGCTGATGCAGGTTTCCACTTGATACTCTGTTGGTGGATGTGTGTGTGAGAGAGAGTGAACCGCAAGTACAGTAATGGATGAGCAAATGAGTGATAACATTTAAAGGTCCCATATTCTACTCTTTTCTGACATTTTATTTGCTAGTGTTGATGTGTGTAATTTTATTTTTGTGGTTATAAGTACCAAAAACATCTTAATATAGTTTTACATCTCCTCACTGAAGCATCTCTGGAGCTTTGCCAAGAAAAAGCATTTCTGTGTCGGTGTCTTTTCGGCACCTTGATATCAATGACCTTGCTTTCTGATTGGCTGGCTCTTTTTTGAGTGACACACGACCAGGTCAACCACAGGTTTGGTTTAGTCTCGTTTGTTAGCTTTGTGACAGAATGAGCGCTCCTCTGCATAAAAGGTTGGACAGTGGCACGTGTTGAGGGAGGACGTATGACATCCGTGAGAGTTTGTGACATCACAAACTTACAGGAAGTCCAAACCGCTCGTCCAAAAAGCACAGTGGCCTAATATAGGCTGTGTGCGTTGTCTCTGTGGACTCAGCATTTTGACACTTTCGCTGTATTTATAAAGCATCTAGACCTACTTTACATTTAAAACAGAAATAGAAACCTGAATTACACAATGTGGTACCTTTAAGGGTTCTACTCTAGAAGATGTTGTGTGCGTATATATACTTTGCTATGGCTGCTTTGATTCGTCTTCTTGTGGTGTTTCTTGGAACACAACCTGCGATAATTCATCAGTGTTGTTTTTCCAGCTTAATCTGCTGCCAAACAAATGTATTTTTGTGCTTAAATTATAATTTCATGCTCTTATTTATCTCTTTTAGACCAAATGCCTTTGGTGTCAACTTTCAAAGGCTCCTTTTTTCACTTGTAATAACTGTTATTTCAACGACATATCGTCACACACCGTCATTATTGACAAAAACTGCTTCACACTGTTTGTGTCTACCTGTTGCTCTGCCCGTGTCTGATACTCATGGTCACGCAATGTTTTGTATATTGCTCCCACTCACCGTGGTTTTGAACGTGAGCCAAGCAGCTCTCAGTCAGGAGTGACAGGTGGCTCCCCTCTGGCTCGCGTAGTGTTTGCAGCTCTTGCATAAAACCAGTTGGACTCTCAGTGTTGCTTTAGTCATATTCAGCTCCAGTCATATCCAACACCAGCAACACGTGTGTGACACCAGCTGGACGTGGCATTTTCTCCATTACTTTCTCCATTTGTATGCGTTTGCTCTCTTATATTCAGCTCCAACAACAACAAAGCGTGTCACCAGCTGGATATCCACTCATGTGCCTCTCATAATTTCTTCCTTGCCTCTTCCACTTCTCTCTCGCCTCTCTGTTTGTTTTCATTCCAGTGTTATGAGTCTAGTGGCAGCTCCAGATTACATGTTTCTCTTGCTCAGATGGCAGGTTTGTATTTAAAGTCGAACCAATATAGACCAGGCGGGACTGAATCACTCAGCTGGCTTCATCCACTCGCCCCATTCATGCAGCTGTGCTGAACTTTAAAGGCTGCAGTTAAACTTTTAACCATTTCATTGTTTGTTTTAACACACCGATCTACGTGTACAACACTGTGGACACTTGCACTGCTTGTATGCAGACGGGAGAGAGGAAAAAAAAAGTAACGCACGGATTGAATGCACATAAAACATGAAACAAAAACATGCTCACCGCCAGTTCTTAATCCAGTTATCTGGACAACCCCATGCTGCATTTATAGGCATAAATATCAATCGCACCTTCAGCCTAAAAAATGAATTTGTTCAATCTCACTTATAGAAATATGGATGTTGTCAATGATATTAACAAGGCAAGTTAATTAAGGCAAGTTCCTTTTTAAAAATGTGGGTATTTCCATCCTTGAGACAAACAGGGGAGCATTATTTTTCCCTGAACTTCTACTTGAGTGATGTGCCAATCTGTTTTCGTTCAGATATTACATTTATTTCATTATTTAAAGTCATGAGGAGGGAAGAACGAGAAGGAAGGGAGGGATCTTTCATGAGAGTTTTGATGATTATATCAGTGAACATAAAGAGAGCCTTGTATGACGTGCAAAGATCAAAATTTGCCTTGAGGTGGTGTGTGAGGCACTCTGAGGCTGTTTTCAAGAGGGATCTTTGGTGCAAATTTTGTCTGTAAAATTCAAGTCTCATGAGGTCATCGTTGGTAAATCCTGGTATTAATTTGTAAGTGTTAAATTCTGTGGTAAAACCCCACGTTTCTCTCCAACTGCTGGGAACTAGGTTGCTGTGACCCGGTTTGACTCCGGAAAAGTCCAAAAGGTCAGAAACCATCAAGAGCATGAGATTAAGTCAGATCAAATTGAATTTGAGTTGCACTTCCAAATGCTGCTTCTATTTTCAGCATCTTTGCTCATCTTGCTTTCTTCTGTGCTATTACTTTTTCCTCTCCTTTCCCCAGCTTGTGGCACACTTGGTTCATCACCCATGAAAATGATTTACTGATGCCAGGTGGTAAATTTACTCAGCCTCATTTGCACTCGTCCTGTGGTTTTCAAAAGGAAGTGCACACACACACTTTCCAGAAAACACAAGTGGATAATTTATGGAGCTCTGGTGGGTTCTGCTGAGAAACCGCCTCCTGTGAGGCAAATGTCACGACTGCTCTCTATTATGTTTTCCCTTTTTCGTTTTTAAAGTCCTGAAGGTCTCATCTGATAGAACATTAGTGGTTGAAGTCACTCCAGAAACTCTTTTTTTAAAACCACCACCTTTCCTCTCATAGTAAAGTTTTGGCAACTGTGTTTCAGTTTGGCATTTTACAATCTCTCTTGGGTGTAGAAATGTTCAGCAGTGGAGCAGCACCCTCAGGATTAGAGAGCAACATAGTGAAAAGAGTTCATACATCCTCAGAAGATGAGAGCTAAAGTCAAAAGATCAAGCTTTGCACAACTTTCTCCATCTGGCAACTTAAATCGAGATTTTTATATCTAAAAAAAATCAGAGACAGAAATAAAGTTAAAAAATGTCTTGTCACTTAAACTGCTGAATGAGTGAATCTAAAAGTAGGGATGCACCAATACAATATACTGTCGGTATCAATGCCGATATTGAGTGTCCCTGTCATAGTTTGTAATGCTGCAGCTATCCCTGGCCTTCTGTTGCCTGACCCCACACCTTGCGTTGGCGTTACACAAATCTTCTATTTCGGCAAAACACTGGGATTGGATTGGTGTTATGTTTATCAACATATCTCTCGAGATAAGGATCCAGGGTCGGTATCGGGAGAGAGAAAGTTGGATTGGTGCATCCCTATCTGCAGGTCCTTGTGCTGCACTATATTGACATACAAATGTATATATGAATTCAAACTCGGTTCGTAGTCGTCCGCATACATTGATACCTTTTCTTGTTAGTTTTAAAGATTGCAACTGGTGTGAACAATCTCCTGCGCTCAACTTTTCCCTGCGCTTTCAGTCGAGGTGAACAAGTGCATCATCCAAGAAAAAAGGGCAGAGGGTTTATGCAGAGTAGGGAGACGTTGCAGCTGGAGTCGGGCACCAGTTTCCCTGATGCAGACTCAGAGGTTAGAAGGCGGGCGGGGGAATCAATAGCTCTGGCAAGATTGCAGGCAGCCACTCCTCTACTTTGTAACACTGTCACGTTGGTGGATTGAATGGACGGCATTGTGCTGACATAACTGGGGAGGATCTGTCTGAAATTACAGGCGTCACCTGGCCTGTGTGTGCGCGTGTTTGTGTTTGTGTGTGTGTGTGCGTACTTGTCCAACTATCTTTGTGAGGAGTTTGGACATTTTGGCCAGTAAACACTTTCACACACCACTTAAGATGTTCTGTTTGAGGGTTTCGACTTGGTTTTAAGATTAAGGTTGGAATTAGGTTAAAGTCGGGGTAAGGATACCTCTTTAGGATCTTTTCTAGTAAAGATACCAACCTTGTCGGGATGAGCAGTCCTCATGGAGACCAAATCCGGTCGGAATGAGGCAAACCATCATTTCCAAGGTCCTCGTGAAGGTCAGGTGTTCGGTGTGGGTTGAGGTTAAGGTTAGGCATGAATACATTATGGTTAGGTTCAGGGTTAGGGTTTGGGTTCAGGTGTCCACAATGAATGGAAGTCACTGTATTGTCCTAACATGGATAGCTGCACAAATCTGTGTTTGTGTGCGTGTGTATGCCTTATATCTGTCTTTTCACTCTAAATATGTCTGAGGAGTTTTATTCAGAGTCTGCAGTTACTCCTATTTGTTTTTATTTATGTGGCCAAAGAAGATGAATTCAGTTTACCACCAAGATACCTAAAAATGCAGGTCACTCTGTTCTTTCAGGTGAAATATTGTAGGAGTGAGAGCGTAATCCTTACCTGCTTCAGGAAATGACCCCAAAACACAATGTTCTTGGTTATTAGAAAACAGTACTTGATATTTGATATTCAGCTGCTGAAGCCTAGTTTAGTATTTGTCCAATGCAGGCTGCCTGTGACTGTTGTTTTGAAGCTTTGGTTTGCTGTGTAAACCTTAACATTAACCAGACTTTTTTAATTCACTTAATTAAACTGTGTTGCAGTGAGTCATCGCAAACCATAATTCATATCCATGAGGATGCGACGGGTTAAAGGCCATGCTGAAACAATCGGAGCGAGACGGGTTTCTTTGAGGAGGCCACAAGCACAGACGTGCAGGATTGGCTTCGCTCTCCAACGTAGTCATAAAATGTCTCGTCTTTCATTCCCACAGGATGATGCAGAGGATTTAAGTGTCACCTGTGTCTGCAACAATACTTTCAGCAGAAACAATGGAATTTTAACAAAAGGAAACTCTCTGCAAGTCTGATGACACCAAGGTCTTGGAAGACTATAAGAGTCTGGAGAAAAGTTTTTGTCGTGTTTTGGAGAATGTGACTCAGATGATCTACAATATGCATGTGAAAATGAATTTTGTTCACCAACTACTGAAAATGAAGTAGTGAGAAAGTACTTTGGTATGAATCCTGGCAGTGCAGTTTGTCTCTAGATGACCCAGACTGTCCTGCTTAAGCAATCAAAAGACAATATTTTCTCCAAGAACCATTCAAGTAATGAAATAAAGACCTCTTATGTGTTCAGATGGACGAGCGTTGGATTTTTCAAACTGAACTATTTTTTTTTTTGCTTTATGCAAGTAGTTTCTCCACTTTCAGATTTGGACTTTTCCACAGAAGAGCTGGCTGAGGTCCAATCTGCGTGTTGACTTAATACTTTCAAGACCGCTGCATTTCCATTTTGAAAGATTAGCTTTTGCCATTTCAGAGCAGTCACAGAAACACTTCCCCATTTCTCTGATTAGATCATCTTTTTTTCTCCACTAAGTGTAGAAACCTGCTTGGCCTGGTTATCTGTCAGGGATTTTATTGTGGCGGGGTAGAGGATGGATATTTGGGTAATTTTCCACTCCAGAGGTGAACGCACTGTAACTGTAATGATGAAACCTCTATTTTTAGGTTTACCTGAATTCCTCTCTCTGGGTCAAATGGATGTTGTGATTAAAGGGTGAGCAGTCGTGCAACAGAAGCTAAAAAAAAAAAAAAACACTCACAATGTGATGTTGTTTTCATTGCTGCAGATGTGGGGGTTTTGTGGAAATATCAATGATACGATCCACTTTAGGTCCCTGTATTAATCTGTTTAGATGATGGGAATCAAATCCCTGCTGTCATAATCTTTTTTGGGAATACACACAGAAATTGTAGAGCAGATGCCTGCTGGTGTGGGCCTGTGTTTCTTGATGTGTGTATTTTTGTTATGCTCCTTGTGTGCTTTTTAGTTTTCCCTCCAAAATAACTGCAAGTCCATTGTTCATGTGTGCTGTCTGAAGGTTATGTTTTCACAGTTCAATCTGCGCGTGTCGGGAGTTACAACAAACAATGAATGAATTTAAAGTGGCTGTAATCTATTTTTATATTAACAATGGAGAATCGTCACCCAATTCTATAATTGCACTTTGCTCTGGACCTTTTCAGCTCATTTCTTTGGTTTTACGAGCCTTCAACTTGACTGTTTTGGTTCAGCATCACTGATTTCACTGCTATGTTTTCAGTTTGCAGGCAGCTGTTTGCGAGCTGTTGAACGTAGTGGAGGATTCAGCTGCTAACGAGCCTCGTATCTCCTTGAGTACTCAGTGAAGACCAAAAACAATTAAAAAAAAAGAGAAAAATATTTGACTTATCATCATGAAATGTCCTGAAACACAACTCCTAATGCATACCAATGTTTTGTTTGTGTCCTCTGGGTGTTTAAATAAGCCTGTTTGCCATATCGGTGTCAGCGTCACAGCTTGCACTGCTGATCCCAAGTGGCCAATTCATTTGTGCATGTTTAATTTGTACCAACTGATGAGATTTTTTAATTCATGTCGGTTGTCATTTTGCCGTACTAGTATGCCGGAGTAGTGAGAATTCTCCAGCACAGACTAAAAACAAAGAGCTTTGTCGCCACAGAATCTGCCTGAATGACAAGTGTCCGTGCTCCGGCTCCAACAAACTGGGCCTTTAGGGCCGTGGATCTAATGTCAGTTTGATGACACAACAGGCTCCGAAGCACAACAACAACAACAACTTGAAACAAAAAAGCCCTGACCCACCGCTGTCAGACATCCGCAAACGACCGGTTACCACAGCAACCTCACCACCAGGGATGGAGGAATGTCTGGCCGGGGCTCAGAACCAGCAGTGCTCCGGGACTGTATATGTCCTGACACACACGGGGGGGGGGGGGGGGGGGTTGCTCCAGTTCCAACAAAACACACCCGCAAGGGGGGTGGCAAAGAAAAAGGGAAGTTAAGTGTCAGAAATGGTTTTTTTGAGCATTGATGCTGCTCCACTGGGAGTATGTTGATGGTTGCATAAGCACCGAGATGAAATGAAAGCATGAATGTTGGATGTTGCCCTGCTCGAGGTGTCATCGTGTGGAAACGGTGTCATGGCCTATTTTCGCTCTCACTCTCTGCAAGTTTTGCCGCAGGTGTCCGTCACTGCTGTTAAATTTCCACCAGGAAATTTAAAGTGGACTCACAGTCTGTCAGGAATTGTCATTTAAGTCAATGATGAGGTGAAGATGTCTCAGAGCCAAGACCAAATGAAATGAGAGGAAAGTACTTTGGACCAAAACAGGCAGTGGTGTACTCATTTTGTCAAATGATAGAAGCCTTAAGCAGTAGCAGACAGAAACGTTGTGTACCGACAGGATGTCCATACTTCCCAATGGGATTTTAATGAATTAGTTCATGATCGGAGATATAAAAGTGAACCAGATGGATGACATGAAGTCAGAAAGTGCTCTCGAGGGGTGATTCTGAGTCAATATCTGTGCAAAAGCGATATATATTTAACATCAACCATGGCAACAATACTTCTCCTGTGTGCTATGTTGACAATGTAGAGAATAACTAATTAACCAGAGACAACTCCACTCAGCTTTAAAGTTTATTGTCACTCGCCTCCAGTTTGTTGCTCGTTTTCACACATTTTGAACATTTTGTCTTTTATTATTGATTCCTTAGCTGATACACAGGTGTCAACTTTATCTGGAGGGCTATTTGAATGTAGCCTGCTATTAACAGACCCAAATTCACGGCATGAATACAGGGTCTGGTCACGCTCTATTGGAGATTGTTTCCAGTCATTGCATCCAAAAGGGCGCTGACGTCGCGTACATTTTTTTAAACAGTTGAAGGAGCCTTTAACCAATCAGCTTTGACCTCTATTTGATTGTTGTGCAACAAAACTCCCCCACCTCCTTTGTTGAAAATGTAAAACCAAACGCTTGACTTCAACGTCACCCCGCTGGTCCCTGATTGGTCCAAACCTTCTATAGTGGCTGAGCAAACCTCCATATATACAGGGTTTCCAGAGTATAATCGCTGGAAGACTGACGCTGTGAGCTATAGGTGGGTGGAGCCAGGCTCATTTAAATGACCTGGTTTGCTACAAGGTTACCTTGCGAGGCTAGGTTCACGAGATCATGCAAGACTCCATCTTATCAGTCCTCCAGTAAAGTGTGTGTGGCTGAACCACAGTGGTTCAGACCCATCGGCGTTTTTTGAGGACCTACTGGCAGGCTTAGTTGTGATGACGGCGAGAAGCAACTGTTTGTTCAAAGACAACAATGATCTGATTCTTTGAAGTTTTGTCGGTGATGGACACGATTGATGTGATCACTTACCAAGTATTTTTTTCAAAGTACCTACTCTTTTCTAAAACAGTTTCCAAAGACGACTTCTGAGATGGTTCTGTCTGAGCAACCATTTGACGGGTCGTCATAGTTACAGGTTGTATTGCAGAAACCAAATAACAATAAATTAAAAAAAAACACAAATTTTTCTGGCTGACATGAGATCGATTCAATACATCTTAAACCCATAAATGTTGGGACTATAACTTCTGTAAATATGCACTACATACAGTATACGGTATATAATGTGTGTCTGATTGGGTCTACAGTTTGAAATCCTTTGTACTGGTCACAGCTTTAATTACATAAGCAGGTGGAGAAGGAGAATGTGCATCCTGAGCGGTTAACAGCCTTATTAAGATCATCAGGGGATGCGTGTCGTGCCTCAACTGTTCTTACTCGCTGCAGCCTCAGTCTGAAGGTATCTGTATGAATGAAGCCCGTCTGCAGTTCAAACACGTCAGACAGACTGTGATGCTCTCAGTTGTGATTTTCATGTTCACTGAGAAATCCTGCGATTGCTGTTTTGAGCTTTTGGTTCATGAGCTGCCGCTATAAGAGGAACATTCGCTCTGAGGGAAAATGAAAGCATACAATCACCCAGTACTGTATATGATGTCACCTGTGTGTATGTGTGGTCTTGCATAAGAGATTGTTGTATACTGTGTCTGCGGATTCATAAGATGACTGTAGTCTGAACATGAGGATTAGACATGCGTACACTCTCTCCCAGTCACAGCCAGCAGCCAATCATAACGCAAGCTGTGAGCCAGCCATACAGCCAACCCTGACACAGCTTGTTGAGGGGCTAGCCAATCAGAGCGCAGCTTCATAGAGCGCCTTTAGGATGATTCAGATTGACACCCAAGCATGTGGTCTAATCTGCGATTAACACATCTCCCTCGATCTTCCCGTCTTTACTCCCACTCTTCTGTCCCTCTTAACGTTCCCACATGTTTTCGCACTTTCATTTCTGCTACCATTAATCCTCTGCTTTCTCCTCCCTCCCACTTTCATCTGTCTCGCCATCGCCTTTCCGAGTCTTTTACGTTTTTATGATTTCGCTACAGTTTGAGATTACTAATGTACCTGAAGCTCCATCTTCAAAGTGAAATGAATTTGTCTTCTTTACTATTTAAGATGCAGAACTCCCGATCAAAGCATCCTATCATGAGCTCAAAGTAAAGTGCTGGAAGATTTGATATTCATGTGCAGCATACAGATATTTGTAAAGAGATGTTAATTTTGCTTGATAATGTGCTCAAATAGCCTTCTTAATGTGCTTATTCCTTTTACATTGAGGTCAATTTCAGATCTGTAGTTCTTGACACATTTTCTTTGTCTTCTTCTCTGTCAGGCTTTCAAGGAGGAGTTGGAGAGTCTGATCCAGGAGCAGCAGCGAAAAGGGAACAACCCCACTGGCCTGCTGGCTCTCCGGCAGATCGCAGACTTCTTCATGGCCAGCTCCGTGGCCGGCTTCAGCACTTCCCCCCTCAGTGAGTGCTTACTGTGCTGCAGCCCGTTACGCCGGACAGCCAGACACTAACATCCAGCCAAACATGCCACCCGATGCCCAGGGTGCAACCACTTTGAACTGCCCTGAAAACAAAAACACAGCCTCAGAATTGGAAAACAGGAGATTCATACCCAAACATGAGCTTTGTGTGCTGAAGGGCATAAATACTCTTAGACAACCAAACCCCAGACTCCGGAAGAGCCGTGCATATTTCCTCAGGTTTTGATCCTTCGTGAGTTCTGTCCAGGAGTCCATATGTGAAGTCTGCTCCCAATCACAGCGCTGGAATGCACAACTGATGCCGAATTACACGTCGACGACGATATGGCAGTTCATTTTAGGTCTTCCCTAAAATGTACTCGTAATGAGAAGGTGTCAAACAAAGTACTAAAGGATGGAGTATTGTTTGCATCGCCTCACTGTGTAAATTAGGAGTCCAATGTGGTGACAGATGTGTCAGATACATCCTTAGATAGAAAACCAGATGTTGGATACAGCTGCCTGATCCCGAGGAATACCACTTGATCCGCAAACAGCGTTTTTAATGTACGTTTTTTTTCTCTCTTTGATTTAACTCTGATCTTCCACGATTATTTAGGTCTGGGGATGGTCACTCCCATCAACGACATGTACGGAGTGGAGTCGACCACTATGGTGAAAGGGGAGAAGATGACGCGCTGTAAACTGGCCAGCCTCTACAGACTGGTGGACCTGTTCAGCTGGGCGCACTTCGCCAACTCGTACATCACAGTAAGACGTCGCAGCGAGAGCACAAATACATTGAAACATTTTCCCATTTTAGTATCCAGCACTATTTTCACTGTCTACTATTTTGTCTCCGTATTAGTTCCCGTAATAATCCCACAATGCATTACATCGCATTTTATGCTATATATAAAATTTACATTAGTGCGACGTAGAAAAAGTTCCATCAGTTTTAGTAAATATATTTGAACTACTATTTATTCTGTCCAAATTGTGTTGCATTTTTTTTTACTCAGGCCTAATTTTCTTTTTTTTTTTCTTTTTTCAATAGTCGATTCTATTCTGAAACAAAAAAATGACGTTTGACTTTTTTCTTCTGCTAGGGCCGAGTCAGTAAAGAGCAAGACCACATCCTCATCATCCCCAGAGGACTGTCATTCGCTGAGGCATCTGCTTCAAACCTGGTAAGAAACGTAAACGACTTTGGTCTGGTCTGAACAATTATTTAATTATGTGACCTGCCCACTACTTTTTATTTCTTGCAACACATAAATTATGTTGTAAGAGTTTGTCTGTGCCGGTGTCCTTATCCAACAGTGCACTGAGAGTATGAAGGTTTTGACTTTAACTGGACAGAACTAATGTTTTTCCAATAATCAGCTATTTACTTCCTTCTCTTCACTTCCTTGAACTCTGTGGAGGGAAATATAGCAGTTGAACTTGGTTTCAGTGTTTTGGCACCGTTTGCACAAAAGACAAGTTGCCTCCCTCTTTCTGTGTTTACGTGTTTGTCGTGTTCAGTCTCACTGGCTCCTCTCATGTTGACATTAGTCAGCTTACCGTGTGATAAGTCTGGTAATCGAGAGCACTGTTTTGTTTTAAAGAGACTGCCACGAAATCTGCAGATATTTTTTTAGCATTTATTTTACAATACTGATAAAATCATCTGTGGCATTGTGCAACAAAAAGAGAAGTAACCGATACAGAGTTTCTGTTGCTTTTTTTCCCTGCCAAAACGTATACTTATTAGGGCTCGAGCACCAAAGGTGCGAAAGCCCTATTCTTATTCAAGCGATTATTATGATTCTCCGTAAACAACTACATTTTTGGCGGCTTTGTCATATTCCAAAACTCCTGAAAGTTAAAATTGCCGGCAGGCATTCTTTGGATAGTAGATATACGTGTTTTCAGGGGGGTCTGCAGTGATATTGAATATCTTCCTGTAATGTGTAGTGGATGCAAAACTTTTTAAATTTCTCCAAACGTTTCAACTTCACTAAAAGTTGAATCGCCATCAACAGGCCAAGGTGGAATTTGAACCATTAATAGCAACCTTGGTGAATTTAGTTGGCATTTTTGCCGATTCACACATGTTGTACTTTAACAAACTCCTCCTACAGATTTTGTCAGACCGACTTGAAATTTAGTCTGTGCACTCTGAACATGTTTGGAATTAAAAGTTATCAAAATAATTTGTTTTCGTCGATCGGTGTGCCCGTGGCGTGGTGGCCAAAAAGTGACCCAAAAGTCATGTTATGGCATGTACAAGAAATTACCGGCATTTTCAAAGTCAAAACTGACTTATTTAAGAGGGCGGGGGGGACTCGAACCCCAAACCTTCTTGTCATGAGGCAGCAGTGCTAACCTTCCCAGGAGTTAGTCCCCTTAATAAGCCACACGGTTCACGGAGAGCGAGTCCCTCTAAGGGTAAGCCACACGCGTTCCGGTTTGAACATGGAGTCATACTAATACCAAATACAAATACAAAACTCAAAAAAAATTTTTTTCCAAAAGACACTTCTTTTTTTTTTCATTGTGCACTGGTTAGAGGAGTTGCCTCCTCACAGTGAGAATCAACTTGAGGCATCCATGTTCAGAAAAAGTTCAGAAAAAGGTCATACTCCAAAAAGTGATACAAAAATATCCAAAGTATATTGTCCAAAATATGATACAAAAAAGTCATACTATATTGTCTGAAATATTCAGAAAAAGTCATACGTCCAAAAAGTGACCCAAAATATTTTTTTGTATAAAGCATAGAGTATATAGTAAAGAGTATATAGTTTATAGTATAGCCAGAGCGATGCGGCTAAGTTGGATGTTTCGGCGTGACACAGGAAGTTGATGTTTAAGGTCAAACGATGCTCCAAACCTCACGAAACTTGCGTCAGGCACCAACTTTCATGAGTTTTTAAAGATGTTAAAGCCGTGAAAAAAAAAGGCTTTTTGTTGTTGTTTTTTTTATAAAGAAGAATAAGGAACGAGATCGAGAAAAAAAATTAAAACTGCAAGCGGAAATATGCGGACCTTGGCGTGCTGCACGTCGGGGAGCCGGCGGCTCCGACCCGCTGGATCCCCGACGTGCAGCGTGCGAGGGCCCGCAGATCACTGCTTGCAGTTTTAATTACCAGTATATTATACACAAAAAGTGGAAACCATCTCTATGATGGAGAATTTCTTGCAAAATATTAAGACTATTAGTTTCAGCTAGGCACTGAGTCTCGGTGTCCAGTAATTATAATTCAAATCTAAAAACACTTCCAATGTGTCAAATAACTCGTAATAAAAATGTTGCCAACAGAAACTTTTAGTACATATGACAGAAGACAGCAGGGTAAAATGCAGACTCAGCTCTACAAAGCCATTTTTAGTTTGTGCGTCTGGACCACATCTATCTCTGCTTTGGCTAGTGGGTAAAGTTTGTCTGTACAAGAGAGAAGACCACAATGCTGCAGATGTAGTCTGGCACTTTCAGATCTCTCTGACTGTGTTTGTGTCTGTCAGTGCTGTGTTTATCTGCCTCTCTCTCATCTCCTCCCCTTCTTCTCCTCCTCCTCCTCCTCCTTCTCCTCCTCCTCGTCTTTGAACCTGTTTTGATCTAGCCATCTCTATAGTTACATGGTAGAGTTGAAGTGTTTTGAGAAACAACGAGATCGATTAAGAGGAAGTCATCCAGAATAAAGAGTGTGAGAGGTCGCGCTGCGGTCAGGTGGGTGGAGGTATCATCAGAGAAAGGCTGGGGTGCAGTTGGCTTTGGTCAGTTTCCATCTGCTTCTCAATATCTCTGAGCTGAGGTGAACATGAGGTTATTCGAGTTCATGGAAAATAATCCATTTCAGTGCTTTTGGTTATTTTAGTTTAGTTTGAGGTCACTGAAAAGTTTCCCATGTCTTGTCTGTAAACATAATAGAGGCAAACTTCACACAAGAAGTTCAGAAGGATAAAGTAAAGCTGTTCCATTTGATTAGTTTGAATTATCCTGAAAGGAATTTGTTTCAGTTTCAGCTGCCCACGTGTCTTCCTGAGGCCCCTCTCCTTATCTTCTTTTTATCACCTCCTTACCATCCAGCTGCAGCACATTTCAGATTCTTCATGACACGACCTTTGGCTTCTTTTTTATAATTAGAAGTGCGACGTTCGTCACAAGGGCCTCTCAGTCGAAGGGCTGTTTGAGTGAGATGCTGCCGCAGACTTGAAGGACATGACAGGGTGAACTCGTATGTAACTGGACATGTGATGTAACCCAATCGATGTTTGATCGGTGCCATTCGCTTTCCTCTGCCGGGTGAAAGATCAATAGACAGTCATCTGTCCAAACATCCATATGGCTGGTGAAAATGCAGAGCACCACTCGGGACATGGATCACCAGCAGGTTGTTCCAATTACGCTGGTGTTTAAGGGTAGTACAGTTAGAAATCAAGATCAGTTCCCAGTTGGACAATATCAGACAATATCCTCAGTTTTTGCTGTCATACCAAAAATAATATATTGGTAATAATATGTAAATATATTTTAGTCACATGCTGCTTCCGGAATATAAACTTTGAAAAAATCTTGCTTAATTCACCAAAAAAAAAAACGTATGTCGAGTAAACAACTACACAAGACCTAGAAAACATCAAAGCAATATAATGTAAAAATTTTGATTTTAGTCATGAGTATAATAAGTTGGGCTGGCTATTGAATTTTGATACTTTTATGGCACCGACCAAATTGCTTCTATTATCATCAACTATCAAAAAATGCCTTGTTGTTTAGGACCAATTTTAGATACCCAGTCTGAATCCACACCAACACGCTTTCTACGTTAACGCAGGAGTTTGTCAATGAGCCACCGGGGCGGCTGGGCAGTACAGATAAAATCTCTTTGCTTCATCTTCGGTAAATCTTAAATAACAACACCTTATTTCACTCTTTAAAAAAAAAAAAAAAAATTAGGGCCACACACCTGTCTAAGTTGCATGTGGCCAGCTAACATCGAATGACAGCATGTAAAGCGTTTAGGGAACACCAGTACAATGTAGCGTCTAGTAATAGCCTACATGTGAGGTGTTTACAAGACATTTGTGAATTGTAGCTTCAGAAAACAGCTTGGCTTGCCCTGGCTCCTTCTAAACTCCATTGAAAACTAACTATATGATGTGTAATGTAATTTTCTTTTTCTTAAAATCTACCTTTTCAAGAAGGTTTCATACCCAGTAGTTTATCCTCAGGTTTTCTCTGAGGTGACTACTCGTCAAAATCCTCCATGCATATGTCATCACCAATGCCACTCTTGTCACTTCAAACATTTGACTATAATTAAGTAGAAGGATGTATATCTGATGGTGTATTAGTACGAAAATCGCTGATGCCACAGTGTGTGGTAACAATGAAAAGTCTTAGATTTTGTCCGTTATGCAGTTCTTGCACTAAATAATGTGTAAATACGCTAACAGTGTTTTATTTTATGTTTTAATAATGTGTTGCGATTGTTCAGGGTTACGAAGCACCCGTTCATGCAGGAGTCAGATTTTCTTCAAGTTGAGGAGTTTTTGCTGCACACGGTCCTCTGCTTCGAGGTGAACGTTACTAACCGCAGACCCCTGCACCGTTATTCACTGCAGCACTCCCTCGTTGCTCCATCAGCCGGCTCCAGTTGTACTGGGTGTGTTTCATTAGCCTCGGACTGGATGATGGATGCCCCTTTCCTGTTGTGATAGCACTCACTAGGACTTTGTATCGTGAAAGAGAAACGTGAGCTGGTAGGTTCTGGTTTGTATCCCAGAACAACATGTGATTACGGTGAGTTTTGTACGAGGTCTGCAGGCGAACCTGTGTTTTCTGTTTGTGATTAGGTTTTACTGTGAGCACTGACATCTGCACTCAGTTGTGTCGTTGCTCTTCCTCCAGCTTTTTCTACCGCAGTCTCTCCGTCCGGTTATCCGTCTTTCTTCTCTCCTCTTCTCCGGTTTTCCGACTCCGTTCCCTCCAGGTCTTCTGTCTTTGCCTCCAACTCCTTTCCCTCCTGTCATGTAATGTAATAACCGCTAACTGGCTGGTAATGAAGTTGTCATAGTAAAGGACATCATGTCCACTCCCTGACTGTATTATGTTTCCTGGTAATGCTCCAACTCGTTTCCTGGGGAGGAGAAGACGGGAGAGGAGGAATCGTTGATAATGTGATTTCTGTCATCGCGCTCATTGATCTTGACTTGTGTTTATGTCCTCTTGGTTAATGTTGGAGGGTTATTAACTGTGCTCGTGTGTGTGAGCGGCTGGATCTGATTTTGTGTCGGTCTCTGGATAAGCGTTCGTTCCTCGGTTTATTCATTTTCAACGATCCAGACATATTTCAGTACGTTCTCTCCTACGTTCTTCGTGTTCCTTCTGCGATCCTCTCGGGAGATCCATCTGCGTCACGTTTGTACAGCAGAGTTTAAGTGTCTTTCAGCCAGTTTGGAAAAAAAAAAACCCTCTCTGGCTGAAAACGGTAGCAGTTTTACATTTAGGAACTACATCCAAAGCAGAAATCATGAAGCATCGGCTGACTCTGATTATTGATGACACTATATTTGTTTATTCAAGTTGTTATTTACATCGTATCTGATGTGTGTAATTTTTGTTTATAAAGCCTAAAATAATTGCTGTGTTCAATGCCAATAAATGGCTGGTCTTCTCCATAAGGTGTGCGATTAGACTGATACTATAACAGTGGCATAAACTGAACAGAAAAAGACTAAATTGTTTATCGCAAATATTTGCATCATCGGCTAAACTTTCCTGAGCGAGCCCTGTTTCTGAGTCTGTCCTTGTGTCACCAGGTGAAGGTCAACATCATCGGGGATGTGATCGAGCAGGGCTCCACCAACCTGAGGGTGGACCCCGCAGGTTTCAGCCCCCACGCTGCCATCTACTCCATGCGTCCAGACATCCGCTGCATCATACACGTGCACACGCCTGCCACGGCAGCTGTAAGTTCACTGTACACCCGAGCAAGTCGTAACAGATATCTGTCAAACATCTCTGCTCTGATTAACCTGCAGAGTCCATGAAACTCATTCTGAAGCGGGGATGTCATATTGTACTGTGAGATGAGGTCTTTCTAGGAGGTGGATGCATTTTAATTGTGTAATTGTACCACTTAGATTGACCTCGTAAAATTGCTCACAGTGCTGAAATTCAACTACATTTTATGTGACAACAAAAGCGTCTCTTCTCTGCCATCATCAGAGATCTGCAGACTTTCAAAGCTTTCTCCTGCAAATGAACAACACGGCTGTAGCACATCTGTCAAAGCTTCTTATCGCTCCCACGTCTTTGCCGCCTTCTCACCTCTCTCCTGCTTTAGGTGTCGTCTATGAAGTGCGGCATTCTGCCCATTTCCCAGGAGGCACTGATCTTGGGTGACATCGCCTACTACAACTACCAGGGAAGCCTGGACGACCAGGAGGAGCGCAGGGAGCTGCAGAAGGCCCTGGGGCCCACCACGAAGGTAGGACGACCGAGAGAACTAAGCACCGAGCGACATCGTCTATTCTTTAATTGAATAGAATTTTGCGTTTGAAAGATCAATAAATAGTATATGTGAAGTGGGAGCAGATGATAAAACTTGGCTCAGCACTAAGACACTGAGAACTGCTTGCCTGGCTCTCTGCCAAAGTAATAAAATCTGCAAGGCAGCACCTCTAAAGTTCACTAATTAACACGTTGCATATCGTTTTGTCTCACCCGTACATAATGTTAGTTTTACATACAAGACTATTTCTTGACTTCGTGGAGTCTTTTCTTTTTGGTGTCAGAGCGGCTGCTAATCAAAGAGACTTTCCCAAAAAGCCGAGTTATTCCCTTCACAATACCCTCTTTGATCTGTAATCCCTACACTCACTCAGACAGCAGGCAGAAATATCAAAAGAAGTGAGCGTCTCCGAAAGCGTAGAACATGGTATAATGAAGTATTTTTTTTTTTTTTTTTTTTTTTAAAGGAACAAGTGTTCTATATCTTGAAGTTGAGACAGAAAAATGTTCTTATTATCAGGGTGTGGTGTGTTTCGAATAGAAAGCAGCAGCAGGACAGTAGAATCAGCACATCCTGTTGAGACGTTATTACCTGCTCCACCTCCTCATTTCTTTCCCTTTACGTGTCTTCCATGAGGAAGCACTCTTGCCTTCTTTAAAAATAATCAGAGATGAACTGAATTTCAGGGAATTTCCTCTCGACGATCTGCTGCCAAGTCGTCATTCAGCAGCCCAAACCCTTGTTGATACATTAAATCAGAAATGTTTCCATGGTTACGTATTCATTAAAGGGGCCTTTCACATAGATTTCACAATGAAATCCATTTGGACAAATGAACCTGTAACTTCTGTCCAATGTGTGTTCTGCTCTTTCTAACGAGTGTTTCCACGTGCGTGTTGCAGGTCTTGGTGTTGAGGAATCACGGCGTGGTCGCTCTCGGCGAGACCATCGAAGAGGCCTTTCACTACATCTACAACGCCCACTACGCCTGCGAAATCCAGGTACACACAGACGCAGAGCCCAACTGCTGCTGTTTTGGGTACCCAGCACATTGCGGCGCTCCTTAACTTCCACGCACGCACGCACGCACGCACGCACACACACACACACACACACACACACACACACACACACACACACACACACACACACACACACACACACACACACACACACACACACACACACACACACACCAGCTTTCCCGCTAAATCTAATCTGTCCACAGCTGCTCTCACTGACTATTTTAACAACAGTCCGTAACTCATAATCTCTTGCCATGTGGAAAACGTTGGCTAAACACAGTTTTATAATCAGGCTATTAGGAGTTTGATGAAAGGAGTTCAAATCTGATTTGTTGTTGTTGATGTCGGTCCAAAGCAGCATTTAAAGAAGGGTGTTGTTCTTCCTTTTTTTCTTTTCTTTTTTTTTTTTTTTTAAATGAAGTCAGAAAGAAAGCTGAACAGTGGATGCCAGAGGGGATTTCAGGAGGGGAAATGACTGACTATTGATTCAGCATTAATTGAATGCTTATATTAAGTTTTATGTTCACATTTTATGTATCGATCTGAGTAATTTTGGCTAATAAAACAGTGACGACCCGGGGAGGTCCTCTGCAGTTATCGGGTGCGTGGAAAGATATTTCAACTAATTTTAAGTAGCATTTAAAACACAAACTACAAGTCGTTTTACAAACTATGTCCATATTGAGTCAGCTGCACCTGAACACCACACTGTGCCACAAGTAAGAAAACTTGCTGATATAATGGAAAAGGTAATGAATAAATTGCTGCAAAATGTATATAATTTGCCTAGAATTGACATCATAATTCTCTGTCACGATTTTTATTTCAATATAAATCTTTATTGCAGTCATTTACATGATACAGAAATAAACACAACGTAAACTGATGCTGCCTGATATCGGACCGACTACAGAGAGGAAACGCTGTCTCGTGTTATTTAAAACAAGCTTTGAACAAGTATTTTTCTGTTTTTGTTTTGGTGGGGGAGGGGGGGGTTTCGCTGGTGACTCACTGGGTTCATTCTCCTTACTGCCGGTTTCTGCTGCTCTGCATCACGTTGTGTAACGCTGCGTTGTCATTTGTTTATGGAGAAAGTAGGTTGTTTTGATGTAGTCATTTAGAAATCAGCTGATGTCCCCTAAAGAAATGAGATCGCATAGAGAACACATGAATCCACATCGTAATGTATTCCAATTATTTGTGCATCCCCAGTTAATGGGTTTGAAAACTTTCAGCTTCTGACACTAAACACAGCCAGTTAAGTTGTTTTGAAAAATTAATATCATTAATGAGTGAGTGAGTTATTAAATAACATCCCGTTTGAAATCCTGAGAGGTGTCGATGACGAGGGTCATCTTAACAGCAGTTTTTGCATCAGCATAAACGGTGCAGTTATCTAACTCTGGAGCTGGCGCAGCAGAATTATGAGAGAATCTTTGACGTATAGTGTGACCTCATGAGTCGTTGTGTTGCGTGTGGGGTTTCCCCGGTGTTTTTGTTTTTGCAGTCTTATGTGTCTTTGTGTTATTTTGTAAATATGGTGGATTTTAGAGATGAAGAGTTGTGTCCCGCACCCACCTCTGGAACAGCCATACCAAATCTCCCGACTGACTCCGCGGGTCAAGCAAAAGAAAACATTAATCCATCCCGCAAAGCCCAGCTTAATTTCTATAAATAAATCCCCTCAGACATGTTTGTCGTATGGCGTGTACTGTATATCCTGTGCTGTGGTGGCGTTAGATTGAGGGGTGTCTCACTTTGGTTTCTCCAAGTGACGTCTTTCCTCTGCACGCAAAGCGGTTTGCTCGCTGCTTAATTCTCCTTTTAGGTAGATGATCTCATGCCACAGATGTTTTGTGAGGGGGGGGGGGGGGGGGGCTTTGTGTCTGTTTTGCATTGTATAAGCCGTCATTGGTGAGTGGAAGCTCACATGCTTCTCCCTCTTGGCCTTTCTGTTTGGGTTTTAGGTGAACGCCATCTCGTGTGCTGGAGGTGTGGACAACCTGATCGTCCTGGACCAGGAGAAGTACAAGTCACGAGTGTTCGCTGTTGCCACGGCGGCTGCCGTCAACATGGCCGGTCAGTACAAGTGGAAGGTCGGCGAGCTGGAGTTTGAGTCTCTGATGAGGATGCTGGACAATCTGGTGAGTACACAGGCATCAAGTGATAATGCCACAGAGGTAGTTAGACATGATAACGAGACTTAACCTTCACATTTCACTTCATGACAAATAAGATCAGAGGCCAAAATTAACATTAAATGAAAATTGAGGGACTCATAATCACACATTGTGCCCTTGTGATTAAGTTGTTCATAACTAGTCTTTAAAAGGATAAGATGCCATTTTTATCTCGAATAAACTTATTTTCGTCGCCTTTGATTGGTTAAAAACAACCGCGACTGAACCTTTAAGTCTTTCATAAAGGTTTCACCTTTGCTGTTTTGAACACTCACTTGTCCATCCTGTTGCTACATTTTTAGTAAGTTTATTTTTCTTTACAATCAGCTTTATAATGAGTTTCTTTAAACCTGCAGTAGTGGTGACCAATGTGGGTAAACAGAGAAAAGGGCGCCATCTGCTGTAGCCTAAACTCTGTTAACAGAAAGTGCACGGAAAGCAGCAGCAGTGACACCAGTTAAAGGATGCAAATTCATTCTAATGATCGGGATAAAGGTTGTTAAGCTGTAGAGTTATATTTGTGGTGTTTGAAGGAATGCAATGTTTCCCCTTCTCAAATGACCGACAATGAGCGACTTCGCTTTGTGTTTCCGGCACGTCAAGCATTTATCAAACTTCGAGCATTCGGGCACAATATAGGCCCGTCATATCGACAGATGTTAATTTTGGGACGATGTGTATATTTCATTTTTATGCCATTATTATCATCCATCTCTAAAACTGAAAAAAAATTTTTTTTTGAGAAGCACAATACATAGAACAGTTTTTTTTTTTTTTTTAAACAGAAATGATCCATTTTAAAGCACAACAACAACAAGTGAAGCGAAAGATGCCTTTTCAGTGATTTATCAGCAGCAAACAGGGGAGATTTGGTGACTGTAGAAGAGTCCCTCTGTTCTCTCGGCCCGAGCTTCTCACTATTCCTGCCTCTCCCTCTCGCCTCCTTCACCCCACGCTTTTCATCTCTCCCCCTGCCTCCCTCCCAGCTTCCTTCTTCTTCACCTCTCTCCCACTCCCATGAATGAATCATTGCCTCTCAGCCTGTTGAAACTCTGCTCGTCTCTGACTCCCCTCCTTTCGTACCATCCTTCTTTTCTCACACACTTCATAAACACTGCATTTGTATCAGATAAGCTCTTGGCTTCAGTACAAGACCCCGGCACAGTGATGAGAAGTAGTTCCACTCTCCATCTCAAGTCAGTCAGTGTGGAAACGCAGCAAGCTTCCAGCTGTGAGTGTGCAGAAATGTCTGACTATAAAGCAGGATGTTGCAGAAAAAGATCAGAACAGCTCGGTTGACTTTCCGAATAATAATAATTAAAAAAAAAGGGTGACGAAGTGGAGTTGAAAGGTCAGCTGTGACCACAGGGTTTAGATGAAAAGAGAAGCTGTCAAGCCCAGTGTAGAAAATCACAGCAACACTGAGAGAAAGGAAATGGGAATGTGAGAGAAAAGGATAAATGGGGATAAAGTGAAGAGAGAGAAAGGGTCGGACAGGAAATGACTCTGACTGTCTGACGCTGCCAGAAACCCTGCGGTCAGCGCTCTGCTTCTCTTTCGTTTCTATTTAACTATGAAACTGACCCAACGGCTTTATGGGAAGGAGAAGTCACAGAAAAGATCCTCATTCTCTTGTTATTTATTTGGTAATAAATGAAAGACTGAGTATTTATGTAGTTTGTATAGTAATTTGAGCTGTGATCTAAGACGATTTAATGATCCTCATGAGGTAAACTGAACGCCACAGCAGTAGAAGTGGATGGAGGACTACATAAACATACGAGACATGTATGAATGAGCTTCCTGTGAGGCCATGTGGTTTTGTTTTATTGTCGTTGCAAAGCTCAACACACCAAATCTTTCTCAGATTGAAGAAAACAAAACTCTCCATGTGGTTCTTCTTTTGCACTTCAGGGCTATAGGACAGGTTACGCCTACCGGCACCCCATCGTCCGGGAGAAGCCGAGGCACAAGAGCGACGTGGAGATCCCCGCCACCGTCACCGCGTTCATGTTCGAGGAGGACGGGGACAGCGCCACACGGCTGCCCTTCAAGTTTCTGCAGCAGCGGCAGCAGAGGGAGAAGACACGCTGGCTCAACTCGCCCAACAGCTACACCAAGGTCAGCGTGGAGGGCGGAGAGGAACGCTACAACAGCCGGACAACCACGGTGAGCTGGTGTGTGTGTGTGTGTGTGTGTGTGTGTGTGTGTGTGTGTGTGTGTGTGTGTGTGTGTGTGTGTGTGTGTGTGTGTGTGTTTGTGCGTGCGTGTGTGTGTTCGTGCGTGCGTGCGTGCGTATTCTTTTCAGAAAACAACAACATTTCTCAGTTTTAGTCTATCTGCAACAACAAAAAAATGTGTTTGTGATTTGCAGATTATAGCATTCTGTTTTTATTTACATTTTACACAGCATCCTAACTTTTGGGGAAATTGGGGTTGTACAAAGCTGAAATAAGAAATAAAACTATTTTTGAAGGTTTTCACAAATTGTGTGTTTGTGTTTACACATAATTGCAGTTTATGTGGACTGCTGTGTTTTGACTGAGTTGTTTAAACAAAATACAAACCTGATACTTGATCGCCACCTAGTGGCTGAACAGAGGACTACGATGGTTCAGCTGCTTCGGTTGATGTCTTTTGCCTTTGAGGCCTTCACCATAGTGATTAATAATAAAGTTGGGGGGGGGTTCTTCAGTCGATAGATATTGATATAGATAGGGAGTTTAGATATCACCAGTTTTCTCCTGTCTTTTCCAGTGGATGAAGGCGGAGGAGACGGGAACCCCGATCCGAATCGAGGACCCCAATCAGTTTGTCCCCCTCAACACAGACCCCAGTGAGGTGCTGCAGAAGAGGAACAAAGTGGGTCTAACTCTTCATTTCAAAATCAGCATGTGATGGGAGTCTATACACGTTAACAAAATCAGTGTCCTTAAAACAAAGGTTGTTCATCTTTTTACTATAAGAACTAAAATGTCTTGTTGCAGGAGACTTTTCTTCATGAAGTACATTTTTAGATTATGTTTTTTTTTTTTAACAATAAATAAAATACATGGGCATTTCAAAACTTCATCACAGATATTTAGTTTTAATTTCATTTCCAGATTTGACTGTAGGGCCACACTTCAGTTCCTTGTTTTATTTTGACTGGTATAAATTGGGTCGACGTTGGATTGGAGCAGCTGGAGGGACGCACACTTTGAACTCTACACTGCTCTAATTGGTTGTTTCACTGTCAAGTCAAGTGGTCCTTATCCACAATCACAACCTAAACCCTCCCACAACGTAACAACCAATCACAGGCAGAGTTTCCCTTTCCTGATGACATCATGGTGTTTTTTTTTTAATTTTTTTTTATCCTGTTACAGATCAGAGAGCAGAACCGGTTTGATATGATGTCCTCCGGGCCGCGCTCTCAGCACCTTGCAGGCATCCCTGTCGACCAACCACGACAGGTGAGAATTTCAACCTAAAATAGCTGCTGCTGAGTTACTCCCAGATTAAACTACTGAATCGAATCTAATAATTTATCATATTTGTTCATTTTTACCCGTTTTTACAAATTTTAATGCACAACAGTGAATTCAGAGATATTTTCTCCATATTTAGGCTCCAGAATTTTTGCAAATGCAAAGTTTCAGTATGTAGCTGTTTATTAACATGCAGTTGTATTCTGTCTGTTGAACCACTTCCTCTCCAGTGCAATAATCACAGCAATAAAAATGTCCCCGGTTACTTGGGCAGTAATTCAAAGTTGTTCTGGCTGATTAGACATCAGCTCAGGTTACAGTAGAGCAGTTCTGGAAATTAGCTCACAGTGCCAAACTAATAAGAACGATAAACAGAGTCTGGGGAATGTAATACAGGCAAAGTCTGTAAATGAATAATTAAAAACAAGTGCAGGTGATTTAACATTCCAGTGGTTCAACCAGACAGCACCAGTCAGTGTAATAACACCTCTCTACCACTAGGTGGAGGCAGGGGAGCACATCCTGTGAAGACAAAAAGGAACCTCTTTAAAGTTGCACTTAAACAGCAAAACAAAAGATAAAATGACATTTTAAATACACAAAACAAATAAAGTAAAACTCTGCAATTCAGACACTTTGGTTCTGATGGTTTTGTGGTTGGTGTCTTGTCTTGAAGGATCTGGTGCAGATAAAGGTTCTGGTAAATATCCACAAGTGTTTTTACTCATGTCTCTTGTTTGCAGTGGATTTTATTTGACTTTGATTCATTTGAGTTGTCCTTTTTTTTTTTTTTTTTTTTTTTTTTTGGACACTTTGTCGCCCACTTAGACCAGAAAACACTGCATGTGTTTAATAGCGTTGTGCTGTAAGATTG